>NC_047085.1:133702234-134015149 GCF_902459505.1 Geotrypetes seraphini
GGCACATGCACACAAAGGTTCTGCAGTAGGCACGGCTTGCCAAACAAAATGAAACTGTGGGCCTACGTTAATGCCTGTTCTGCTCATAAATTTTAGCCTCACATCAGAACATAAGATTTGCCGTTGCTGGGTCAAACCAGTGGTCTATCGTGCCCAGCAGTCCGCTCACGCGGAGGCCCTTAGGTCAAAGACCAGTGCCCTAACTGAGTCTAGCTTTACCTGCGTACGTTCTGGTTCAGCAGGAACTTATCTAATCTTTTCTTGAATCCCTGAAGGGTGCTTTCTCCTATAGCAGCCTCTGGAAGAGCGTTCCAGATTTCTACCACTCTCTGGGTGAAGAAGAAGTTCCTTATGTTTGTACGGAACCTATCCCCTTTTAACTTTAGCGAGTGTCCTCTCGTTCTCTTTACCTTGGAGAGGGTGAACAATCTCTCTTTCTCTACTAAGTCAATTCCCTTCAATATCTTGAATGTTTCGATCATGTCCCCTCTCAGTCTCCTCTTTTCAAAGGAGAAGAGGCCCAGTTTCTCTAGCCTCTCATTGTACAGCAACTCCTCCAGTCCCTTAACCATTTTTGTCGCTCCTCTCTGGACCCTTTCAAGTAGTACTATGTCCTTTTTCATGTATAGTGACCAGTGCTGAACGCAGTATTCCAGGTGGGGGCATACCATGGCCCAGTACAGTGGCATGATAACCTTCTCAGAGCTGTTTCTGATCCCCTTCTTAATCATTCCTAGCATTCTGTATGCCCTCTTCGCTGCCGCTGCACATTGCACGGACGGTTTCATTGACTTGTCTACAAGTACTCCCAAGTCTTTTTTCTGGGGGTTCTCTCCAAGTATAGCACCAGACATCCTGTATTCGTGCATATGATTTCTTGCAGAGGCTGATATATATGCAAGGAAGAATAGGCACTAATGTGTGATCATACTTTCATTTTTGTTTGGACAAGCGCACATAATCTGTTATCTCCCTTCCGCCGTTCAAATTGCAGGCACTTCTTTCTGATTGCAAGAAAGAAAGGTGAGAGAGGGGAAGATATGCTAGAAATATTTAAAAACATCTGTGACCTCAATGACCACTTCCTATGCCTCAGGTTATTTCTGAATCTGTTCCCTTTCACCTTTATCCTATGCCCCTTCATTCTAAAATTTATTTTAATTTAATAGATACCCTCCTGTGCATTAATTTTAGAATGAAGGGGCATAGGATAAAGGTGAAAGGGAACAGATTCAGAAATAATCTGAGGCATAGGCAGTGGAACACTATTTTGTTTTGGGAGGAGCGTGAGGCGACTCAGCCAATCAGTGCCTTAGGCCCATCCCCATGCATCAGATGATGCGCTGGGGCGGGGGCCTAAGGCCACTATTGCGTAGCAGCGGCCTGGGGAGCAGGAGCAGGAGGACTTTACTCCTGCTCCCGAAGATCGTCATAGGAGCAGGAGGGTCCGGGCACCCCTCCTGATCCCGAATATGGGAGGATTGTTGAAGGAGCAGGGGGAACAGGGCACCCCCTCCTGCTCCCAACTATTTTCAAGGTACCGGGGTGGGTTGGCCGGGCCCGACTGCCTGGGCCAACCAGGAGTGGGCCAGGGGTGGGAAGACTAGGAGCAGGAGAAACTGAGCACCCCTCCTGCTCCCAACTTTAACATGGTCGGGTGGTTCCGTGTCATGGGTGAGCCGGTCCGTGTCGAGCCATGCCAGGAGGGGAGTTAGTTGGTGGCAGGAGGGAGTTGGCATCCCTCCTGCCATATTCGTGTGGGCACAGAAGGCAGCTTCGGGTGGTGGCAGGAGGGAGTGGGCATCCTTCCTGCTATATGTGGGTCGCTGGGAGGGCCCTCGCGTTTGTCAGGGGGCCCTCGGTCTTTTTTTTTACAGGTCTGCCTGTCTTTTCATTTTTTTTATGGGGCAGATATTTTGCATGTGTAACACACGCATAATATCTGTGCTACGGAAAAAAATGAATAAAAAATACAGGCAGGCCTGTCAAAAAACCTGCAGACCTGTCGGTAACTCAGTTGGGTATGTCAGTAGTAAAACCCGACTCATAATAACCAAGCAATTGTTAGTGAATCAATTGCTTGGCTATTTTTCATGGGGTTTTACTAATTTGCATGGGAGGATTGGGATCAGATCACTATAGTGCAGGAGGGAAATTTGGTCGCAAAGGGCTCGCAAACCAATCGGTACATGATTGGTTTGTTTAGTGAATCCTGGCCTTAGGCAGTGAAGCTTTTGTTTTTGTTTGTTTTAAATGATAAGCACTAACTAATCCTGAAGGAGACCTGGGAGAGAGATTTGTAAAACCCTACTTTCAGCAGAGAGAAGGGAAAGACCTCTGTTAAACTGTTCCAGTTCGTCCTTGAGAAAAAGTGTTTTTTTTTTTTCCTACAACCTGCGTTTCAAAGTGATTATTATTTCCTGTTTGAAGCTGAAGATGATTATTTTGAATTGTAAATGATTGCAGGCACTCCCCACAGCACTGTTTGTGGTCAAGTTCTGGGGGGGAGGGGTTGGCAAGAGAAATAAAGAAATTGCTGAATATAAGCCTTGGACCATTCTGACTATTATTTTGAGGCTCATGGGAATGAGTAACCACGTGACCGTCCAGAAGTGTGCGCAACGGCTAGTGGCACAATATTCATTGTGGCTATCCTGAAAACCTGATTGGTTGAGTGTGTCCCAAGAACTAGGCTGAGAGTCATTGAGGTACGCAGATCTATACTATACTCTAGTAGCATTAGGCCAGGGTTCTCAGTCATTCCTCAGAACACAGTTAGGTTTTTAGGACATCCACAATGAATATACATGAGATAAATTAGCATGCACTCAGGGCAGGATTAACCAATAGGCACATGCCTAGGGCCCGAAGTTGTCAGGGGGGCCCGATGAAACAGAGGACTAGTTTGAGGTTTTTTCCCTTGGCAACGCAGGCCCCCCCCCCCCCCCGGGAAAGATCAGCAGAGCTGGGCCCCCCCCCCCCCGGGAAAATCGGCAGCGCTGAGCCCCCCCCAGGAAATCAAGGTCCCGTGATGACTGCGTCTGCCGGCTCTGTTCAGGGAAGAGGTAAGTGACATTGGAGGGGTTGGACCAGCAGACGCAGTCATCGGGGGACCTTTCAGCAACTCTTTGCATCTGCTGGTCCACCCCCTCCGACGCCACTTATTCAGGTTGGTTGATGGCGATGCTGGGGGAGGGTGGTGTTGTCGATCTCCCGGGGGGGGGGCCCAGCACTGCTGATCTTTCCAGGGGGGCCCAGCGCTGCCGATCTTTCCAGGGGGGGGGGCCCAGTGCTGCCGATCTTTCCCGGGGGGCCCGCGTTGCCAAGGGGAAAAAAAAACACCAGCTCCTCTGTTTCTTCAGCGGGCCCCTCTGACCTAGGATGGTGGAGGGAGAGAAAGAGGGCAGGGTGGTATGGAAGGGTGGTGGAAGGAGAGAAAGGGGCAGATGCTGATGGAATTGGTGTGCTGGGGAAGGGGAGAGATATAAGGGAAAATACTGGATGGAATTGGGTTGAAGAGAAAGAAAGAGGGCAGATGCTGATGGAATTGGGGTGCAGGGAAAGGGGGAAGGATACTGGATGGAATTGGGTTGGAGGGAAAGAAGGGGCAGACGCTGATGGAAGTGGGGGGAAGGGAAAGGAGAGAGTGAAATTCCAGACCATGGGGGTGTGGGTGTGGGAGAGGGAAGGGAAGAAGAGGAGAGGAGAGAGATGCCAAACCATTGGAGGAGGGCATGGAAGAAGATGGATTCCAGACCAATGGGAGTGAAGGGAAAGATGGAAGGGGGAGGCATACAGTTTCTGGAAGTGGCACAGGACAAAAGATGAAAAGAAGATATTGACAAGAAGATGAGGAGAGCATAAATCAGACAAGACAAAGGTAGAAAAAAAATTTCTTTTTTTTTTTTTTTTTTTGCTTTAGGGGACATGCATCGCTGTTCCTGGATGGCACAGAAACTGCATAGACCAATTGTATGCAGAGTCCAGTTTCTTGGTGGTTTTATTTAACCTTTGTCTACGTATTTCTATTTTATCCCCCCTTTTACAAAACTGTAGAGCATTTTTTAGCGCTGGCTGTGGCTAAAAAATATACTACAGTTTTGTAAAAGGAGGGAGAGGTTAGTTTGTGATTACTTATTCCATACTAGGCGAAGGTGTTTTCTGTGTTATCCCAGGACAAGCAGGCAGCATATTCTTTACGCATGGGTGACGTCACCGACGGAGCCCTCGGTACGGACCTTTTTAACTAGAAAGTTCTAGTTGGCCGCACCGCGCGTGCGCGAGTGCCTTCCCGCCTGACGGAGGAGTACGTGGTCCCCAGTTTCTTCGTTTCCGCGGAGCGAAGAAGACGCGTGTTTTTTCAACGGCCGTTGAACTAACTTTTTTTGCCTTCCCGCTCGCGAAATTTTTCCCTTTTTATTTTCATTTTACCTTCGGGTTACCTTTTCTTTTGATTTGTCAAAAAAAAAAAAAAAATCTTTAATTTCTTTCCTTTTTTCGTCTTTGCCCCGGCGGGGCCTGTTGCCATTATACAGGCCTCGGGGTTTGATTTTGCGGAGGCTGTATTCCCATTCATGCCCCCGCAGCCCGGTTTTAAGAAGTGCCAGCGGTGTGCACGCCCGATCTCCCTCACTGACCCACACAATTGGTGTTTGCAGTGTTTGGGTCCGGAGCATCAGGCGGACTCCTGCACCCGCTGTGCCACTCTTAAAAAGCGAACACTCAAGAATCGCCAAATTCAACAAAACATTTTGTTCGGCACCGGGTCGACGATGGACTCCTCGGCATCGACAGCGGTACCATCAAAATCGACACCGCCTACTTCGACACCGCCCGACCCGACATCGGCGCCGCTGGCACCAGGTAAGCCGGCTAAGAAGCCTTCCTCTTCCCTCGAGCGCCCGCCAGCCACAGTGGCGGCACCGACTTTGCCGGCTTCACGCCGACCCCGAAAACGCTCCGCCCCGATTTCGGTGAGTGCCTCGTCATCGGCCTCCTCATCGCCGGGGCGTGGAGCGGCACCTAAGGAACCGAAACTAAAGAAAGCGGTTCCGGTGCCAACCCTGGATGACCGCATTGCGGCCATCCTCCAAACTCAACTCCAGGAACAGCTGCAGCATCAACTCCAGCACCTGTTGCCTACTATCCTGGCACCGCTCCTTTCGGTACCAGACCGGCCCGAGCCCCGTACCGAACACCCGGTATCCACCCCATCGGTACCAATCAATACCTCCATGCCAATTCTTTCGGATGAGCAACTTCACGCCCATCTTGTGGTTCACTCCCATACCACTACGGATCCGCCTCGGGACCGGGCGGGGCACCATTCTTCCCGGGACCGGGATCGACGCCGGTCTTCCTCTCCCGGTACCGTTTCGGTGCGCTCTGGAAAATCTTTATCTAAGACCCACCATACCGAGCCTTCCACCCCGGTGTCTCGGCATGCGCACCCGGAGGTCCGGGACCCGGACTTATGGGAAGAGTCCCCCCCCGGTACCGAGGAGGATCTCTCCTCATCCAATGAGGACCCCTCAGCACCCGAAACCACCTCCAAGCCTGAGCAATCCTCCTTCTCAAAGTTCCTCAGGGAGATGTCAGCAGCTTTATCTCTCCCTCTGGAGTCAGACTCCAAAAAATCCCAAGCCTTTCTGGAAGCTCTGGATTTTGCGCAACCACCTAAGGAGTTTCTCAAATTGCCCGTACACGACATCCTACAGGAAACTTTTTACAAAAATTGGGAGAACCCTCTTACAGTACCTGGGGCCCCCCGCAAGTTGGATAACCTCTACCGAGTTATCCCAATTCCGGGGTTCGATAAGTCCCAATTGCCCCATGAGGCTCTCAGCATCTGGACTTGGGCCACGGCCCGCAATCTCTTCCTCAAGGCTGTCTATATCCAGGGCGAACAAAACTCCCTGGCCGACAATCTCAGCCGCATCCTTCAGCCTCACGAGTGGACTCTGGACCCTCCAACACTCCGCTCCATCTTTGCTCGCTGGGGCACTCCGCAGGTGGACCTCTTTGCAGCACCTCACAACCATCAGCTGCCCCAGTTCTGTTCCAGACTCTTCTCTCCTCATCGTCTGGCCCCATATGCATTCCTGCTCGACTGGAGAGATCGGTTCCTTTATGCCTTTCCTCCACTTCCTCTGATGTTGCGGACCTTATCCAAACTCCGCAGGGACAGGGCCACCATGATTCTCATCGCTCCTCGGTGGCCTCGCCAACACTGGTTCTCCCTCCTGCTCCAGCTCAGCTCCAGGGAGCCCATTCCTCTTCCTGTGTTTCCTACTCTGCTTACGCAGCAGCATCAGTCTCTACTACATCCCAATCTGTCTTCGCTCCACCTGACAGCTTGGTTTCTCTCGGGCTGACCTCTCCAGAGAATCTGTCTCAGCCCGTCCGTCTCATTTTGGACGCCTCCAGGAAACCGGCCACCCTCCAATGTTACCATCAGAAGTGGACCAGGTTCTCCTCTTGGTGTCTACGGCGTCATCACGATCCCACCTCTTTAGCGGTGGAAACTGTACTGGAATATTTGCTCTCTCTGTCCAATGCTGGCCTCAAATCTACCTCCATCAGAGTCCACCTCAGTGCCATCACTGCGTTTCATGAGCCTATCCTCGGAAAACCTCTCACTGCCCATCCACTGGTTTCCCGGTTCATGAGAGGCCTCTTCAATGTCAAACCGCCTCTGAAGCCTCCTCCTGTCATCTGGGACCTGAATGTGGTTTTATCAGCCCTCATGAAACCCCCTTTTGAGCCTCTTGCCACAACTTCGCTCAAACTTCTAACTTGGAAGGTGCTTTTCCTCATTGCCATCACCTCTGCCAGGAGGGTTAGTGAGCTGCATGCACTGGTCGCCGATCCACCGTTCACTGTTTTTCACCATGACAAGGTGGTTCTGCGTACCCATCCTAAATTCCTTCCCAAGGTGGTCTCGGCTTTTCACCTCAACCAGTCCATTGTGTTGCCTGTCTTTTTCCCTAAACCCCATTCTCATCCTGGGGAACAGGCATTGCACACGCTGGATTGTAAGCGTGCCCTTGCATACTACCTTGACCGTACCAGGGCTCACCGCTCATCTCCTCAGCTCTTTTTGTCCTTCGACCCTAACCGTCTAGGTCGTCCTGTCTCCAAACAGACGCTTTCCAATTGGCTTGCTGCCTGCATTGCGTTCTGTTATGCTCGGGCCGGTCTCTCACTGGAAGGTGCTGTCACGGCCCACAGGGTCAGAGCTATGGCTGCTTCTGTGGCTTTCCTCCGTTCCACGCCCATCGAGGAAATCTGCAAGGGGGCCACTTGGTCCTCAGTTCACACGTTCACTACTCACTACTGTCTGGATGCCTTCTCCAGACGGGATGGACACTTCGGCCAATCTGTGTTACAAAATTTATTTTCCTAATGGCCAACCATCCCTCCTCCCTCTCTGTTAGCTTGGAGGTCACCCATGCGTAAAGAATATGCTGCCTGCTTGTCCTGGGATAAAGCACAGTTACTTACCGTAACAGGTGTTATCCAGGGACAGCAGGCAGATATTCTTACGTCCCACCCTCCTCCCCGGGTTGGCTTCTTAGCTGGCTTATCCTAACTGGGGACCACGCACTCCTCCGTCGGGCGGGAAGGCACTCGCGCACGCGCAGTGCGGCCAACTAGAACTTTCTATTTAAAAAGGTCCGTACCGAGGGCTCCGTCGGTGACGTCACCCATGCGTAAAGAATATCTGCCTGCTGTCCCTGGATAACACCTGTTACGGTAAGTAACTGTGCTTTCTGTTTGTATGAAAGACATGGTTTTTTGTTAGCGTTGACTAGCCTTGTTTGGCGAAATGCATCAGGCATGGTTCTTGGGAGCACCTTGAATTAACCTGATTTGATTCTCATTATTTTCTGCCAATCTTCTTTTGTTTCACGTTGGATTCTTTGGTGGACTGCTTGCCTTGTTGTTTCGTTGCAAATTAACATAAATGGAGTGGAACGTACTAGAGGAGTTACAGATTTGGTTGCTTTTACATACATATGGGTTACAGTTGGTTGATGTAGAGTGAGGCAGTTGAGAGGCGTTGTAAACTTGATTATTAATATAGACTTATATTTCAGATAGTATTACTGCTCTACAAATATTTGAACACTTTCATATATGCATGGAAAGGGTTCAGAGTTAAATTCCTAGGTAAGTAGGTGGGAAGGGAAGGAAGGGGGATTTGTTCAGAGATGTTTGGGAGTTGCATAGAAGAAAAACTATGCACTGGTATACTAATCTTTGTTTTGAATTTTTTTAAAAAAGAAATACAAGTGGAAAGAAGAAAACAGATAAATGGGGGCGGGACATGGGCGGGGTAGGGGCGGGGGGCCCAGTGTACTTGTGTGCCTAGGGGACCTCAAAGAATTAATCCTGCCCTGCATGCACTACCTCCATTGTATGCAAATCTATCTCATGCATATTCATTGTGGGCATCCTGAACACCTGACTGGCTAGGTGTGTCCTGAGGCTGAGTTGAGAACCTCTGCATTAAGCCAAACATGATACCTAACTACAAATTGCAACCAGATATCATACAAAAAGGTTTGCTCCTCAGAGTTACATATATTCAGTGGTAACTTTTCCCCTAAAGTTGAGTTCCTATAAAAACCTTCATACCATCTCAGTCTAACATGGGAATACCATTATAAGCTCTCCAGTGCTGTATTCCATCCAGCAAAGACACTAGGTAACGTGAAAATGAAAACTGATATGAATGAGGGAAATACGCAGACCCATCTACTTGTGTGTTCCTGGATGGCACAGAAACTTTCACTTCTCAACTATTGCAAAGCACTCTCATTTTAAGGGCCTGTTTTACGAAACCGCGCTAGTGGCTGCGCTGTGGTAACGGCCCCAAAGCCCATAGAGATTTAAAGGGCTTCAGGGCCGTTGCTACGCGGCTTCATAAAACAGGGGGTAAGTGTTGGTAGAATATTCTCATTGTTCTTTGCCTTCCTACTAAACAAACCAAATTACTTTTTAAAAGTCAACAGTAGCACTGTTCTCCTTACTAGGAGAAAAAGATTATTATCAAATCAATACTCCAACAGTAACATTCTTCTCCTACAACAGTGAAAAGGATAAACCTTCCCATACAGAACAGTTTCCACTGTTATGGCCAGATTCAGTAAACCATAACTCAAACAAACATTTCTTCATCTCAGCAAGTTGCTAATCAAGGAAACAGGCTTGGTTTTTTGGGGGAGCGTTTGGTCCATTTTTGAGCTGAGAAATAGACAGCAATTACTTTAAGATGCTATCCGAAGAGATATATCATCTCTCTCCTAGTTGTCAGCAGGCACCTTAACGCATTCTTCCCATTTTTCTAAGAGCATTTTTCCCATTGGGTATATTTTCTGTCGTTTTGGTCTCAGAATCAGTATGTTCACATTTGGTTTTCTTGGTTTTCTCTCTGCCTGTGTCCCAGGATGTACCCGTTCGGTGATGTAAGGGCTGCAGCACTCATTCTATCATAATGCACACAAGCATTTCTGCTTATAATTATGGCATTTCATAATGAATTTGGGAGAAACAATCTAGATAGAGTGATAATTCACTAGTTTATGTTACAAAGTGACAGTGGTGCCAGAACTGGCAGACAATACCAGAAACGCAGAAAGCACTCTGATCACTTCTCTTCTCTAAAGCTTTTGCAATGGGAAACAGAAACTAGGGTCTCCTTTTATTAAACAGTGCTAGCGGTTTTTAGCGGAGGCCAGCGAGGTAAATACTCCAATGCTTGTAGAATTCCTATGAGTGTCGAAGCATTTACCTCGCCGTCCCACGCTAAAAAAATCTAGTGCTATATAGTAAAACCTTAGCTCAAATACCAGTAAATTAAATATGCTACCAACCCTCTCTAATAGAATGTATAAACAAAAAGGACTAGGTTGGTGTATTTCAATGTAGGAATCTTAACCGAAAAACCTCAGCCCCACCACTCCACCGCTATAATGATTTCTAAAGCGGGAGATTTCTGTGGTGCCTCATCATAGGTAATTCGTTGTTCACTGCTGTGATTATATTCATATAAATGTTTTTTGTTTCTTTTTTTCTTTTTTTCTTTTTTTTACAATGAATGAAATGGTATAAAAGTGTATAAGAGTGTATACTTAACTTCTATACACAGCTGGACCTGGGAGTCTGACCCGACATGTTTCGCACATTCCGTGCTGTCTCAAGGGTCTCCCGAGGTCGCCGTAGTCTGTTTCACAGACTTTGTACTTGCGAGTCGGATGACTACGGCGACCTCGGGAGACCCTTGAGACAGCACGGAATGTGCGAAACATGTCGGGTCAGACTCCCAGGTCCAGCTGTGTATAGAAGTTAAGTATACACTCTTATACACTTTTATACCATTTCATTCATTGTAAAAAAAAAGAAAAAAAGAAACAAAAAACATTTATATGAATATAATCACAGCAGTGAACAACGAATTACCTATGATGAGGCACCACAGAAATCGCCCGCTTTAGAAATCATTATAGCGGTGGAGTGGTGGGGCTGAGGTTTTTCGGTTAAGATTCCTACATTGAAATACACCAACCTAGTCCTTTTTGTTTATATAGTAAAACCTAGCATAAAATAATGATTTGCATAGAAAAGAGGAAATTACTTCTAAGACATTGTTTTCTGCGCAAATAATCAGTCTCAAGTATTTAAAACAAACAAAAAAAGTCCAGGTAGGCCGACAGCAAGGAATCCACATCTACAACAATTTTCTGATGTATTTATCCCCTTTAAGATGAATGGTGGAACAATAGGGAATATGGAATCTGTCAGTTCTTTCTATTCAGAAGAAAATTGCAAGCTCAAACCATTTTGATGAAATAATAGATGATTTCACTTCAACAAAAGCTAGCAGAGCTCCTTTACACATTTTGCCAACTCTGCTAAGATATGCTCTTCCTGTTCGTTCCCTGATTTAATGCTAACATTTTGAAAACAAGTAGATTCTGATTATTAGAACGTCAGACAGGGCCTGCTCCACCATTACGCAAGACCAGGACAGCAGTTTCTTGGGGGGAGGAGGAAGGAGTGGAGGCAACAGCAAACAGCGGCTACAATCAGTGCAAAACAACAGCTCCTGACAGCACCACAAATGTAAAGAAGAATCAGTATATACTTTTACCTGCAGGAAGGGAAAACAATTTTCAACAGTTTTCAAACAACCCACTTACCTGGGTGGATGACTTTTAGAAATTGCCTTAATTTTTAGGGTATGAGGTACATATACACACATAGTAACATAGTAAATGACGGCAGATAAAGATCCAAATGGTCCATCCAGTCTACCCAACCTTACCATTTCTTCAAATTACTGATTTAATTTAAATTTTCATTTTTCTTAGCTATTTCTGGTCCAGATGCCAAAGCTCTGGCCGGTGCTTAGGTTCCACCTACTGAAGTCTCTGTCAAAGCTCACTCCAGCCCATCTAAACCATCCCAGCCATTTAAACCCTCTCCAGCCCATCCTCAACCAAAAGACCATGTACAGACATAGACAGTGCAAGTCTGCCCAGTACTGGCCTTAGTTCTTCAATATTTTTTATTTTCTGATTTGAGATCCTCTTTGTTCATCCCACACTTTTTTGAACTCTGTCACAATTTTCCTCTCCACCACCTCCCTCGGGAGTACATTCCAGGCATCAACCACCCTCTCCATAATGAAGAATTTCCTTACATTACTCTTAAGTCTACTACCCCTCAACCTCAAATTATGTCCTCTGGTTTTACCATTTTCCTTTCTCTGGAAAAGATTTTGTTCTACATTAACACCATTCAGGTATTTGAACATCTGAATCATATCTCCCCTGTTCCCCCTTTCCTCTAGGGCAAGGGTGGGCAACTCTGTTCCTCAAGGGCCGGAATCCAGTCGGGTTTTCAGGATGTCCCCAATGAATATGCATTGAAAGCAGTGCATGCAAATAGATCTCATGCATATTCATTGGGGACATCCTGAAAACCCGACTGGATTCCATCCCTCGAGGACCAGAGTTGCCCACCCTTTCTCTAGGGTATACATATTCAGGGCTTCCATTATCTCCTCATACGTCTTTTGGCGCAAACCTCCTACCATTTTTGTCGCCTACCTCTGGATCACTTCAAGTTTTCTTATGTCCTTTGCCAGATATGATCTCCAAAACTGAACACAATACTCCATGAGGGGGCCTCACTACCGACCTGTACAGGGGCATTAATACCTACTATATACTGGTAGCATCCTTCTGGCAACAGCCACCGCCTTCTCATACTGTTTCATTGCCTTAAGATCTTTGGACACTATCACCCCAAGGTCCTTCTCCCCATCCATGCATATTAGCCTCTCACCTCCCAACACATAATACTCCTTCCAATTACTAATCCCCAAATGCATTACTCTGCATTGAATTTTAGTTGCCTGATATTAGACCATTCCTCTAACTTTTACAGATCCTTTTTCATGTTTACCACTCCCTTCTTGGTGTCTACTCTGTTACAAATCTTGGTATCATCTGCAAAAAGCAAATCTTTCCTTCTAACCCTTCAGCAATGTCACTCACATATTGAATAGGATCGGCCCCAGCATCAAACCCTGAGGGACTCCACTACTCACCTTTCCATCATCCGAAAAAATTCCATTAACCACCACCCTCTAGCGTCAACCAGTTTCTAATCCAGTTCACCACTTTGGGTCCTATCTTCACCCTGTCAAGTTTGTTCAAGAGCCTCCTGTGAGGAACCATTTCAAAGGCTTTGCTGAAATCGAAGTAAATTACATCATAGAAACATAGAAATTGACGGCAGAAAAGGGCCATAGCCCATCGAGTCTGCCCATACCATGACCCACTCCCTGACTTTTACTCCCCTATAGATCCCATTTGAATATCCCATTTTCTCTTAAAATCTGACACGCTGTTGGCCTCAGTCTAGCATATATCCTTGATCCAATTCTCTGGTCACTCAATCCAAAAATTCAATCAGGTTTGTTTGGCATGATTTACCTTTAGCAAAAAAATTATTTAAATCACGTGGTAAATAGTAACTGCTATAAAGTATAAATAATCCACTGGTCAACTAAAAAAAGTGGTGAGAGGTGCATTCTAAAGTGCTTAAGTTCTTTAATTTTAAAAAAAATTATTATTCATCTTCAAGGGGGATAATAGAGCCTCAGAATGTGGAACAATCTACCCAATCCAATTCAATAGATTGCTCCACATTCTGAGGCTCTATTATCCCTCTTGAAGATGAATAATACAATTTTTTTTTAACTAAAAAATTAAAGCACTCAAGCACTTTAGAATGCACCTCTCACCACTTTTTTTGAGTGGGTGGCAGATTTACTATTTGAATAATGTGGAATACTATGGGTCAAATATGGAGATTTCATGCAGAGTTTCTATAAATTAAATATATTGCTGAGCAATGAGTAAATTGAGCCTACAACAGACAAAGAAGAGGGAATACAAAGTACAAAAGATAAAGTCACATGCAGTAAGCTAACGGAAGCAAAAAAAACAACAACTCCAAAATGGCAAAGGCCCATGCTCAGGTGGCCCCTGGCAGATACAAAAGAAAAGTCCTCGCTCCCCCCCCAACACAAAAAAAGGAAGAAAGTGCCTATGGTGACCAATCCCGGGAGTGAGCTCGAAGAACCTCAACAAGGCTAAGCAAGAGGATTCAGTGTGTTTTTGTAGGATACTGTGGCCGGTAGTGTAAGAGTTTGCTACTTCTCAGTACACTGGATTTTTGTGGTATCATCTCAACGAAATGTAAGACTATTTCTTTTTTGGTGGTGGCCGGGGGAGGGAGGATATTGGGCACCACCAATAATTTTGAAAAGTTGACTCCTACGGGAAGCATTGCTAAGTCAACGCTTTCACTTCTTCAGCTAACCCTATTAATTACTAGGGCTTTTAATTTTAGTTTGCAACCAATAAACATGGATAAAACATTCTCAATCAAAAACAAAATATAAAATAAAGTAGGTGTTTATTCAATATACATTGGAAAAACATCACTACCCTCAATAGTTTCTCTCTCTTCTCCTCATGACTGCCATGATCCTCCTCATCAGCTGCACATATATATATATATATATTGGAAAAGGTAACCACCAGAGGAATCAGTGCCACAGAAGTACAGATAAATTCAACAAAAACGACACTACTTAATTAACTGGAAAATAAACAGCTAAGAATAGAATCCTTATCTATTACCCACATAGTTTATGCTGCCAACCATAGCTTCCCTATTTATATAGTAACATATACAAAGTTGTGGTAGAGGTTTCTGGGCTGTGAGGTAAATGCTCCAATGCTAATAGAATTCCTGAATATCAGAGCATTTACCTAACCTGCCCAAGTAGAAATCTCTATTGCGGTTTTGTAAAAGGAGACAAGTCTGCTCAGCAGTCACATTCTTTATCAATTCATAATTAAATTGTCGTTCTTTGGCATTCCTGGGTCTTAAGATTGTAGAAATCCACCCACACTGCCCTTATGTTCCAACTAGAGAGCTGCACGGGAACGGGGACGACGGGAATCCCGTGGGACCCTTGGGGAACCCGCGGGTTCCCCCTTCGGGTCACGGGGATCCTGTGGGGACGCCCCCTAGGGTCATGGGGATCCCATGGGGATGCCCCTCGTGCTCTCGGGGATCCCACGGGGTTCAATGCCGCGAGGCTCATCTGATTTTCCTACCTGTCCTGCAGCGAGGCTCGTCTTCCATTTCCTGCCTGCCCTGCTGCGCACACATAGCCAATCGGAAGTCTTCCCCGACGTCAGCGCTGACGTCGAAGGGAGGGCTTAAGCAAAGCGCTGACATCGGGAAGATTTCCGGTCGGCTCTGTGCGGCAGGGCAGGTAGGGAAAAGGCAGTGGCGTACCAAAGGGGGGGGGGGCGGTCCACCCCGGGTGCAGCCATGGGGGGGGAGTGTGCACAGCCGGTCAGGTCCCCTTACCTTTGTGGCGCTTCCCCCGACCTACCGACAACAGGCCCGGCTGACAAACCCCCCTGCCCTGTAGCCGCAAATCTAAATTACCTTCTTACAGCAGCTTCAATACTCCAGCTGCTGTAAGAAGGTAATTTAGATTTGTGGCTACAGGGCAGGGAGGTTTGTCGGACCGGGCCTGTTCTGTTGTCAGTCAGGTGGGGAAGCGCCACAAAGGTAAGGGGCAGGGAGGGAGAAAGGCAGGAAAGGTGGAGTGGAGAAGAAAAGACGCTTAAGGGAAATGGGTAAAACTGAGGGGAGAGAAGGACACTGAAAACACTGGGGAAGACAAAGGGGTGGAGAAGGACGCTGAAAGGACATGGGGAAGACGGGAGGGGGAGAAGGACGCTGAAAGCACATGGGGAAGACAAAGGGCTGGAGAAGGACGCTGAAAGCACATGGGGAAGACGGGAGGGGGAGAAGGACGCTGAAAGTACATGGGGAAGACAGAGGGGGGAAGGACGCTGAAAGGACATGGGAAAGACAGAGGGGGAGAAGGACACTGAAAGCACATGGGGAAGACAGAGGAGGGAGAAGGACGCTGAAAGCACATGGGGAAGACGGGAGGGGGGAGAAGGACGCTGAAAGTACATGGGGAAGACAGAGGGGGGAAGGACGCTGAAAGGACATGGGAAAGACAGAGGGGGAGAAGGACGCTGAAAGCACATGGGGAAGACAAAGAGCTGGAGAAGGACGCTGAAAGCACATGGGGAAGACGGGAGGGGGGAGAAGGACGCTGAAAGTACATGGGGAAGACAGAGGGGGAGAAGGACGCTGAAAGGACATGGGGAAGATGGAGGGGGGAGAAGGACACTGAAAGCACATGTGGAAGTCAGAGGGGGGAGAAGGATGCTGACAGGACATGGGGAAGATGGGGGGAGAAGGACGCTGAAAGGAAATGGGGAAGAGAGAATGGGGAGAAGACACTGGCAGGGAAGAAGACAAAGATGCCAGACTATGGGGGAGCGGAGGGAAGAAGATGGGTGCCAGACCAATTTGGAAGGGGGGGAGAAAGGGAGAGGCACAGTAACAGAGCAAATGGAAGACGCAGAGAGAAGAGAGACAGTGGATGGAAGGAATTGAATGAGAACATAAGGAAAGCAGAAACCAGGCAACAAAGGTAGGAAAAAAATTCTTTTTTTTTTTTTTTTTTTTTTGCTTTAGGATAAAGTAGTATATTAGTTGTGTTGATAAAAATTTATAAACATTAGAGGCTCTTGTAGAAATCCGTTTACAAAGTATGTATTCTTCCCAATTAATATTTCCAAATTAATAAAGTCTTTTTGCTTATTTTTAAATGGGCTTCTACCAAAGCCTTTAATTCAGTAGCATAATTAACTGAAATAACTATTTCTGAAGTTTATAGGGATGGGCGGGGACGTAGGGGATTCCTCACAGGGACTTGTGGGGACGGAGGGGATTCCTCACGGGAACGGGTGGGGACGGGTGGGACTTTGGCGGAGATGGGTGGGGACGGGTGGGATTTCTGTCCCCGTGCAACTCTCTAGTTCCATCTACTGGAGTTGCCATTGAAGGCAACTCCAGCCTATCCAAACCATTTTGTCATTTGCAGGACATAGACTGTAAAAGTATGCCCAGCATTCTCCTTGTGTTCCAAATTACTGGAGTTTCCAACAAAGCCCTCTCTAGCTCATCCTAAACTGAATTGCCATATAGAGGACCCAGACTGTACAAGTCTGCCCAGTGCTGACCTTAGTTCTTTACATAGACCAAGTAAATACACTCTGTGCATATAACAAAATATTCACATACTAAATCACACTTATATTGTGCTCAGAGAACCGTTACAAGGTAAAAACACTCTTTCAGTGAACTAGAAAGCCCACCTTTGAAAAAGGCTCAGTTCTCAATCATTGCACAACAGTGAGTGTATAAAGTGCTTTTTATCAAATTACTTAATATATTTAAATGGAAAGACAAAACGTCAATTCACCACATCAAAAAGTAAAAAATTCCAAACTTAACTGCATGTAATCGTGTGAATAAGTACAAATGGGTCTCAGAGTCAGGTCCTGACACGTTTCGCAATCAACTGCTTCAGAAGACCCTGATTAATGCAGGCAAAATAGCTCACATTTCTTTCTATTTCTGTTCTCTCACTTCTCAGCATTTTTAGAGCGCTGAAAATTAGCGCGTGCAAACCATGCGCTAAATGAAAAATACTAACTCAAGCTCTAAGGAGGCATTAGCATCTAGCGCGCGCGCTAAAATCGCTAGCGCACCTTAGTAAAGGGAACCCCTAGTTCTTTACAGCCAGAGTTGCCATCTAAGCATCAAACACACATACAGCCAGTGGCGTACCTAGCATATGTGACACCCGGGGCCCATCATTTTTTGACACCCCCTCATCTATATAAAAAATATGACTTTTAGTAACAATCCACATATAACACAACAAGAGTGTACCTAGGAAAAGGCAGCATCTTAAATACTGCAATGAGCACTAGAACACCAACACACACATAGTAAAACTAAACAAGCCAGATCCTGCACAGTCACTTGATTTTGTACAGTCAATGCTAACTGAAAACTATGTCCTTTTCATACACACAGAACAGAGATACACCCTCGCCCAATATGGAATAATCACAAACTAAAAATAGAAATATGTAGACAAAAGTTAAACTGAACCGCCAAGAAACCAGACTCTGCATACAATGCAACACCACAACACTACAAAACAGTGACATATAAGAACATAAGAACTGCCATCTCCGGATCAGACCTTCGGTCCATCAAGTCCGGCGATCCGCACACGCGGAGGCCCCGCCAGGTGTACATCTGGCGTAATTTATAGTCCACCATATCTTTATATGCCTCTCTTAAGGAGATATGCATCTAGTTTGCTCTTGAAGCCTAGGACGGTCGATTCCGCAATAATCTCCTCTGGGAGGGCATTCCAGGTGTCAACCACTCTCTGAGTGAAGCAGAACTTCCTGACATTAGTCCTGAACCTGTCCCCCCTTAGCTTCATTACATGTCCTCTAGTCCGTGTCAAATTGGACAGTGTAAATAATCTTCTCTGCTCTATTTTGTCGATTCCTTTCAGTATTTTGAAGGTCTCGATCATATCCCCACGCATTCTCCTTTTCTCAAGGGAGAACAATCCTAGTGTTATAAGTCTATCCTCATATTCCAGTCTCTCCATACCCTTCACCAGTTTTGTTGCTCGTCTCTGCACCCTCTCCAGCAGTTTTATATCCTTCTTTAGGTAGGGAGACCAATGTTGGACGCAGTATTCCAAGTGTGGTCTGACCATTGCCCTATAAAGCGGCATTATAACTTTCTCCGATCTACTCGAGATTCCTTTCTTTATCATGCCCACCCAACATTCTATTTGCCTTCTTTGCCGCTGCCGCGCATTGTGCCGACGGCTTCAGGGTCCTATCTATCAGTACACCCAGGTCCCTTTCTTTTTCACTCTTCCCCAGAGTTGCACCTGACATTGTATACTCGTATTCCTTATTTTTATTGCCTAAATGCATTACCTTGCATTTCTCCACATTGAACTTCATCTGCCATTTCTCCGCCCATGTTTCTAACCGACACAAGTCGCTCTGGAGTTTCTCTCTATCCTCCTGCGATCTGATTGCCCGGCATAGTTTTGTATCGTCTGCAAACTTGATGATCTCACTGGATGTTCCTTCCTCCAGGTCATTGATATAAATATTAAAAAGGATCGGCCCAAGTACCGAGCCCTGGGGTACACCACTAGTCACTTTCTCCCAGTCGGAGAACTTCCCATTTATGCCCACTCTCTGCTTTCGGTTTTCCAGCCATTTGCCTATCCATCTTTGTATATCTCCCTCTATGCCATGGCTTTGTAGTTTCCTGAGAAGTCATTCGTGTGGAACTTTGTCGAACGCTTTCTGGAAGTCCAAGTATATTATGTCCACAGGCTTCCCACTATCAATTTGCTCGTTTACGGTCTCAAAAAATTGGAGTAAATTCGTCAAACATGATTTCCCTTTCCTGAATCCATGTTGACTGGGTTTCATCAAGTCGTGTGCGTCCAAGTGCCGGACTATGCTATCCTTGATCAGTGCTTCAACCATCTTGCCGGGGACCGACGTAAGACTCACAGGCCTATAGTTGCCCGGTTCCCCTCTCGATCCTTTTTTGAAAATTGGCGTGACGTTCGCTATCCTCCAGTCGTCCGGTATCTGTCCAGTTCTGATTGTCAGGTTTGCAAGTTTGTGCAATAACTCTCCGATTTCAACCTTCAATTCCTTTAAGACTCTCGGGTGAATTCCATCCGGTCCAGGGGATTTGTCACTTTTAAGTTTGTCGATCTGATAGTATATCTGGTCTAAGTCCACTTCAACTGTGGTGAGGCTGTCCTCTATTTCTCCTGGAAACACTTTCTCTGCTTCAGGTATTGTTGAGGTGTCTTCCTTCGTAAAGACAGACGCAAAGAAGGAATTTAGTTTGTCTGCGATTTGTTTATCTTCCTTGATGTACCCTTTTCTTCCCTGGTCGTCCCTTAATACAGTGCAAAATATAAAGACAGTAGATGTAAATTTGAAAAAACTGATACATAACAATCACCATTTTACAAATTAACAAATAAAAATAAAACAAATAATGAGAAATAAGAAAATACCATTTTATTGGACTAATCCATTTTTCAATTAGCTTTCAGAGGACAAATATTTCTTCAGAACAGTACAGTATACTGCTGTTATGGTATCCTGTCCTGAGGAAAGGGGTTTAGTCCAAAAAATTGCCTTATTTCCATTTCCTATTTATAAACTTTTATCAATACAGTTACAATACTACTTGATTCTAAGTAAAGCAACAAAAAATCTTTCTACCTTTTGTCGTTTCTGCTTTAATCATCTTCTTTTTGCTCTCTTCTTTCTATACAGCATTTGTCCTCTCACCCTTCCATGCAACATCTGCCCTCTCTCTCTACCCCTTCCATCTACTGCCCACACTCTCTCTGCCCCTTTTCATCTACTGTCCACCCTCTCTCTCTTCCATATGGCATCTTCCCTCTTTCTATGTCCCTTCAATAAAATGTATATCTGGGGTATATCTCTCCTTTGCATATGATTCATTTCAGCTTCACCCCTCTCTCCATTTTTCTGTCTCCACCCCCTCCCCTATGCTTTGGCATCTCTCTCTTTCTCTTCTCTTCTCCTTTCCTTCCTTCCTTCCCACTCCACACCATAGTGTAGTATCTCTACCTCCTTCCCTTCCCTCATGCCATGGCATCTCTTCTTCCCCCTCCATGGTCTGGTATCTCCTTTTTTCTTTTTCCTTTCCCTCCCTTCCATGGACTTGGCATCTCTGGTTCCTCTCCCTTGTCTTCCTTCTCCCTCCTTCCCTCTCTCTCCCCAAATGGGTGCTGCAGCTGCAGCATTTCTCTCCCCCTTCCCTGTGCAGCAGAAGCATTTCTCCCCCCACCTTCCCTGTTCAGCAGCAGCAGCAGCATTTCCCCCCCTTGCCTGTGCAGCATTTCTTCCCCCCTTGCATGTGCAGCAGTAGCATTTCTCTCCCCTTTGCCTGTGCAGCATTTCTCCCCCTTTCCCTGAGCAGCAGCATGTCTCCCCCCTTGCCTTAGCAGCATTTCTACCCTCCCCCCCTTCCCTGTGCAGTATTTCTATCCTCCCCCCTTCCCTGTGCAGCAGCAGCAGCATGTCTCCCCCCTTTGCCTTTGCAGCATGTCTCCCCCCTTGCCTTTGCAGCATGTCTCCCCCCTTGCCTTTGCAGCATGTCTCCCCCCCTTGCCTTTGCAGCATTTCTCCCCCCCTTGCCTTTGCAGCATTTCTCCCCTCTTGCCTTTGCAGTATTTCTACCCTCCCCCTTCAATGTGCAGCATTTCTACCCTCCCCCTTCCCTGCCCAGCATTTCTACCCTCCCCCCTTTTCCTGCCCAACATGTCTGGCCGGTTCCCCTGCTGAAAGCCACGGGCATCTACAACTCACCGATCAGCAGCTGCGTCGGAAGCCTTCTCTCTGACGTCAGAGAGAACGCTTTCAACATGGCCGCGGATCACGTGAGGAACGGACGCCCGCAGCTTTCAGCAAGGGAGCCGGCCAGAAGCTGAGCAACGCCAGTGAGCACCCGCGGACACCCCTGTTTACTGCCGCTGCTGCTGGTTAAGGAAAGGCGACAGAATAGGGAGTGTGGCCTGCTGTGCACCCGGGGCGGACCGCCCCCCCCCTTGGTACACCACTGCATACAGTCATTTAAGTTTTACTTTTTTTATACAATTCAAGTGCACTCGCTTTGAGCTCTCTCACCACAATAATAATAATAATAACTTTATTTTTGTATACTGCAATACCACAAACAGTTCAGAGCGGTTTACAATGCAAGAGACTGTACATACACAGCGAAGATACAATGCGAGGGAATGTACTATGCAGTTGAGAGCAGTTTACAATGCAGGGGATTGTACATATTCAGCATGGGTGTTTATATAGCAAAGATACAAAGCAGATTTTCAATTTAAGAGCCTGTACATATACAGCAGAGATATTTATACAGTGAAAATACAGTGCGAGAGACTTATAGAACAGGATACGATGCAAGAGACTGCATAATGTGGTTGAAATGGATTACTATGCAAAGATAGTTACATTCTGGTTTTTCTGGTAGAGTTTGGTTATTCGGGGGGAGGGGTTCGAGAAATTTATCATAGAGGTAAGATTTGAGAGATTTCCTGAAGGATGAGTAAGATGGGGCAGATGAGATGAGGGTGGTCAGGCAATCTGTCCATCTGCCAGCTTGGAATGAGAGAGTTCTATTAAGGAATCTTTTGTAAGTGCATCCCTTTGGGGATGGGTAAGCAAACAGAAAGGCATTGTGCATTCGATTGGTGCCTGGGAACGCAAAGTGGTGAGACAGATATATCGGGGACAAGCCAGTTAAGGTTTTGAAGCAGAGGCAGGCGAATTTGAAGATGACTCTCGCTTCTATTGGCAATCAGTGAAGTTTTCTGTAGTAAGGGCTGATATGGTCTGACTTTTTGAGTCCATAGATTAGGCGGACAGCAGTGTTTTGAATGAGTCTCAGACGTTTGATGGTTTTCTTGTAGGAGCCCAATATATGATATTACAGTAATCCAGGGTGCTTAAGATTAGGGATTGGACCAGCAGTCTGAAGGAGGGGAAGTCAAAGTAATGTTTGATGGTACGGAGTTTCCAGAGGGTGTAAAAGCATTTTTTGACCTGAGCATTGGTGTGATCTTCGAAGGTCAGGCAGCGGTCTAGGATATGACTCCAAGGATTTTGATGGTAGGGTTGATAGGGTAGGTTAGACCGTTGAGTTGTACGGTGGTGGTAGTTAATTTGTGGTTGGGACTTGCAAGGAAGAGTTTAGTCTTTTCTGGATTTAGTTTTAGTTTGAACCGGGTGGTCCAGTGTTCGACCATGGTGAGTACTGAAGAGATGTGCTGTTCTGTTTCTTGTGACAGTGAGGAGATGGGGATGAAAATTGTAATGTCATCTGCATAAATATAGGATTTCAGCTTTTGGGCAGATAGCATGTGTCCCAGTGAAGCCATGTAGATATTGAATAGGGAAGGTGATAGAGAGGAGCCTTGAGGAACTCCACAGGGATTGGCCCAGGTATGGGAGTAGGTTCCCTCATTGTGGACTTGGTAGGTGCAGTTTTTTAAGAAGCCTGTGAGCAAAGTTAGTACCTGTCCCGAAATGCCTATAGAATCGAGGCAACTAAGCAGAATGTCATGGTCTACCAGGTCAAAGGCACTACTGAGGTCGAACTGGAGTAGCAGAGCGCTGTTTCCCTGGGAAAGTAGTTGGAGGAGGTAGTCTGTTAGTGACGCTAGGACAGTTTCCGTACTGTAGTTAGTGCGGAATCCAGACTGGGAGTCATGAAGGATGTCGAACTTCTCAAGGTATGACATGAGGTCCCGGTTGACAAGGCCTTCCATGATTTTGAGGAAGAAGGGTATGTTGGCAATGGGTCTGTAGTTGGTAGCTGTGGAGAGTGGTTCTTTGGGGTTTTTGATAGTTGGAGATATGAGGATGTGGCCTAGTTCCAGCGGGAAGTAGCCGGTGGACAGGCAGAGAGTGACCCAGTTGAAGAGCTCACTTTGAAGGGGGGGGAGCTATTTTCATGATGGAGGGTGGGTAGTTATCTAGTAGGCAGTTGGATTTGGAATATTTAGAGTATAGCTCGAGAAATAGGTTCCAATCCTGGGTTTTCAAAGCGATTCCAAGTCATGTCGGCGGTTGAACCTTCATTGTTTGGGGCAGGTAGGTTGGTTAGTGGGCTGATGTTTGTTGTTGCAAGAGAGGTTTTTAAGTTATGAATTTTTTTGGCAAAGTAGTTGGCTAGGTTTGTTGGTGAGGGTGGAAGGTCTGTGGGGGAGCTTTTATATGAGTTGATGTCAAATAAGGAGTTGACTAGTCTGAAGAGTTTATTGCTGTTCAGGGATGGGGTATTGATTGATTGGGCGTAATATTTGGAGCGTTTCTCTTTGATCATTCTTTTGTATTCAATAACTTTTATGCGCCAGGAATATCTGTCAGTGTTTGTGCCGGATTTGCACCAAATTCTTTCTAGTTTGCGCACTTCTCGTTTCAGAGCTAGAAGATTGGCATCAAACCAGTTGGCAGATGAGCGGTGTTTTTTCTTGCAGGGTTTCAGTGGAGCCAGGTCGTTTAGAACCTGGATGCTGAAGTTATTCCAACTTGGAATGAAGTTGGGGTTTGGGTCTGTGATGGGTGTTGGGTTATAATGGGACCAGAATTCTTCAGGGTTTAGTTGGCCTCTAGTCCATATTGTTTTTTCTTTATGGGTAGTTCTTGGTGACCTTTGGTTTTGTTTTTTGATTTTTAGCACCATATTTTATCTTCATAAGTTCAGGAGTTCTCTGCTTTAGACTCAGAATTCTGGACCCCTGTGGAAGACACAGACTGTGTCAGGTCTCCAACTTTTAAAGTACATAGGATTTTGATATTATTATGAGATTTTGCATCATCGGATTGACTCAGGGGTCTCAAAGTCCCTCCTTGAGGGCTGCAATCCAGTCCGGTTTTCAGGATTTCCTCAATGAATATGCATGAGATCTATGTGCATGCACTGCTTTCAATGCATATTCATTGGGGAAATCCTGAAAACCCGACAGGATTGCGGCCCTCAAGGAGGGACTTTGAGATCCCTGGATTGACTGAATAAATTCTGGCATCTTATTTATTTTTATTTATTTAAAACTTTATATTCTACATACCCAACAATTCTATGCAAATTACAAAATAACATACATAATAAAATCACAAAAACATAACAAACACAAAAAACACATCAATGTAGCAAAACATAAAAATCAAATCAGCATACCCCAGAACCCGCCCTTTCCCCCAAAAAATCACCTTCACCCTGGAATTTTGTGATATTGTGGGGAGGATGAATTTCAAGAACCTGTTAAAAATGCATCTAATTATTAATGCCTTCCTGTATTACACCTGTTGTTATCTGTTTTACTATTGTTTGTATATTGAGCTTAAGTTGATTTTTATGTAATTTATAAACCATATAGTCAATATGCGGTATATACATTTTTTAATAAATAAATAAAATTAAAATAAATCTACGACAAAGACTGAAAAAAAAACCAACATCTAAAAGAGCCACCTCCAACCTTAAAAGTATGTACAAACAATGTGGTCTTTAACCCCTTCTTTAAACTGACCCACATTTGTAGTGTCTCATTTCCAATGATAGCGTATTCCAGCATGTTGGTTCCTGTACTGAAAACATAAGAATAAGATGACATTTCCCTACACTGCTGTTAGATGTGTTCTTGCTCTATGCCAGACCCAATGTTCAGGTATACAGTGGTATTTGAGAACTAGCCTTGGTCTAAGCCACAAAAAAATGGAGCTTTGGAGAAAGAAATTTCTGAAGGCCATAAGCCACAGTAGCCTCTTCTGCTTTGTTCCACAGCCTATAAGATCAGCGATAGTATATTCACCACTGGCTATTCTATTCCTTGCAGAGCCATGATAAACTGTAGCATCTCAAGGAGCCAAAGTTTAAGTAACAAGAAGACTAAGTTTTCTTTTGTTGTTTGCTTCACTGGACCCCCCTTTTGTTCTTTGACTTTTCTTATGCAATTCATTTTCTAATTAGAGATCCTGTGTTCATCCCACAGCCCTTCGAATTCCATCACTGTTTTCATCTCCACCAGGCTCTCCATGAAAAAGAATATTTTCTTTAAACTCTAATGGGGCAATTCTATAAATTGAAATTGTAGTTTAGGTGTCCCTAGGCCTTGTACGTAGCAACAATGGCACCAAGATTCTTTAACAGAATACTATTAAACAATACAGCTTTATGAGCGCAACGAGATCCAGAGTGCCCTCCTATCTACTATTGTCATATCTGAGCTTGTTGAGGATCTTCAGATTGTTTGATCAAACGCGGCAGCCTTCTCTACTTTGACTGGGCAGGTTTATTACCACTAGTTTATGGACTATTACCACCCCGATCCTGAAGAAGAGGTTGAAACGGGATCACGTCGGGAGGGGTGTGCTGCATCAGAAAGCTAAGTCAATTAATATAAGAAGAATTTAAGTTGGACACATGAAATATTTAAATAAGAAAATAATAAATTAAACATTAAGCTGGAGTATAAAAGCTTACAAAGGATCAGAATGGAGCCTTGTGAGCTATTCGCCATAACAGCAGTCTGAAGATCCTCAACAAGCTCAGATATGACAATAGTAGATAGGAGGGCACTCTGGATCTCGTTGCGCTCTTAAAGCTATATTGTTTATAATAGTGATTGCCTAGTACAGGGATAGGCAATTTCAGTCCTTGAGAGCTACAAGCAGGTCAGGTTTTCAGGATATCCACAATGAATATACTATATATCAGATGGATTTGCATGCACTGCCTCCTTGAGATACAAACCTATCTCATGCATATTTATTGTGGATATCCTGAAAACCTGACCTACCTTTGGCTCTCAAGGATCGGAATTGCCTACCCCTGGCCTAGTATTTGGTAGCCTCATTACTTTGGAGTGTAGTATTTTTAACAATACTAGCATATGTCTATATTGGTGCAACTGTGTTTAGCTGCTCCCTTTTATGCCATGTCAATGGCGGTAACAAAGTAGGGAGCCTAAGGGCTCCTTTTACTAAGGTGCGCTAGCGTTTTTAGCATGCACTACAACCCCGTGCTAAATGGAAGATGCTAACGCAAGCTCTATGGAGGCGTTAGCGTGTAGCGCGCGCGGCAATGTGGCACACCTTAGTAAAAGGTGCCCTTAGTGTGTCAAGCGATTCATGTAGTTCATAATATTCTATAAACTACGCACATAACTGGGAGACATACCCATTCTCTGCCCATGTGTTTGCTCCCTTGCAGTTAGGCGCTATACAATGGCATAGTAAAATGGGTGCGGGGGGAGGGCAATTTGCCCAGGGCAAAGTCTTTGTAAAGGGCACTGGCACCCATCCTCCTCTCCGCCCCCCTGCCATGCGCGTGCACCCCTTCCCTTTTTCCTGTGCGAGCAGCATTGCGAACTTGCTGCCTGGGTCGGTGTCACCTCTCTCTGATGTCACTTCCTGGCCCCACGCCTAGGAAGTGACATCAGAGGGATAGCCAACATGATGCGGGCAGCAAGTGTGTGCTGTTGCCATCACCTGGAAAATTGAAAAGGTTTGGGGGAAGGGAAGAGGGTGTGCATGCAGCAGAGGGGTGGGAAGGAGTGGGGTGGAGAAGAGGGCGTGAAGGGATGCCACCGCCCTGGGCACCACTTATCCTCGCTATGCCACTAGCACTATGACACTTAAGTGCTCCCTTATAGTATATATATATATATATATATATATATATATATATGTGCCTGTTTGTCAATTAATGGTGATTTTGATGCAAATAAGTAATGCACTTCTCCAGACTTTTACAGTGTTCCCTTTGTATGGTCTGCAGAGGGTTTTTTGTTTGTTGGGGTTTGTTTATTTTTTTTTTGGGGGGGGGGGGGTGTTGTTGCGTATCTCTAGACACCAGTTTATAAAATTGCCCTGGCCTTGGATTTTTTTTTTTCAACATGTATTGATTAGACTGGAAGCTCCAAGAAGCAAGAACTCTCTCTTATGTGTCCCTATAAAACACTGCATATACCTTGTGGTGCTGTATAAAACAAGATGACAATATATCTTCAATAGAAATTACTGAATAATAGATTACGTCTAATGTGTTCCAATGTTTCTGTAAAATGGGCCTAGTCTAATAATGTTGCCTATAAATTTCTTGATAAGTCAAATAATTCAGCCAATGGAAATTTACATTTGCTTTTCTTTTTCAATAAATCTAATCAATTAAGACTCCTGGTTAAATCATTTGCTTTAGTACACATTCAAAATTGCCTGTCATTGTGGAACAACTTTCCTCTTGAGTCTCATCTAGATATTTATTATTTGCATTTTAGATAAAACTTAAGACATTCCTTTTTTGAGGCCTTTATGCAGGTTTGGATAGTATCTTTCTGCTTCCTTTTGTTCCTTTAGTTTTCAGTGTAATGTACATCATTATTGGAAGTAAGAAAGAAGTAGGGAATTACAGGCCGGTAAGTCTGATTTCTGTGGTAATAAATTAATAGAAACACTTTTAAACCAGAGAATGATGAAGTTTCTGGACTCTGGTGGATTATAGGACCGGAGGCAACAAATCTGATCAATTTCTTTGACTGGATGACCAGAGAATTGGATAGAGGGAGTGCACTAGATGTGGTGTATTTAGATTTTAGCAAAATCTTTGACAGTGTTCTACACAGACGTCTTAATAAATAAACTGAGTGCCCTCTAGATGGGCCCCAAAGTGATGGGCTGGGTCAGAAATTGGTTGAGTGGAAGACGACAGAGAGTAGTGGTCAATGGAGATTGCTCTGAGGAAAGGGATGCTACCAGTGATGTTTCTCAAAGTTCTGTTCTTGGGCCTGTTCTGTTTCACATTTTTATAAGCAATATTGCTGAAGGACTATCAGGTAAGATTTGCCTCTTTGCGGATGATACCAAAATCTTCAATAGAGTAGAACCTGAACAGATGTGAAACAATACTGCTATCCAAATGGACTGCAATGTGATTATAGATGCTTTGATCAAATAAAGCACAGACAAAAAAAACTGAAGATCCCCCAGAAAGGCCTTCTTGCAATTCCTGCATCCTTCCTGCAATTCCATGTCAACTAGCCTGGAAGTCAGCAATTCCCCTCTGCGAAACCAGAAGTTACATCAAGGAGGTACTCGGCAGAAGGAAGGCCCAGGAGCAGGCCTCTGATCCTTCTCTGTGGTGTGGCTGAGGCTGCTTGGGGTAAAATAAGCCTGTGGCAAGGCAATTTTTTGGTGGGGATGAGATGGCTTTGAAAGAGCAATAAGAGCTCGGAACCAGATAGTGCTGCAGGAGTCCCTGTTTGTTTTTTGAGTCCTGTTCCTTATCTTGCTGCTATTTCTGTCTCATTTCTAGTTGAGTTGCTGGAGTTGGATATCTAAGGAGTCCTGCAGCAGATCATAAAAGATTTAGATGGGAACAGAAAAAGCAAACATAAAAGCCAAAAGGAAACAAGGCGTCAATACAACTGTGGACCTCTGCAGAAAGGCAGGGGGTAGGGAGATGGCCCTTGGAGGCTCGTGGAAAACACTCTTAGCCGGGGTGCTCATAGCAGGCTGCTATTGTACATATGTTCTCACTTTGCTCCTAGCAGATCATGTGCAAATCAGTTACTAGTGTGATGTCAATACAAGTAGAGAATGACACGGTGGCGGTTTACCCGCAGCCACCGCATTTTAGCCGCGGGTCACCCGCCGAAAACGGGGAAGAAAACTAGCAGTCGCTGCGGCGACGGGGACAAGGCCATTCACTGCCCGCGGGGCGGTGAATGGTCTTGTCCCCCGCAGTGAGGCATGAAGGATCGCGCGGTCCCCGCAGCTCACACCCGCCCGCCCAATCGATTCCTGTGTCCAGCCAGCTCTCTCCCCTCTCCTCACCCCAGTCCGCAGATCCTCCTCCACGGCGACCCGCACGCTACCAGAGAGCCGCGCACACCCGCCGCTGCTCAGCCTCGATCTTCTGCTCTGACGCAACCGGAAACAGGAAGTTGCAGCAGAGCAGAAGATCGAACACTGAGCAGCCGCGCGTGTGCAGCTCCCTGGGAAAGCGCGCAGGTTGCCGAAAAAGAAAACCCACAAACCAAGGTGAGGAGAAGGGAGAGAGCCGGCCAAACACCAGGATCGACCGGGCAGGCAGGTAGTGGCCGCGGGGACCGTGCGATCGCTAGTGTTCCTGGCTCAAATTGGAAGGAGGGAGTGAAAGGAAAAAGGCTTATATGGATGCAGCGGGGACGGTGACGGGGCGGTGAATGGGATGGCAGTGGCGGTGATGGGGCGGTGAAAGGGATGGCGGTGACGGTGACGGGGCGGTGAAGGGATCGGCGGTGATGGGGCGGTGCAGAGGATGGTGGGCCGGTGACGGGGCGGTGACGGGGACAGATTTTTTCCCCGTGTCATTCTCTAAATACAAGCTCAATACTGAGAAGACAAAATTCTTTGTCGCTTCACCGCACCCTCTTGACACCAAAACCCCACTAGACATCAACAAACATAACTACCCCATACAGCCCACCATTAAAATACTGGGTGTAACTCTGGCCAATGCCTCACCATGAAAGATCAGGCGGACTCCCTAATCAAAAAGAGTTTTTTCACCCTCTGGAAACTTAAATCCATTAAAGTATACTTTGATAACTCTGCCTTCAGAATCTTGGTACAATCCCTCGTATTAAGTCAACTCAACTACTGTAACATCGCCTACTTAGCAATCCCCCAAAAGAATATGCGACAATTACAACTAATGCAAAACACTGTGGTCAGACTAATCTTCGGTCTAAAGAAGTTCGATCACGTGACGCCATACTTCAAACAGCTACACTGGCTGCCGATGGAAGCTCGTGTAAAGTTTAAGTTCGCCTGCCTCTGTTTTAAAGTTTTCTACGGTCTAACCCCTAAATACATCACTGACCTATTCTCCTTCTCAGCCAACAAACACAAGAGAAGCTCCCACTCGCACTTCGTTTCTCCCCTGGTTAGAGGATGCAAACTAAAAAAACACCATGAGCATCTTCTCTCACATCAGGCTGCTCTATGGGGTAAAGACCTAGAACAACTCCTATTGCCCACCACTTATGAGGTATTCAGGAAACGCCTCAAAACTCACCTATTCCTGAAATACCTAGACAGCTGACCCACTTCCCTCCTTCCCCTCTCTTGCCCTTTCTCTCCATTGTTCCCACATCCCTTAAGTTAGCTCAACTTATACATCAACTCAACTTGTACTCCACTAATCTTCTGTAAACCGCATAGAACTTAACGGTATTGCGGTATATAAACTATTATTATTATTATGTCAATATACATGCATCTCCTATTATGTATGCCTTTTCATTTCCTGCAAGCAAAGAGTGGGCCAGAGTAAAGAAGGTTTGGAGGGGCATTTTTCAATATAGCATCTAAATTTGAGTTTAGATGTTTTAGGAAGTGAATCCAAAAATCGGGTAGAGAAAATGGTCATTTTTGAAACTGCAAAATATCTATTGGGTTGTTTTTTTTTCCTCAAAAATGACTATATCTAGACATATTTGCCCCTAGTGTGTCTATCTTTTTTTGACCATTTTCAAAAATAAACACGCTCAAATGAAAAATGCACAGAACAAACCATTGGGATGTAGGAGGGGCCAGTATTCTTAGCAGTCTTGCCACATAGACAACCCATCAGAGCAGTGGGGCACCCTAAAAGGCACTGCAATGAATGTTACATAAAAGGTCCCAGGTACACATCTCACCATAATCCCCATATATTGTATTGTGAGTCTTCTATAACTCACCTAAAACCTACTGTATCCAACTTTATGCCACCCCAACTTTATGCCAGAAAAATCTGGTAACCCTACTTCAGACACCCTGGCATAGCATATTCTCTTAAAGATGAGGTTGCAGCTGAACATCTAAATTGTGTTATAGAGTAGGTATAAAATTGTCCCCTTATCAAACCTAAACCTGTTTGGCATTGATCCTCAGACAAACCCAAGAACATGGTCCTGGTTTTTAGGCAGCCTCTGTTGCCTCTCCTCACTCTGAGCCAGAATAGAAAGGAACCTCTTATTCACAGCACTCATTCCAGAAATCCTATTCAGCATTAGCAACACAGTCACACAAGAAGACATAGCCATGTGCAGAGACTGCTCCACCGCTACATCCCGAGGTTCAGACAAAGAAAAGGCCAAGGAAGGAAGTCAACAATTCCTCCATCTTTAGCTCTCTATTAGGATTTGCCCCTCTGAATGAGGAGGTAAACTGGGAAAATCACTTCTTTTCAAAATCACAGGTCTCTGGAATGACCTTACTATCCCGCTGCGGAACCTGAGCTCCCTCCATTTATTCCGCAAGCAACTAAAAACCTGGCTCTTCTCTAACATGTAATTTATTTTCCCTTACTTTTCCACTCGATTTATAAACTTATGTAAACCTTTTCCTACCCTTTCTCATTTTTAAGTTCTTGTAAACCGTGCCGAGCTCTACTTCCGTGGAGATGATGCGGTATATAAATTTAAGGTTTAGTTTAGTTTAGTTTAGTTCAGAGAACAGAACAACAGTTTAAAAAAGCAGAATGAGAAGAAAGGTTAAGATGAGCAAGAGGACAAAGAAGAGAAACAACAACACTCCAGCACTAACTATTGATTCACACGAAGGGCTCCTTTTACGAAGGTGCGCGAGTGTTTTTTTAACGCATGCACAAGGATTAGCGCGCGCTAGCTGAAAAAGTACCGCCTGCTTAAAAGGAGGCGGTAGCAGCTAGCGCGCGTGGCATTTTAGCGCACCTTTGTAAAAGGAGCCCTAAGTCCCAGTAGATAAGTTACTCCTGTGGTAAATATGTTTATATCGGATGTAAAAGTGTAGCCCATGTTTAATGACATATGTATGCCCTGATATAAAATGCCATGTACCTATTTATGTGTTAGACCCAGTACATGCCATTCGTTATCGAGAATATACCCTTGTTCTCTATAGACCAAGATGTGCCTGCACCTAATGGACGCATATTTCCCCCTTTTATGAAATAGTGTGAGCCACATAACCTACAACGTAAGCATGTATCTGCCATAATGTAATGTAATTTCTAGCCTTGTATGGGGGGAGGGGTGCTGAAAAGTTCTCAGCCCAACCAACCAACTTCCTAAATTATTTTGCCACTGTAGCTGAAGAGTGTTACCTTATTTTGTTAAGTGCCAATTTGCAGAAACAAAATTCTACGTTTTGACTTTGTTTCAGATCATTGAACCATATTCACGTCATTCTCTTCTTGGTTGGGCTGAGAACTTTTCAGCACCTCCTCGTACACCCAAAATAATCTTTATAAAAGTATCTTCTATTGGATCCAATATAGTGATTGGACTGCAGTGTCTCATGTCCTTTGTCTGGTCTGACTTCTTTTTTTCTCTGTAATCTGTTTATTGTGGTGATTGTTTGCATGTACTATTCCTAACCACAAGAGTCAGATTCAGGATCCCCCCTCCTGCACCACAAGATCTAGCCAGCTTACCATGAGGAATTCATGAAAGCTTACCCTTATTGTCACAAGTCCATTCTGCCTCCATGTGTGTGAGCACCCAGACAATGATTGGCTCACCAGGATAGCAGAGTCTGTCAGTACCACTGCCAGTGGGGGTAAAGCCAGTTCCTGGGAGTCTTGCAAGAGCTGAGAAGACTGAAGAACTGAACTTGGAAACAAAGTTTTCTCTCCTCATTCAGAGGGGCAAATCCTAATAGAGAGCTAAAGATGGAGGAATTGTTGACTTCCAGACTTGCTGACATGGAACTACTGGAGGGATGCTAGAGGAAAGGCTTTTCTGGGGGATCTTCAGCTGTTTTGCGTGTGCCTTATTTGATCAAAGCATCTGTAATCACATTGCAGTCCATTTGGTTGGCAGTATTGTTTCACATCTGTTCAGGTTTTGCTACAGTATTTTAACAATTCTAAAGATTCAGACTCAAGACACTCTTTTCAAAAATACTAGACATGGGCGCATACAATAAACCTACCATGGAAGACATGAAATCTGCAAACCAAGTGGAGCAAGCTTCATCCAAAGCAAGGCAAATCATAGGTTGCATACGCAGGAGTTTCGTCAGCCATAAACTGGAAGTCATTATGCCACTGTATAGATCCATGGTGAGACCGCACCTGGAGTACTGTGTGCAATTCTGGAGGCCGCATTACTGCAAGGATGTGCTGAGACTGGAATCGGTCCAGAGAATGGCCACCAGGATGGTCTCGGGACTTAAGGAGCTCCCATACGAAGAGCGGTTAGGGAAGTTGCAGCTCTACTCACTCGAGGAACGTAGAGAGAGGGGAGATATGATCGAGACATTCAAGTATCTCATGGGCCGCATCGAGGTGGAGGAAGATATCTTCTTTTTCAAGGGTCCCGCGGCAACAAGGCATCCGTGGAAAATCAGGGGCGGGAAACTGCACGATGACACTAGGAAGTTCTTCTTCACTGAAAGGGTGGTTGATCGCTGGAATAGTCTTCCACTCCAGGTTATTGAGGCCAGCAGCGTGCCAGATTTTAAGACCAGATGGGATAGACATGTGGGATCTATCCGCAAAGATAAATAGGGAGGGTCATTAGAGTGGGCAGACTTGATGGGCCGTGGCCCTTATCTGCTGTCTATTTCTATGTTTCTATGTTTCTACCAAGAAGTAGATTTAAAACAAACCAGATAAACTATTTCTTCACTCAGTGTGTAATTTTAGTTCATATGTTCTTTTAGCCTTCTGTGCCTTTAGCTCCTGAAGATTAAAGAACTGGGTAAAGATTACATAAGAACATAAGAATAGCCCTACTGGGTCAGTCCAATGATCCATCAAGCCCAGTAGCCTGGTCTCACGGTGGCCAATCCAGGTCCCTAGTACCTTGCCAAAACCCAAGGAGTAGAAACATTCCATGCTACCTATCCAGGGCAAGCAGTGGCTTCCCCCATGTCTTTCTTAATAACAGACTATCTCACCCATGTTAAAGCAGTCTAGGGGTTCTTGGCTCTAAATAAAATGGTGGTACATAGGAAAATAGAACACCTTGAAAATGCTTCCAGACATTTAAACCGGGATATATTAAACTAGTATCTGAGAAAAATGTTGACGTTTCCAGATTCCACTATGCCCTTTCTTAATAACACCATGAACATCTTCTCTCGAACCAAGCAGCATCATGGGGTAAAGACCTAGAACAATTGCTTTCGCCCACTACATATGAAGAATTTAGGAAACGTCTGAAAACACACCTGTTCCTAAAGTATCTAGACAACTGATCCTCTCTTCTCTCTCCCCTCTATAGCGATTAACTTGTTCTATTGATTACTCTCTCCTCAAAAATGGATTCCCTGTCTTATTAACCCTTTTTCTTCCTCCCCTCTTAAAGTCAATCAATTTGTACCTTTGCTTAATCTTTGTAAACCGCATAGAACTTCAAGGTATTGCGGTATATAAGCTGTTATTATTATTATTAATAATATTTACGAGTCTTTTTTTCATGGAATAGAAGAGTGGCAAAGTGGTTGGAACAGATGCCTCAGCACCCTGAGATTCTAAGTTTAATTCCCACTGTAGTTCCTTGTGACTCTGGGCAAGACACGTAACACTTCATTGGCCCAGTTACAAAATGAGTACCTGTCTAAAATATGGGACCCACTTTGATTGTGTAAACTACATAGAAAAAGCAGTATACAAATCCCATTACCTTTTCATGGAAGAAGATTGTGAGGCAACAAGTAGAAATAACTGTTGATTTTTCAAGCAGCAGCTTAAATTTAGCTGGAATGGGGTAATTAAGCAAGTGGCACTTTTGATATCTTTAGCATTTGCTCAAGACAAGGGCATCTATTTGCATCAACAACATAAGACTCTCTTGGGAGATGGTCATGATTTTTCCTAATGTTTATGAAAAGACCCAGGAAATAAAGGAGCAGTTCCTTGCCAGGAGATGTTTTCTCATGATGCTAGTTTACAGTATGTTATCCTTGTAAGCATGTTATCAAGCTTGAACATAAGATATTTATTTACTTTGAACCCTCTCAGGTTTTTTTTCTTAGACAATGGAGTGGTGACCTCATTAGAGATACCCATGGGTGTTAAAGATTAATAGGGCAATAAAATGTTTAAGATAAGTTTGCTACTCTGATTATTTGTTGCTATTCTACTCTTCCATGTGGTATCTGTATCCTGAATCCCTGGCAGCAATTATTTTTTTATTTATTGTGATTGCTTTATTTTTCTTATTATATGTGGATACTACTAGGTAATTTTCTGTTTTTGAGATTCTCTTGATGTAACTATGAAATGACTTTTTTTTTTTTTTTATTACCCCTGGGAGCAATCTGGAGAATTCTAAAATGTATTGCCACCTCAGAAAAAAAAAATAGGACAGCTAACTGGAACAAATCATTTACTACATCAGAGAGCACATCTAGATAAGTGTAAACATTTTCCTTAAAAAAAAAAAAAACTAGCTGGATTCTCCCATGCAACTATCCCTTTGTTTAGGGCCAGAGCAATTTTTAATACCAAGGTGCTTCAACACACTATAATGACTAGAATCTAATCAACAATTTCTCTTATCTTCATCTAAACCTAATATTTATTACATTAATAGTTCATTTATATTTGATATACTGCAAATAAAAAATCTAAGCTGTTTACAAATTTTAAAAGCAGGGAGCAAAAATACAATAAAAAGAACCAGAACACATGTAATAGAAGAGCAGGACCCAAGAAAGCAAAAGCGAGGATATACAAACACAGGCACAAGAGGGGTTATCTTGTACAATACAATGAGTCATAATTACTTAGAAGAAAACACAAAGGAAAGGGACACTGTGACCTGCAACCATTAGCTGCAAAGGGAATCAGAAATGATAAGAGTGAAAAGCAGGGCCGGATTAACATTATATTGGTCCCTATGCAGACATATATTTGTGGGGTCTCCCATCAGGGACCCTCTCCACCACCATTATTTCACCTCCCTAGAAGAATTAGGGTTATCATATAGCTCCAGAAATCCCAGATTTTTTAATCCGTTCTCCTTTTTTCTGGAGCTAGAGCACTGAATTAGGATACATTCGTAAATTGAAAAACAGTACCGATCAAAAGTCTCCCTCTTGGAGCTGGGTAACTTGCCTGCTCTACAGCATTGGGCTGAGAATCAAGAAAGCTGGGCAAATCATTTTTACTCTTCTTTGCTTCTGGTATGAGCCTGAGATTCCAAGGGCAGACTGCTCAAAAGAGTTAGCTTTAAGGGCAATGTGTACAAGATATAAATCTACAAAGTTTTACAAGTGAAAAAGGTTCACAAACGGAAAAAGCAAAATAAAATATTTTTTTCTAATGCCCCACAAACCATACATACAGAGATCTAAATATGGCAGACCCCAGCGGCTTCACTCATAACTCTCACTTCCAGTATTTTATGAGCATTTTTGAAGCCAGCCTCTTCATCAGTCAATAAATATGACTGTATCATCAGCATCAGAAACATTCTTGAAATAATGCATTCAATCAAGTAGTACTCATCATTGGGGACTCCGACATAAATCTACATTTCACTTGCACCCCCTTTTATTAAACTGCACTAGCAGTTTTTAGCGCGGGGAGCAGCCCTGAATGCCCTGCGCTGTTCCCTATGCTCATAGAGTTCCTATGAGCATCGGGAGCAGCGCGAGACATTCAGCGCAGCTCCCGGTGCTAAAAACTGCTAGGGCAGTTTAATAAGAGGGTGCCTTAATGCTGTCTCAAGGAGCTTCCCCTACAACATACCCCCAAATTAACTCTTAAAAAAAAAATCATTCTGTATTGATTTTTAAACAAGAACAGTGCTATATAAATAAAAGAACAGTATATTATTGCATTCAGTCATAACACTAATATCTATATAGATAACAGAACTATCCTTCAATAATTACATTATTTTGCATATAGTAATAACATAAGAACCAAGTAAATAATATAAAATGAAACCAAGTTACCTAAAATATCATTATCAATAATTCCTCCCAACCACCCAACCCCCCACCCTCCCTGGATGTGTAAAGATAAATAAACCAAGAAAAAAGTAAGACAAAATACAAATTAACTCTTTTTAAATACTGAATTTCACAGAAAAAGAAACAAAAATATATACTAACCAATTCAGACACCCCAGCATACTTCTATCTATGCTTCAAGATGGTAGTGGCGGTGGCCACCAACTTCCTATATATTCATTCCAGTTTGGTGAGATTTTGCACACATCACACTTGAAGTGGTCCAGAAAAAGGTGACAAAAATGGTAGGAGTTTCGTACCAAAAGATGCATGCGAAGAGACTGTAAGACCTGAACATGTATATTCTAGAGAAGAGGAGGGGCAGTGGTGATTTGATATAGATGTTTAAATACTTGAAAGGTATTAATACAGTATTTCCCCCACAATAAGACAGTGTCTTATATTGATTTTGGGCCCAAAAACGCACTAGGTCTTATTTTCGGAGTATGCACATGATCATCTCTCCCTTCCTCTCCTTCACCCCAATTCTTCCTCTTTCCTTTCTCTCCCCCACATGTGCAGCATCTTTCTTCTCCTCCCTCCCATCCCCTGGGCAGCAGAAGTTTGCCCAGCTTCTATCCTTCCATCCCTCCCATCCCTCGTGCAGCATAACCCTTGCCCAGCTTCTATCCTTCCCACTCTCCTATCCCTCGTACAGAATAACCCTTGCCCAGCTTCTATCCTTCATTCCCTCCCTCCCATCCCCTCTGCAGCAGAACCCTTAGGCACCCCCCCGGTCTCCCACTGCATAGCTGAAACCCTGCTGACCCTCCATTCTTCCCTCCCCACCGACCGCGAGCGAGCCCTACCTTCATCCAAAGTAGCGTCAGGCCGGCAGCACTCTAAGCAGGTTGTTTCAGCCTTGTCCATCGGGGAATTCAATCTGCTGCATTACTGATCATCAGTAACGTGGCAGAGTGAAGTCCCCGATGGACAAGGCTGAAGCATGGAAGGATGGAGGGTCAGCAGGGGTTTGGCTATGCAGTGGGGGCAGCTGAGGCAGGGGGCGGGGGGTGGATTGAATAGTTGCTGCCAGTGAATCCCAGGACTAGGGCTTATTTTCGGGGTAGGTCTTATTGTTGGAGAAACACGATATAGAACCAAGTCTTTTGCAGAGAACGGAAATCAGTAAAACTAGGTAAAAAATTGAGGTTCCGGATTGGTAGACTTAAGAGTAATGTTAAAAAAAAATTTTTTTCACGGAGAGGGTAGTTGATGCCTGGAATGCCCTTCCGAGGGAGGTGATGGAGAGGAAAACGTGACAGAATTCATAAAAAAGTGGGATGAACATAGAACATTTCTAATTAGAAAATGAATGGTAAAAATTGAAGAATGAAGGCCATTACTGGGCAGACTTGCACGATCTGTGTCCTGTTTATCGCAGTTTGGTTTAGGATAGGCTTGGGAAGGCTTCAACAGGAACCCCAGCAATTTGGAACAAGAGTATGGTGCTGGACAGACTTTCACTGTCTGAATCCCACAAATGATGAGATTGTTTGGATAGGCTGGAATGAGTTCCAATGGCCAGTAGTTGGAACCTAAGGACAGTGCCAGGCGGACTTCTAAAGCCTATGGCCCAGAAATAAAGAAAAAAGACATTTTAATTTGTGAATTTGTAATGCATGCAATTACAGGGCAGACTGGATGGAGAATTCAGGTCTTATCTGCTGTCATTTACCATATTACTATGTTACTAAGTAATTTAACCGTTCACAGGGTAAATTCCTTGGGCTGAGAAGTGTGTGGCACAGTGGTTGGAGCTCCAGCTTCAGCTTCAAACCCCGTTCTGCTCCTTGAGACCCTGGGCAAGTCACTCAGTCCTCCATAGCCCCAGGTATATTAGATAGATTGTGAGCCCATCAGGACAGATAGGGAAAATACTTGAGTACCTGATTGTACAAACCACTTAGATAAACCTTGATAGGCAGTATATAAAAACCTAATAAACTTGAACCTTGAACCTCCTTCCACATCTCCATTCCAGCCCAGATTTTCAAAGAGAAGTTTTATTTACAGTATATAAGACTGTCCTCTCCAGAGATACAGAAACATAAAGGCCCTGATTCTCCAAAGTGCCGTCCCGATTTTAGGCAGCTGTAGGCATCCTACAGCTGTCTAATCAGCCAATCGGGATGCATGTTTTTTTTAAAAAAATGCTCCCCAGGCAGGCCTGAAGGCACCTCCGGGAGCCTAGGGAGATCCGCAAGATGCCTAAGCTCGTCTAAGGGCCTAAGGCGAACCTAGGCGGCCCTACGCATCTCCCTAGTAGAGGAGAAGCTTAAAATGTAGGCCAGCAAAATGCTGGTCTACATTGTAAGTAGACGCGGCCGCTATACTTATCGCGGCAAGGGATCTCTCTGCCGCTATAAGTATAGCGGGCCACGGCCTGTCCGATCGCTGGCAGGAGGGTGCCAAATCCCTCCTGCCCGAAGACGCACCCCCCCGATACTACCGACCGCCCCCCCCCCGACATTACCGATCTCCCCCCCCCGACAATATCGATCGCTGGCAGGAGGGTACCCAATCCCTCCTGCCTGAAGACGCACCCCCCCCGGCGGTAACAACCCCCAAACCTCCACTCCACCAAACCTGTTCTTACGGCCAGATGGGTCTTGCACGTCCAGCCGGCAGGCACGCCTCATCGAAATGAGGCGGGCCCGCCCCTTCCCGGCCCATCCCGCAGAAGCCTAAGGCCTGATTGGCCCAGGCTCTAGAAGCCTTAGGCATAGCGGGTCCGCCCATCCACACTAAGTCTAAGGTCTGATGGGCCAATCAGGCCTTAGGCTTCGGCGGGATGGGCCGGGAAGGGGCGGGCCCACCTCATTTCGACGAGGCGTGCCTGCCGGCTGGACGTGCAAAACCCCATAAGAACAGGTTTGGTGGAGTGGAGGTTTGGGGGTTGTTAGCGCCCGGGGGGTGCGTCTTCGGGCAGGAGGGATTGGGCACCCTCCTGCCAGCGATCGATATTGTCGGGGGGGGGGGGGAGATCAGTAATGTCGAGGGGGGCAGTCGGTAGTATCGGGGGGGGCGGTCGGTAGTGTCAGGGGGGGGCATCTTCTGGCAGGAGGGTTTGGGCACCCTCCTGCCAGCGATCGGTCAGGGGGACGCGGCCCGCTATACTTATAGCGGCAGAGATCCCTTGCCGCGATAAGTGTAGCGGGCCGTGTCTAATCTAACCCGATTCTCAAACCAGCATCTGTGACATGGACGCCAGTTACAGAATCGGGGTTTAGTTTAGGCCGATTCTGAATAGGACGCCTCTCCCGGGCGTCCTATACAGAATCAGGGCCTAGGTGTCTTGCGGGCCTTGCCTTCAATATAAGCGGCCTGCCTGGGGAGCATTTTTTTAAAAAAACGTGCATCCGATTGGCTGATTAGACAGCTGTAGGACGCCTACAGCTGCCTAAAATCGGGACACACTTTTGGAGAATCAGGGCCAAAGTGCATGCACTCTCTAGCTCTCTTTTCTAGTGCTGTCCTGTCCTATATTCCTTTGTCAGGGTTTCTGGGGGGGGTTTTCTGGGGTTTTTTAATGGCACACGCAAAAAATCTGCCCATTATAAAATAAAAAGAAAAAAAGCCCCCCCTGACAAAGCTCCCCCTCCCTCCCCAAACCCAAAAAACGGCAGGAGGGATGCCCACTCCCTCCTGCTACCAGACGTTCCCCCCAACGCTTCCTCCCCCCCTCGCATGAATATGGCAGGAGGGAAGTACTGAGCCAATCATGCCCAAGGCACCTGAGGCAATCATGGCCTTAGGCCCCTCCCTGTGCTTCACGGGGGGGTTGGCCCAATGGCAGGAGGGAGTGGGCAACCCTACTGCCGTATCAGTTCAGCATGGGGGGCGATGGTAGGAGGGAGTGGGTATCCCTCCTGCCATACTCGCAAGAGGGAGCATGTGGTGTTGCGGCAATTGTCAGGGAAGGAGGAGTAAGTGATTGTCAGCGGGTCATTGGGGAGGGTCTGTGGCTGCAGTGGGGGATTTTTTTTATTTTTTATGGGACAGATACTTTGCGTGCGTAATACATGCAAAATATCAGCGCCATTACAAAAATTTAAAAAACTGGCAGACTTATTGGTAACACAGTTACCTATTTAAGATGTTGTCAACAAATCAGCCTCAAAGAACATCCAACCTAACTCAAAAACTTGTATAGAACAAATAGGTATAAGATGATTACGTATAACATTTTTCACTGAAACACTTTATAGATACTTAATAAGCACCTAATTTATTAAAGTTCAATGATGTACACTTAACAAGCTACTGATTTTAATAACTAAGAACATAAGAACATAAGCAATGCCTCTGCTGGGTCAGACCTGAGGTCCATCATGCCCAGCAGTCCGCTCACGCGGCGGCCCAACAGGTCCAGGACCTGTGCAGTAATCCTCTATTTATACCCCTCTATCCCCTTTTCCAGCAGGAAATTGTCCAATCCTTTCTTAAACCCCTGTACTGTACTCTGCCCTATTACTCCCTCTGGAAGCGCATTCCAGGTGTCCACCACTCGTTGGGTAAAGAAGAACTTCCTAGCATTCGTTTTAAATCTGTCCCCTTTCAACTTTTCCAAGTGTCCTCTTGTTCTTTTATTTTTCGAAAGTTTGAAGAATCTGTCCTTCTCTACTCTCTCTATGCCCTTCATGATTTTATAAGTCTCTATCATATCCCCTCTAAGTCTCCTCTTCTCCAGGGAAAAGAGACCCAGTTTCTCCAATCTCTCAGCGTATGAGAGGTTTTCCATCCCTTTTATCAAGCGTGTCGCTCTCCTCTGAACCCTCTCGAGTAACGCCATATCCTTCCTAAGGTACGGAGACCAATATTGGACGCAGTATTCCAGATGCGGGCGCACCATCGCCCGATACAATGGCAGGATAACTTCTTTTGTCCTTGTTGTAATACCCTTCTTGATTATGCCTAGCATTCTATTTGCTTTCTTAGCGGCTGTTGCGCACTGTGCTGTCGGCTTCATTGTCATGTCCACCATTACCCCCAAGTCCCTTTCTTGGTTGCTCTCATTCAATAATATCCCTCCCATCGTATAGTTGTACCTCGGGTTTCTGTTTCCAACATGCAATACTTTACATTTCTCAACGTTGAACTTCATTTGCCATCTCGCCGCCCATTCCCCCAATTTGTTCAAGTCCCTTTGCAATTCTTCGCATTCCTCTTTAGTCCCAGCTCCACTAAATAGTTTTGTATCGTCTGCAAATTTTATTATCTCACACTTCGTGCCTGTTTCTAGATCATTTATGAATATATTAAATAGCAGCGGCCCTAGCACTGAGCCCTGCGGAACACCACTCGTGACCCCCATCCAGTCTTACTCTAGGTCTTACTCTAGAAAATGTTTTCTTCTTCCTTAGGCAATTGAGAGCTATTAGAACACAGAATTAGGGAACTTTATCAAGCTATATTGTTGCCAAACTTAGATTATTGTAATTCTATTTTTTTGTGGAGCCTCTGAAAAGTTGTTGTCAAGATTGCAGTTGTTTCAGAATGATATGGGGACAAATTTTTCCCCATCCCCGCAGGAACTCATTTTCCTGTCCTGTCCCCCCCAAGTTCTTTTCCTGTCCCTGCCTGATTTCAGCAAGTTCTATCCTCATCTGTAAAAGCCTCAAACACTTTAAAATCATGAGTGTTTGAGACTTATACAGTTAAGGCAGAACTTACAAGAATGAGGCAGGGACAGGGATTGTGACAAAACTTGCAGGGATAGGATGGGGAAATTGAGTTCCTGCAGGGATGGGGACAAACTAAACTAAACTAAACCTTAAGTTTCTATACCGCGTCATCTCCATGGAAGTAGAGCTCGACACGGTTTACAGGCATTACTAAAGAAAGGAACTCCAATGGGAAAATTTGTCCCCGTGCCATTCTCTATTTTAAAATATATCTACTTTGATTGATTTTTTTCAGCTAGGCACTATGAGAGAGCCTCACTGTTGTTGCAAAAATTATATTGACTTCTGATAAAATTTAGGATCAAATTCAAAAGAGCTTGTTTTGTTCATAAAGCATTATATAGAAATTCTTCTGAGCGATTGACTTTTTTTCTACGAATTCCTGCTAAGTTTGTTACTTCAAGGAGTAATTGTAGCTTTAAACTTAATTTTCCAGGTGCCACTACAGTATCTAGGAAGAGTCGTCAGGAACAATAATTTTCTTACTAAGTAGCTGACATTTAGAATTATCTTCCTTTACATATAAGGTATTTTGAATTCTATGTAAATTTCCATAAGGTACAAAGGGAAAACCTTTAATTAGATTAGACTAAGAATGACTCCAAGAACTTTAATGGAATATTTCATAGAGAGGAATACTGTCTCTCTCTCTCTCATTGTCATTCAGGCATACCTCAGACACATTAAATTGCAATTTATAGACTCTCAACTTTCCGTCAAACTTTTTTTCACATATCAGTTCTTGGCTTCTTAAACACATGGAGGGGCATAATCAAATGTGCCTAAGTTTGAAGTTGGATGTTTTGTTGAAGAAATTTTGTACAAGATGTCCACAACCCCAGTAGGAAAAATTTCCATTTTCAAAACTGCCAAATGTCTTTCTTTTATTTTTGAAAATAAGCTAGGTATAAGCTTTGGTCCTTAGGACGTGTACCTTTTTTGCCTATTTTCAAAAATAAAAATGTCCACGTGAAAAACGTACAAAAGCAAGTTTTTGTACACATACCCACTAACTACCTTGTGGAAGAGAATCCCCATCAGCTGAGCCGGTTTCAGGGATTCCTGGTGACTCAGCTGATGGGGATTCCTCCTGCCAGGATCAGCTGAGAAGTAAGAGGGGCCTAAGGTCCTGACTGGCTCAGAATCACCATCTTGAGCCAATCAGGGTCTTTGGCCCCTCCCACTGCATCCCAAGATGCATTGGGAGGGGGAAGCCCTGTCATTTGTAGCACACGGCCCTATAGGCAGGAGGGAGAGAGCTTCCCTCCTGCCATTTTCTCATCTGAAGGTATGGAGGATCCGGGAATGTGGGAGGGGGGGGCCCAGGAATGTTGGGTGGATGTGGGGGAGGGGCGGAGATGTCAGGGGATGTTGGGGGAGGTCCAGGATGACAGGAGGATGATGGAGATTTCCGCGGGATGTTGGGGATGTCAGGGGAATATCAGGGGATGTGGGGGGAGGTCCGAGAATGTAAGGGGGAGGGGCGTGGGTCTCCGCAGCTCAGCTGATCCTGGAAGGGTGAATCCCCATTAGCTGAGCTGCCAGGAATTCCCAAAACTGGCTCAGCTGATTTGATATACCACCACGATCAGCTGATGGGAAGCCTGTTGGTTTTTGGGGCTTTTGTTGTTGGTGGTAGGAGCGGCTTGAGACCACTGAGAGAGTAAGGGGGGGGGGGGTCATGCCTTAAATCCTCCAGTAGTCTTCTTGTCAGTTTGGGCACATTTGTGGAACTTAGACACAACTCAAAGAGGTCTAATTGCCGGTGTCTAAGTTCCCTCTAGGAAAGCTTTTGTTATGGCTGGGGTACATCCAGATGTCATTCTCAAGTATCTACCCTGTGTGGTAAGTGCAGCTGTAGGCACACCTGCTGCATTTGCCACATAGGCTTTGCACATACCATATGCTAACTTTTGCCAACTAATGCACCATAATAGGGTTATCAGATTTTCCATTTGGAAAATCTGGATCCCAAGACCCGCCCCCAGGCCTACCATATTCCACCCATCCCTGCCCTGTTATGCTCCCGCCCCATCCCCAATCCCGTCCTAGCCCCTCCCTAGCTCTGCCCCTGCTGCCTGCTCTCATCGGGCAGGAGCACATCCGCACATGCGCAGATGCGATGCAATGATGTCATGCGCATATGTGCGCATGACATCATTGTGTGGCATCCGCACATGCGTGGATGCCCTCCTGCCCGTCAGTGATTTGTCCCAAGCTTTTCAAAACCCGGACAAAGTGCCAGATTTTGAAAAGCCATCCGGACCCCCAGACATGTCCTCAAAAGGAGGACATGTTCGGGGAAATCCGGACGTCTGGTAACCCTACACCATAAGTGCAAAAATTATTGCACTTTAGTAAAAGGGCTCCTTAGGTGTTTGTTTTCTAGTTAATTAGATACAAATTGAGGGTGCAAAAATCAGTGATTATCAGTGTTTTCCTGTTGCCCAGGTGCCATTGTTGGGTACCTTTCCCAATGGAAGTACACTTTCCCCTCTCCATTCACGGTTTCTGCACTTGCGATTTCACATAATCGCAATTTTTTTCTGGGGAGGGGGAAAATAAAAAAAAACATATTTTTTACCTCCCTGCCGCCTTCCCGGCCTTACCTGGTGGTCTAGCGGGCTTTCGGGGCAGGAGCGATCTTCCTACGATCCTGCCCCATGCAGATCGCCATGAGGAAATGGGGGTGGGTCAGAACTGGATAATCGCGGTTTTTCGCCATTCGCGGTCCGGCTCTGCCAGTATCCCCCGCGAATAACGAGGGAGAGGTGTAAATATATACATTTAGAAACATAGAATATGACGGCAGTAAAGGGCCGACGGCCCAACAAGTCTGCCCACTTGAGAACCCTCCCTCCAACTAGTCTGCCCACTCAAGGACCCTTCCTCCCTGGAGTATCTATCGATTGAGCATAACTCTGTAGTACTCCCATCTGTTTGTCCCATCGACTCTTGAAGTCGAGCACGCTACTGGCCTCGACGACCTGGCGGGGAAGATCATTCCATCGATCAATCACCCGTTCGGTGAAGAAGTATTTCCTAGTGTCACCATGAAATCTTCCCCCCTTAAGTTTTAGTGGATGCCCTCTTGTCGCTGTGGGACCCTTTAGAAAAAAGATTTCCTCCTCCACTTTGATGTGGTGCATGATGTATTTAAATGTTTCTATCATGTCCCCCCTTTCTTTGCGCTCTTCAAGAGAATATAAGCGCAGTTTGATCAGGCGTTCTTCATATGGGATGTCTTTAAGTCCTGAGACCATCCTAGTGGCCATTCTCTGTATCGACTCCATTCTCTTCACATCCTTTTGATAATGTGGCCTCCAAAACTGGACACAGTACTCCAGGTGAGGTCTCACCATGGATCTGTATAACGGTAGTATGGCTTTCGGCTGATAAAGCTCCTTCTGATGCAACCCAGCATTTGTCTGGCCTTCGCTGAAGCTTTCTCCACCTGATTAGTAGCTTTCATATTTTCCCAGATGAGAACTCCCAAGTCCCTTTCTGCAGTAGTTCTTGTTAAGTTTTCACTGTTCAAAGTGTATGTTTTGCATGGATTTCCACTCCCAAGGTGCATTACTTTACATTTCTTGGCATTAAAGTTTAGTTGCCAAGTACTGGACCATTTTTACAATACAAGCAGGTCTTGCTCCATAGTGTTGGGCCTGGTTGCACTGTCAGGTTTTGAGGCCCTGCCCACAAAGCTGCATAGTTTAGCGTTATCGGCAAATAGTGTAATTTTGCCTCGAAGTCCCTGAGTCAGATCCCCAACAAAGATATTAAATAGCATCGGGCCCAAGACTGAGCCCTGCAGCACTCCACTGATTTGTGCAACTGAGGAGTTGTCAGTGAAAAAAAAAACCCCCCACATAATAATAATAATAATTTTATTCATATATAGCGCCACATCACATAGTTCTAGGCGGTTCACATCAAAGAGAACTGTCCAATCGGTGAAAAAAAAAATACAATTAGCATGAAAGTGCATTCAGGAAAAGTCAAAATCATGACATGATAATTAAGGTAATTATATCGATAGTATAATATATAATATCATATTATTGTTTATAACAAGGATAAGAAGGGGCGGAAAATTGTTTAAGGTAATAACTGTGATGATAATAATGTATTTTCATATAGTTTTTCTGATTCTTTCAATTGTATACATTATAAAAGTTTGAAATGTCAATAAAGAAGAGCCCGAGAGCTCGTCTCGATGGGCGGCCGTAACACGGGGATGAGGGCCCGCGCGGCCTCCCATCGAGACGAGCGCTCCGCGCGAGGGGAGGGGGAGGGTAGAGTGCAGGAGGCAGCATAGGATAGGCGGGTTTAAAATTCCCGCGGCGGGGCTGCCTCCTGATAGGATGGGGGGAGCCGGGCGGAGATGTTAAAGCCGGGACCTTGGAGGACCCGGTCTCTTCCTGGGTCCTCCGAGGCGGCTTTTCCTAATTTTCAGCTCTTCCGAGGCGGCGCGACGATGGCGGGTGTGAGCAGAGAGGCGGAAATCTCCCTACTCGCCGGCGACTCCCTGAGTGATGACGAACAGGTGGGAGTCGGCGGCGGCGGGGAGAGGGGGAGACCGATGCGCCGTTCTAAATCGGCTGCTCTTTCGGCCCTCGTGGTCTCGGGGGCGGGCCTGGGTGAGGTGGGAGGCAGGGCGTCTCGATCCGGTGCGGGGCCTTCTGCGCCCATTCTAGAGTGAGGGAGGGGGAGGACACCTGCCAGGAGACCGCGTGGTCGTGGTGCAGGGAGAGCGGCAGGGAGGCCTTCCAGTCTGCCGGTTTTGGCCGGCAGACTGCATAGCCATCACAGCCCTTCTGTGGCTGGCTTGGGGCCTGCTGTGGTCGGGGAGAGGGATGCTGTGGGAGGCAGACAGTATGGGCAGCTCAGCCCTTCTGTTTTAGGTGAGAGGGAGGTGGCCAGAGATCCGGGAGGCATTGGGGCTGTCGGGGTGGGCGCTTCTAGTGACAGGCACTGGGGTCCCCCCGGGACTGGACCTTCCTGGGGTATGACTCCCTGGGGGTCTATGTGGGGGATGCCCCCTTGGATGTCGGGCGGCCCCCCTGGCGGATCGTCTTTGCCATGGGGTTCGGTGCCGGGAGCGGGTTGGCACCCGGGACAGGGCCAGGGGTGGGCTGCTGGATTCCAGAGTCAGGAGAGTTTTGGGGTCCGCGAGGGTGGGGGAGTGTCGGTTGCTGCTCCTCTGTCTGGTTTTTCGTTGCAGGTCCCGAGTGCTGGAGTGGCTGTTCCTTCTTCGCAGAGGCCGGAGCGTGAGAGGGCGGTGCATGGCGAGCCTCCTGGAGTGATGGCACAGCATGGATCTGGTGAGGCTGTTGCTGGTGATGCTCGGGAGCCATCGGCTGAGCGTGCGGTTGCTGCGGACGGCGCTGTGGATCCTCTGGCTGGAGTGCGGGACCCCCCGCTTCAGAGTACTACGGTGCCTGTGGCTGCTACAAGGGGTAAGAAGGGGAAGTCAAAACGTAAGAAGCGGGGTAGGCGCGGCCGAGTATCCTCGTCGTCGTCCTCCACTTCGTCATCGTCTTCTACTACTAGTTCTTCTACGTCCTCACATGCATGCCAGGCGGGGGTGGGGACGGGTGGTGGTGAGGCGGGGCCGTCCGGGTCTCAGGCGAGGGGTGCACCGGCGTTAGTGGCGTTGTCGGAACTATGGGAGGGGGTGCCAAAACGGTTGCGTCATAGGATCAGAAAGCGCGCTTGTGTAGATATCTTCCGCTTGATGGAAGGCAGGTCTCGCCGTAGGAGTAAAAAGAAAGATAAGAAGGTGGGCGAGGCGTCCAAGGCGGTACCGGTGTCGCGGAACATAGTTAATTGGATTAGATCCTTCCTGCGCTTGGCCAGTGTTTGGGGGAGGGCGCGGCCGCAGGACTACGGGATTTTATTATCTTATGCGGACTCGGTGTTGGACGCCTACCATCGTTTCGGAGGCTGGTCGTGGCTCAATTACGACGAGGCCTTCCGTGACAAAATGGAGGAAAACGGGTTCATGTCCTGGGGCACGCAAGATGTTAACTTGTGGTTAACCCACATGGCGTGCCGGTCCAATTCCGCGGTTCAGGGTCCCGGCAGGTCCCCCGCGGGAGGGGGTGGTGGATGGTCCTTTCGGCCCACAGTTGGAGGGTTTGCGGGAGGAGGCACAGGAGTGTGTTGGCGCTTCAACCAGGCTACATGCGCCTTTACGGATTGCAGATTCCGGCATGCCTGTTCAATCTGTAGTCAAGCGCATTCCGCCCTCAAATGCCCCAAAAAAGGGGGTGGAGCTTCGACCGGACCAAGTAAACCGTAAGGTGAGGGGCATGTTGCCCACACCAGTGCGGGTGGCGGCCCTTCGCCCTTGGTTACAGCGTTATGGGGATCGCGCGGCGGCATACCAGCTGGATCGGGGGTTTACGGAGGGTTTCCCTATTCCTTTTCAGGGCAAATTGCGGGAATGTCGGGTACACAATGCATCTTCTGTGCGGCACTTAAGGGAGGTAGTGCAGGCAAAATTGGATGGGGAAATTGCATTGGGTAGGATTGCAGGGCCGTTCCGGGTTCGCCCCTTTCCTTCCCTGATTGTATCCCCCTTAGCGGTGATTCCCAAGAAGGAGCCTGGGAAGTTTCGACTAATTCACAACCTGTCTCGCCCAGTCGGAGCCTCGGTTAATGAGGGAATCCCAGCGGATCTCTGCTCGGTGAGATATGCTTCTTTCGATACCGCTGTGCGCCTGGTGTTGCGCGCTGGTAGGGGGGCGTGGCTGGCGAAGGTAGACATAGAGGCGGCTTTTCGCCTCTTGCCGGTCCATCCTGATTCGTACCCTTTGTTGGGCTTCCGCTTTCAGGGGTTTTACTATTTCGATCGTTGTTTGCCTATGGGTTGCTCCATTTCGTGCGCCTACTTTGAGAGATTCAGTTCGTTTCTCCACTGGGTTACGGTAACGCGGTCTTGCCTGGACTCAGTGGTCCATTATTTAGATGATTTCTTGTTTGTCGGTTCTCCGGCCTCAGATGATTGTGCTCACTTAAAAAGCGTTTTTGAGCATATGGCTGCGGAGTTCGGGGTTCCCTTGGCGGTGGACAAATCAGAGGGGCCGGTGCATGTGCTTACCTTTCTGGGCATTGAAATAGATACGGTGGCCATGGTTACTCGGCTTCCTGCGGGTAAAATCGTTCAGCTGTTAGCTTTGATTCAGCTTGTTCTCCAATCGCGGTCGGTGACTCTGAAGCAGGTGCAGTCACTGTTGGGGTCCCTTCACTTTGCTTGCCGGGTGCTTCCTATGGGTAGAGCGTTTCTGCGACGATTGGCGGTGGCGACGTCGGGTGTTCGTGATAAACGGCATTTTATCAGACTGTCTGCGGGAGTGCGGGCCGATTTAGGTATGTGGAATTCCTTTTTGCGTGGGTTCAATGGCACTCTTCGAATTCAGGCCCTAGAGGTGGCCAATTTCGATTTAGAGTTGTTTTCGGATGCTGCAGGAGGTCTTGGATTTGGACTGTATTGTCAGGGCGAGTGGTGTGCGGCGCGTTGGCCTGAAAATTGGAGAACTCAGGGTATTACGCGTAACATTACCCTGTTAGAACTGTTTCCTTTGGTGGTTGCGTGTGAACTTTGGCCTGCAAGGTTACGAGACAGGCAGATTGTTTTTTGGTGTGACAATCAGGGTGTCGTGGAGGTGGTGAACAAGCTGAGCGCGCGTTGTTTAGAGGTCAATGTGTTGGTTCGGGAATTGGTGTTGCGCTGCCTCCAATTAAATCTTTTTATTCGCGCGCGTCATGTCCCAGGGTCGCAGAATTCCATAGCTGATGCATTATCTCGCTTTCGTTTTTCACAGTTTCGGCTTCTTGCTCCGGAAGCACGCCTGGAAGGCACACCGATGCCCGAAGGTTTATGGGACCTGGTTAAGACGAAGTCTGGGAGATGCTCCGCTTGTCAGTAGCTGCGTCAACGTGGACTCATTACTGTGCAGGCTTCCGTATGGTGACTGCCTTTCTGGAGTCGAGAGGATGGGTCTCGGGTTCCGTGTCGGAGGCGTTGTTGGTGGAGTATGTGTTGCATGCTTTCCGATCCGGGGATTCCCGGGGTTCTGTTTCGGGGCGCCTTGCGGGCTTTGCCTTTTTCTGCAGAGCCTTTGGTTGGGCTTGCCCTATGTCGGGGTTTTTAGTGCGTCGCATGCTGGCCGCCATGGGGCGCTTAGTTCTGCGTCCTCCGGATAGCCGTTTGCCCATCACTCATGACTTGCTGGTACGTCTACTAGCGGCACTGCCTGGGATTACTCGCTCCCCTTTTGAGGGGCGGCTTTTTCAGGCAGCTTTCTCTGTGGCGTTTTTTGGAGCGCTGCGGGTGGGTGAGTTGCTGGGGACGCAGTCTGTCGGTGGATTGGCGCAGGGGTTACTGCGTAGGCATGTTAGTTTTTCGGGTCCCACATTGCGGGTTTTTATTGCGCGTTCCAAAACGGATCAAACGGGTAGAGGCCATTCTATAATTTTGCATTCCATCCCTGGCAGTTCGTCCTGTCCTGTTACTTTGATGCAAAACTTCCTTCAGGTACGGGTTCAGGTGGGAGCTCCCTTATTCATGCATGAGGATGGCTCTTCGCTCACGCGCTACCAGTTTTTGGCGGTTCTTCGGATGGCTCTTGGTAGCTGTGGCGAACTGCCTACTCGTTATGGGACTCACTCCTTCCGTATTGGGGCTGCGACCAGTGCCCACGCGGCGGGAGTGTCTGCTGAGGGTATACGACGCCTAGGGCGTTGGTCTTCCGGGGCTTACAGGGGCTATATTAGGCCTGAGGGCCTCGGGAGGCCAGACAGGGTCTAGGTTCCTTTGGACTGGGGTGGAGTGTGTTGGGGTTGGAGCATGGGCACGGGCACCTTATTTCACTTACAACTGTCTGTGCTTGTCGGGACTGGTGTTCATTGTGTGCTTTGTTTTGCAGCCATTGTTTCCCGGGCCTGTTCTGTGTGGATCGTGGGCCACTCCTTTATACATCGGGCGGGGGAGCGGGCACTTATCCGCCCAGGTGGCCGTCATTTAGGATTGGAGCACCGGGGAGTCCGTGTTTCCTGGTGGGGGCAGCGGGGAATGCGCTGGCGACAGCTTCTTCCTCTGATGGCTCGCCAGCGTTCTAATCCCCGGAGGCCGGATCTCCTGTTGATTCATCTGGGCGGCAACGATGTGGACGCCATGACAGTCAAACAGCTCATCGACCGCATTAAAGATGACCTTCGCTGTGTACTGGACTGGTTTCCCCATGTGCGGCTGGTATGGTCGGATATCATTCCACGCCTGCGCAGATTAGAGTCGCGCAGATGGACTCGAGGGTTAATTAAAATTAATAGACAGGTGGCTAAGTGGGTACTGGGGATGGGGGGGTTGCAGATTCAACATTCTTGGGTGGATGTAAATTGCAAGGGTTTGTATGCACGTGATCGGGTTCATTTGTCGGCGGTGGGGTGTGACTTGCTCCTGGATGATTTTGCCACCTGTTGCGAGTCTCACCTTGTGGTAGCGGGTGTGTAGTCGCAGCTCCTGTTTTGGGGGGAGGCCTGTTTTCCAGGCCTTGTGGCGGTTATCCCGAGCTACGGTATGGTACAGCTCATCAGGAGATGAGCGGGGGGGGCCGGCAGGGAGTCGTGCCCGGGTTCTGGTTCTATGGTTAAAGGGGCATGTTGGGACATGCCACCCCCCAGAACCTTGCTGGCATGGCAGGATCGGGGGCCGAATATTATTGGGATTGGTTAAGGTGTAGCTCGGGAGAACTGTTTGTTATGTAATGTTAAATTAATGGTTTATTAATAAACAGAGCTGCGGCTGTTTATCCATATTCATGAGTTGTGTTGTTATTGGAAGGGAAGTTTAAGTGTGGGTGGGGTGGGGGAGAGAGAGCGGGCTAATACATATCCCGCTGTTAAGAAGAGCCCGAGAGCTCGTCTCGATGGGCGGCCGTAACACGGGGATGAGGGCCCGCGCGGCCTCCCATCGAGACGAGCGCTCCGCGCGAGGGGAGGGGGAGGGTAGAGTGCAGGAGGCAGCATAGGATAGGCGGGTTTAAAATTCCCGCAGCGGGGCTGCCTCCTGATAGGATGGGGGGAGCCGGGCGGAGATGTTAAAGCCGGGACCTTGGAGGACCCGGTCTCTTCCTGGGTCCTCCGAGGCGGCTTTTCCTGCCCACCCTCCCGCCCTCTCGTTGTCTGGGTTGGTGGGTGACTGAGTTTCGGTAGGCGGTTATCCCGAGCTACGGTATGGTACAGCTCATCAGGAGATGAGCGGGGGGGGCCGGCAGGGAGTCGTGCCCGGGTTCTGGTTCTATGGTTAAAGGGGCATGTTGGGACATGCCACCCCCCAGAACCTTGCTGGCATGGCAGGATCGGGGGCCGAATATTATTGGGATTGGTTAAGGTGTAGCTCGGGAGAACTGTTTGTTATGTAATGTTAAATTAATGGTTTATTAATAAACAGAGCTGCGGCTGTTTATCCATATTCATGAGTTGTGTTGTTATTGGAAGGGAAGTTTAAGTGTGGGTGGGGTGGGGGAGAGAGAGCGGGCTAATACATATCCCGCTGTTAAGATTTACAAAAAAAAAAGATAAAATATCAATTTACAAATTTACCAAACAAATCAGTTTTCAACATCTTCCTAAAAGACGAAGAAGAATAAGCCTGAGAAATAATGGTACACAACCAAGAATTCATTTTGCCTGCCTGAAATGCAAATGATTGATCAAGAAATCTCTTACAACAACAATATTTTATAGTTGGATAAGCAAACAAATGATTTCTTCGAGTGATCTTGTTCAGTTTATATCGTTCAAAACATGAGGGCAGGTAAGTTGGAGCCAGACCAAATAGAGCCTTGGAACAAATGCAACCAAACTTAAACAATATTCTTGCCTCAAATGGCAACCAGTGTAACTGTTGATAAAATGGACTAACACGATCATATGAATAGAATGCTAGGTATAATCAAGAAGGGTATTACTACCAGAATGAAAGAAGTTATCCTGCCATTGTATCAGGCAATGGTGCGTCCGCATTTGGAGTACTGCGTCTAATATTGGTCGCCGTACCTTAAGAAAGATATGGCGTTACTCGACAGGGTTCAGAGGAGAGTGACACGTCTGATAAAAGGGATGGAAAACCTTTCATACGCTGAGAGATTGGAGAAACTGGGTCTCTTTTCCCTGGAGAAGAGGAGACTTAGAGGGGATATGATAGAGACTTACAAGATCATGAAGGGCATAGAGAGAGTAGAGAGGGACAGATTCTTCAAAAACTTTCAAAAAATAAAGGAACAAGAGGGCATTCGGAAAAGTTGAAAGGGGACAGATTCAAAACAAATGCCAGGAAGTTCTTCTTTACCCAAAGTGTGGTGGACACCTGGAATGCGCTTCCAGATGATGTAATAGGGCAGAGTACAGTACTGGGGTTTAAGAAAGGATTGGACAATTTCCTGCTGGAGAAGGGGATAGAAGGGGATAGATAGAAGATTACTGCACAGGTCCTGGACCTGTTGGGCCGCCTCGTGAGCGGGCTGCTGGGCGCGATGGACCTCAGGTCTGACCCAGCGGAGGCATTGCTTATGTTCTTATGTTATAAATCAAACGAACTGCTGTGTTCTGAATGATTTTCAATCTTTTAAACAGAGTGGCCGAAAGCAAGAAAGAAAAAGGTGAAAAAGTACTAAGGGAGGCATGGGATTTTCTGATGTTTAGTGAATGAACGCTTATTTTACTTTTTTTTGCACTTGGGGATGTTTTTTGGCGCTAATCCATTCAAATCTGTAATCAGAAACTGACATATAACTTGTAGCTCTTACAGCTCTCCATCACCCAGTATGCATACCTCTTACAGTTGCAAATCCACATGCTTTTTCTTTTAATAACATAACATAACTTTATTTTTCTATACCGCCTCAATCAAAAGAATTCTTTTCCTGAGTGTTGCGATTAATATGGTACGGTTTGTTTGAGTGGTGCTTGCTATTGGTTTGGTTGTGTGGTATGGATGTTCTGGGGTTGATAAACTAAATGTTTATTGCGGCTATGGCTTACTTTCCCACGGGAGGTTTTTCCTTCCTTTGCTTTCACTGTTGGGAGATTTTTGCTCCTAGTGTTCGGGCTTTGCTGATTTATTCTTATATATTTTTTTTTTTTTGGGAATGTACCTGTTTGCCCTTGAATCTTTGTTCCTTATGTTTATTGGTAGTTTATGTCTGCTGCCCTCGTGGGCGTGTTCTTTTGTTCTGGATCTTTTGTTCATTGATTGTTACAGGGCTATTGGCCCTGAGTCTTGTATTGCTGTTGGCTGCTTTAACAATAAAAATTATTTACAAAAAAAAAAAAGAATTCTAGGCGGTTTACACAAAAGAGAGCGTTAAACAATCCCAGTACCTACAGTACCAGGTGAAAAGTAAGCATATTCTGCCCAACATGCAAGCTGTTCAAATATACTTGTACTGCAATTATTTCAAGATTGTGTAAGCTATTTACTCTATTTATTTATTTATTTATTTCAGTAGACTTGATAAACTGCCATAATTTCACAAAGTGCCTCAAGGAGTTTACAATATGTTCGAAAGGAAATGCAATTATACTGCATAAAAGGAAAGGAGTGAATAAAGAGTGAATGAATAAGGGAAAATAGAGAGATTACAAAATTCAAAAGAACAGTTTCTATGACGCCCAAATCAATGCTTTAGCCAGGAAAAGTTACTTTTTGTTATGGAAACTTCGAACCATCAGGGCATATTTTGACTTTTCTTCCTCTAGACTTCTGGTACAATCATTGATTTTAAGCTCTCTTGATTACCGCAATATTATCTATCTAACCTTCAGTAAAAAGACTATTAAAAGGATGCATATTATTTAGAACGCAGCTGTTCGGTTAATTTTCAATTTGAAAAAGTTTGATCATGTAACAAACATTATCGGATATTTCTGTGCCCAGATGAATTGCAGGTTTTTTTTTCAAGTTTCAAGTTTATTTAAAATTTCTTATACCGCCCAATCAAACTTCTAGGCGGTGTTCAAAATCATAAAAACATACTTTAGCTAAAATACAAATTTAAGCTGACAAAGCATCACCAAACGGTAACAATAACTTGCAAAGACTTTTAAAAACAAAGACAAACAGGAACAAAAGGTAAAAAGGCAAGAACTACAATACTCAAAGTAAAAGAGAACAATTAGGGAAAAAACAATAGGAGGGGCTGCTATAAATAATGTTGAACTCAATTGCCCTTAAAAGGACAGTTAGGTCTCGAAGGCATCAAGAAAGAGAAATGACTTTTACTTCTTCTTAAAATTATTAAGAATTGATTCTTCATGTAAGTAATTTGGGATACTATTCCAGAGAGGGGGCAGTAACAGAGAAGATAGTAAGTAGACTTCATTGTATTTATATACTTCAGTGACGGAATAGAAAAAAGGTTATTGGTTGTCGATCTTAGAGTCTTAGAAGGATTATAAGGGGTAAGAAGATTATTAATAAATTCGGGTTTATTAGATAACCCAGTGGCATTATCCTATGATACTGTGATATTTGGTATGGAAATGAGAGCAAAAAGTCAGATTTCTGTGAATAATAATAAATTACTACTTATAATGACCGGTGTTGCCATTCAGCAAATTACATATAATTGGAAGGATTGGAGGAGATTAGATTTTAACTTCTGGTGGAACTCTTTATGCCATATTTATAAAATGGAAAGGTTTATTGCATTGCAACGGGGATACTTTAAGAAGTTTCAGGATGTGTGGAAACCATTAACAAAGTATTGTAAAGATTAATTTGAAATTGTTTCCCTTATACTTATCGATTTAAGGGGTAGGGAGGGGGGAATTTTATTATTACATGTTTTATATGATAATGGAATATAAGGGTGGGTGGGGTGGGAAAAGGGAAGGGATATGTTTTTATGTAATATATCAATGATTGTTTGTAAGTGATGTAGTTAATGCTAATCTGAATGAATATATTTAACACTTAATGTAATTTTGAAAATGAATAAAGTATATTTTAAAAAACATGAATAAATTCGGGTTGATTGTTTTATCTGGTCTTAAATGTTAATAGAAGAATTTTATAAGTGATTTTGTGTTCCACTGGCAACCAGTGGCTTCTTGCAAGAGGAGGGTAACCTGGTTGGATTTCTTTGCATTGAATATAATCTTTACAGCGGTGTTCTGTATTATCTGGAGTCTTCTTATTTCTTTTTTAGTTTTGCCTTTATAAAGGGCATTACAATAGTCAATACACAAAATTACGAGAGAATGAATCAAGATGTTCAAAGACGCAGCATGTAATAGTTTGGATAATGACCTGATCATACGTAGCCGATAAAAGCAACGTTGGACCACTGTACTAATATGAAGATGATAATTAAATTTACTATCGAAAGTGACTCCAAGTAATTTGAGTGAAGGTACGATTTTAATAAGTTGAGATTTGAATTTAAGAGAGGTCTGCATAGAAAGTCCTTCCTTGTTGGATAAATCATTACTTTGGACTTCTCAATGTTCAAAGAGAGCATATGTAGGTCCAGCCAGATTTCTGAGCTTTTTTGCTGTAATTGCACCCGGACACAAGAGTAGCCTGTGATTATTGGACTCTAGCCAGCTGGCTTGATTGTTTCAAGTTCAAGTTTCAAGTTTATTAGGATTTTATATACCGCCTATCAAGGTTATCTAAGTGGTTTTTACAATCAGGTACTCAAGCATTTTTCCTATCTGTCCCAGTGGGCTCAAAATCTATCCAATGTACCTGGGGCTATATCTGGCTTAAGTTATCCTACCTGTTGTTCAGAGGCTCGTTTTGATACATTTCGTGATTGGCCAGTAGCACATGACATCACATTGTTTCTAAAAAAAATTGTCCTATGTGAGAAAATACTTTACAGTAAATCTTTTTGGTGACAAAAAATTCACCTTTTGGATATTTTTGTGTAATTACAATGTTAATTGTATCATATGAATGAAATTATTGTACTGTATTTTAGCATGAACATTTTTAATGCGCAAAAATCGCTAGGTAGTAATGCTAAAATATCAGTAACTTCAACACAGCTTAAGGTAATTACGGTAAATGTTTAAAGTAATTTGTAAGTATGATGGCTAAATAAGTACATAAAATATCTCGCTGAAATTCAATGCAGTTGCTGAGAAAACAGCAAAATACTCTAGGGGGTTACTTTTTTTGCCTCATTCTGTACACATATATGCCTAAGTGCTATTATTCTAGACATTCACGTGCATAAGAGAACACCTAGATTTTAGGAGCAAATTGAGCCTTAAAGTGAATTGAGAGGGGTATATAATAATGCTAAAGGTTCTCCTAGGGCAGTGGTCTTAAATCCTTTGTAGGGCCATGTTTTGGATTTGTAGGTACTTGGAGGACCTCAGAAAAAAATTGTTAATGTCTTATTAAAGAAATAACAATTTTGCATGAGGTTAAAAAAACTCTTTATAGTTTATAAATCTTTCCTTTTAGCTAAGTCTTAATAATGGTATTGTAATTTATAGCTAAAAAGACATATGATCAAGAAACTGTTTTATTTTAGTTTTGTGATTATGATAAACATACCGACGGCCTCAAAATAGTACCTGGCGGGGCCACATGTGGCCCCCAGGCCATGAGTTTGAGACCACTGGCCTAGGGCATCTAACACCCTGGAACCAGTCCTAAATATGATCAGTGCATTTCTTCCACCTAGTTCCAGATGTTGATTGCATCAAGAAAGAGAGAGTATTGGAATAGCTATAATGTGAGTTATTCACATTATAATGAATTTGGCTATTTGTCATACAATTCACAGTGTGTCAGTCTAAAAAATGGCATAAAAGCTATTTCTATGATATTACAACATAATGTAGGGCATCTAAGTCATATTGTTTTAAACATAAGATGTATTTTTATTCACCAGTCAGTGTATAAACTTTCTGCAGGAAAAGTTCTGAATTAATGTGAATCAGGCTTATAATGATAAGAACAAGCATGCAAACTGACAGTAGGTCTACTGAGGAACAAGATATTGATAGATAGGTTCATATTCTGAGAGCCCAAGTGAATTTTTTATCACAGCGTTCACACAGAAGTGTACTGTAATATCTGAGAGACCTGAATATATTTTCCTGAGGGGGAAGTAGGATGTTAAAAGCCTTTATGACTATGTTGGAGCAGATAATTAGGCAATTAGAACTATTAAAAGTTGACAAAACCACCAAGCCTAGATGAATTACATCCCAGAATGCTAAACGAAGTAGCAAGGGAAATAGGAAGGCCTTTGCCAAAGACTTTTAAAGGCACAGTATGGATGGAAATCAGAATGCTGGTAGGTAACGATTTCCTATAGTAGTGAAAAGATGGGAGGAGCCGTAAGCATAGCCCATCCAGTCCAGATAAATGGATACAAATACAGGACATCAGGAGAACTCACAAAACCATCAGCTCCCCTTACCCAGCTCTGGGAGGACAAAGAGCATACAATTCAGGATTTGAAATTTTATATTTTTGATCAACTCCCTCATAAGGGAGGGGGCCTGGTACATAGATTGATACAGCGGACACAAGCTCTTATTTATATATCATAAATCTTGACCCCTTTGGATTTGAATCTAGAAACTAAATGGCAAGGATTTTTGAAAATGGGCTTTAACATATAAGTGCTATTTTGGGTGCAGATCTATTGTGGAGCAAGGCTGGAGGCGGAACAGGATGGGGCCATGTGTCCAGATGTTTGCGGCCCGAAAAATTGTAACCCTACTCAAATGCCAGTGTAAAGAGGCAAACACAACTCCAGATGTAATGGAAACAGGAGTAATTTAATAATCTTTTCCTACCAGACCCATCCTCAAAGAAAGTTGAGGAACAGGACAAAGAGGACTAAGCCTAAGAGATTTACTTTTACCTTTCCTTTTATCCTGCAGCCTTAAAGTGTTTTAAAAACATTAGCACATAGCCAAAAATCAAACAAACATACAAAAAACCCTTTTTAATGACTGCTACAGAATAATAATAATAAAAGTTTATATACTGCAGGACCGTAAAGTTCTATGCACTTTACAATAGTTAAAAATACTACAAATTGAGTAAAACTTACAAAGTTAAAAACTAGTACCTAAAAACCGTAAAAATCAGTTATTGTATAAGATTTTGCAAATCAGCTACCTAAGTGCTTCAAGAACAAATATGTTTTTAGATGTCTCCTAAATTCCTCATAAGTATTAGTAAGCAAAAGCAATTTTCCCAAATCTTTACCCCATAATGCTGCCTGATATGAAAAAAGATGTTGATGATATTTTTAAGTTTATATCCTCTAACCGGTGGGGAAACAAAATTCAAGTGTCTATTGGTTGAAAAAGAAAAAAGGTCAGTTACATATTTAGGAGCTAACCCAAATAAAACCTTAAAACAAAAACAGCCAAACTTAAATTTCACATGCGCCTCCATTAGCAGCCAATGCAGAAGTCGATATGAAGGTGTTACATGATCAAATTTCTTCAGCCCAAAAATCAACCTGACTGCCGCGTTTTGCACCAATCGTAATCGTTGCATATTCTTCTGAGAAATTGCTAAATAGGTGATATTACAGTTGTTATATTATAGTAGTTGACTTAATATAAGGGATTGTACCAAAATTCTAAATGATGAAACGTCAAAATATGCTCTAATGGACCAAAGCTTCCAAAGAGTAAAAAAAACCCTTTCTAACCAGAGTCCACCTGGTCCTTCATAGTTAAATCCTGGTCCAATATTACACCTAAAACCTTCATAGTAGATTGATTAGAATAACTATGTTTATTGATACACAATGATGTTTTAGTATCAAACGGGTGTGATGAAGCTACAAAAAAATTTTGTTTTTCTGAATTAAGTTTCAGTCTAAAATGGCTTAAGGTAGATTTACCAGACGTCCAGGAAAACCCGGACATGATCTCTTTTTAGAGGACTGTCCTGGTGCCCAGACAGACTTTCCAAAACCCAGCAGTTTGTCCAAGTTTTGGAAAGCTCTGGCCACGTCTGGAAGGCCTCTGAGCATGCACGGATGACATCACATTCAACTGCACATGCTTGGAGGCCCTCAGACATGGCTCAGAGGTCAGGAATATAAAGATGAAGCTTTCTGGGGGTTGGGCTGGGGACAGAATGGGGCATGGCTGGAGGCAGAATGGGGCGGGGCTGGTGCGTAACAAGACAGGGTTGGGGCGGAATGGGGCCTGGCCATGTGTCCAGGATTTTTCAACATAAAATATGGTAACCCAAGCTTAGAGTGCAGGAAAGGCCTTCATAAGGGTGCACTAGGCCCATTTCTTAGCACACCTTAGTATAGGGACTCCATTGCTTTCTCTCTTCTAGCATAGTATTAGGCAGTATTTCCCAAGTTTCTTTTTTTTATATTCTTTATTCATTTTTACAACTTTCAAAAAGTGCAACTTAAGATATAATCACTTTACACTTTAACAACACTTAATATTCCATCAAAAACTAATATACATCAAATAATGCCCCTTGTATTGAATTTCAGACAAGAAACATAACATATCCCTCCCCCTCCCCCCCCTCCCACCCTGGACATGTATAAATAAAGGGAAAAAAACAAAACAATATTCATTCTGTACAATATTTTGTTAATGGCTCCCAAACATCCATAAATTTCTTAAAATGCCCCCGCTGTATGGCAATTACTCGTTCCATTTTAAAGATGTGGCACAACGAACTCCACCAAAAATTATAGCTCAACCTATCCAAGTTTTTCCAATTTGTCGTAATTTGTTGTAAGGCAACCCCAAGTTTCAAGTTCAAGTTTTATTAAAATTTGATGTACACGCAATATCAAACAATTCAATGCGTATTACAAATTAAAAAGGGGGCAAATAATAAGACAATTTATTACAAAAATATATATATGTATATATATATATATATATATATATATCTTCATACAAACTTATACCAATACAAAAGGAAAGGGGGATAAACTACAATAATTGAAGAAAAGGAATAGAAATCTATGGGTAACACATCGGGGGGTGAGGGGGGTGTGTGGAACGAATGAAGAAAAAGAAGGAAAGAAAATAAAAAGAAGGAAAAATAAGAGAATAGGATTTAAGGCCTGAGAATAAGGGTTGATTGAAATGTGGATGGCTCTAAGTCATCTTATCTATGTCTCAAATGCATCGTTATACAAGAAACTTTTCAAAAGACTTTTGAATTTTTCCAATGAGGGTTCAGCACGCAAATAATTTGGTAGATTATTCCAGAGCTGAGGAGCTACAACCGAAAAAATAGTAGATCTTCTTGTACCTATTACTTTTAAGGAAGGGATAGTCAGAAGATGCTCCTCTACAGATCTAAGGGCTCCTTTTACAAAGCCACGCTAGGGCCTTAACGCATGGAATAGCGCGTGCTAAATTGCCCCACGCGCTAGCCACGACCGCCTTCTTTTGAGCAGGTGGTAGATTTTCGGCTAGCTCGCGCTAATCCGGTGCGTGTACTAAAACCACTAGGGCAGCTTTGTAAAAGGAGCCCTAAGTGTCTTAAATGAAGTGTATGGTATCAAAAGACGGTTCAGAAATATTGGGGCATTAGATTGTCGGATTTGAAAAGTTAACAAAGCGATTTTGTATGTAATTCTGTGTGAGACTGGTAGCCAATGTGCCTTTTGCAGAAGTGGTGTTACGTAGTCATATTTTTTTGAATTAGTAATGATTTTTATTGCTGTGTTTTGTATAATTTGCAATCTTCTCGTTTCTTTCTGTGTTATACCCTGATACAATGTGTTGCAATAATCAAGCATAGAGATAATTAAAGAATGGATAAGGATAGTGAGAGCTTCTGGATTTAAGACTTTTGCTAAAGATATTATAAGACACAGTTTATAGAAACAGTTCTTAACCACTGAACTGATCTGATTGTGATATATAAGTTGCTGATCTAATATTACTCCCAGTATTTTCGTCATTGTTACTATCTGAAGGGTAATTTTATCTACTAGCATATGAGGTGAGAATTTAACATTATTTTTCCATGGGAAAAACATTACTGAGGATTTTGGTATGTTCAGTACGAACATATTATCTTTAAGCCATTGACTTATCTGCTTTAGTTTAATGTTTATGTTATTTATCTCATTGGGGTGCAATGGGTGCAGGAGTTGAATATTGTCAGCGTAGGCAAATGAGGAAAATCCAATTGATTGACATATGGTAAGTAAAGGTGACAGAAAAATATTAAATAAAAGTGGAGAAAGAATTGAACCTTGGGGTATACCATATGAATTTGAATAATTATTTGAAACAGAGTTGTTAAAGACAACTTTTGACAAGCAATCTTGAAAATATGATTTGAACCAATTCAGTACTTGGTCAGAGATACCATCTGTGAACCAGGGGTTCCTTATGTTCCTTTGACCGATGGTTTTAATACGCAATGCAGCAAGCTTTTCTATTAAATTTTTTGTTGCACTATACCATGGTGTGATTTGTTCGTTTAATGGTAACAGACAAAATTCTTTGATTTTTAAAGAAAAAGATGAAATAATTGTGGAAAGTTCAGTTTTATTCAAATCTTGACAGTTGACTGTTTTAGGGAAATGTTTGATTTTGGTAGTTTTAAAACAATAATTTGTAGTAATTAAGGAGTGATCTGACCACGGAACAGGAATGATCGTGGGTTTTGAAAAAGCAGCCGTTTTGGGTGCGGAGATGAGTATTATATCTAAAGTATGGCCTGCGGTATGGGTAGGATTTTTTATCAAAGTAATGAGATTTAAATTTCAAGCTAATGCTAAGAATCCCACAGCAAAGGAGGACCCCCAGCCAGTCAGGTTTTCAGGATATCCACAATGAAAGAGATTGCATACAATGGAAGTGGATGATGTGCTTTTATTCATCTAGGAAGCACCCAAATCTGTTCCTAAGCTTTCGGAATTGCTAAAGTGCTACAGTCAAATGGCAGGCTATAAATATTATTCTAATTCAGAATCAAAATGTGCAATTCCTTCCTGGTTGTCACACAGGCTTTACGCCACTACTGTTTTGTGTGAAATTCCCTAACTCCAATTTATCCTGTTGTGTCTGTTTTGATTAGATTGAACATTCTATCGAGCTGGGATTGTCTCTTATGTGTTTAATGTACAGCGTTGATTATGTCTGGTAGTCTGGCTCCAGAAAAAAGAGGATGGATTGAGATATCCGGGTTTTACTTCCATTGCTTTGAATGGAAGTAAAACCCGGATATCTCAATCTGTTCTCTCTTATCTGGAGCCATATGATAACCCTATCTGGCAGGGTTATAGAAATGATAAGTAGTAGTGTTAAGACTGTGTCCTGAAGTCCTGGTGAAGGGTCAATTACTACCTCTCCCCCTCCCACCATGATTAAAAAGATCAAATCAAACTTAGCACGTTGGTCCAGATTAATACTAGCCATTTTAAAACAGGTTAATTTGATCACGATAGTGATTCTTCCTAATCTACTGCACTATATTTGTTCCGTCAACTCTGCTGCTCAGAGTAGTTAAAATTCATAGACACCTTATTTCATCCTTTTCTGGAGATGGAACCTCATATGGGGCTAGCAACACTTCAGCTCCCTAGAGATTGTGAGAGGCTTGTGCTGCCTACTTTTTACAGGTATTAATTGGCTTTCAATTTGACTCGTTTGAGGGGGTGATTTGATTTTGATTCAAAGCAAGGATTGATAGACCTGGAAAGCAGCCAGACCCTGGAGCATAGCTTGGCATTCCTGTTACATATCATTTTGCATATGATTAGAGCATGAAAGCTTGCAACTAAGGAACTTCAAATGACAGCAGAGAGGTTCTTCCCCATCTCCTCTTTGCTAATGCATGTGCATTCTTGCATTAGCAACTCCCATCCTCTTCAGAAGGACACTTTATTCACAGCCTTTGAGCAACTGAAGTCAAGGTCTTTGAGAAACTGAGGCAGCTACTCTAACCACTAGGAGTGGCCTAGTAGTTAGAGCAGCTGCCCTAGCACCCTAAGGTTGTGAGTTTGATTTAGGGTTACCAGACGTCTGGATTTCCATGTCCGGGCATCTGGGTGGCTTTTCAAAACCTGGCACTTTGTCCAGGTTTTGAAAAACTTCTAGCAATGAGTGACTTCGGGACAGCATCTGCACATGTGACATCATGTATCACACCAGCGCATGAGGAAAGAGGCCAAGGAGGTGGGGCTGGGGGCAGAATGGGGTGTGACTCTGGAAAAACGGGGCATGGATGGGCCGAACGGGTGGGCCTGGGGGCGGGCCACAGGTCCGGATTTTCATTCCTGAAAATCTAGTAACCCTAGTTTGATTCTCACTTCAGCTCCCTGTGACTCTGGGCAAGTCACTTAACATTTCATTGCCCAAGGTACACAATAAGTACCTGTCTAAAAAATATGTAAATTGTTTGGATCATAACCACACAGAAAAAGTGGTATATCAAGTCCCATCTCCTTTACCAACTACATTTATCTACAACCTAGGAGAGTTTTGCACAGACAGGCTGGACCCAACAGTGACTTGAGAGCTAGAAAAAATAGAAAAAATTCAGATTCATCCCAGTTAAAACATGAAGCTTTTTTTCAAACTTTAGTTTTGCTTAGCATAGGGGAGGAAGATGAGCTGAGTATGAATGCTGGATTAATAAATCAGTGGAAATCAGAATCATGGCATTTGAGGGGTTGTAGGGAATAAGGCCACTATGGGACTCATTTTCAAAACAGATAAATGTCCAAAAAATGGAATAAAATGTCACTTGGACGGTTAAATCACCAAAACATTCAAATCGCCATTTTCAAAATCTATTTTCTTGAAGATGGGCGTGACATTTGCTATTTTCCAGTCCTCCAGGATCTTTCCAGTTTTTAACGATAGGTTGCATATTTGTCGAAGTGGCTCTGCTATTTCGTTCCTTAGTTCCTTGAGTACCCTTGGGTGAATGCCGTCCGGACCTGGTGATTTGTCGCTCTTTAGCCTGTCTATCTGCCTGAGGACATTTTCTTGGCTTACCTCTAGTTGGACCAGCTTATCATCCTGATCTCCATTTACGATCTCTTCGGGTTCCAGAATGTTGGTTGTGTCTTCCCTCGTGAAAACTGACGTGAAGAACTCATTTAACTTGTCAGCTATCTCTTTTTCCTCTTTTACCACTCCCTTTCTGTCTCCATCATCCAAGGGTCCCACTTCCTCCCTTGCTGGTTGCTTCCCCTTAACGTACCTGAAGAATGATTTGAAATTTGTTGCTTCCCCCGCCAGTCTCTCTTCATATTCTCTTTTTGCTTTCCTAACCACTCAGTGACACTCCCTTTGGTGTTCTTTGTGCTCCTTTTGGTTGTCCTTTGTTTGGTCCTTTATCCATTTTTTGAACGATGCTTTCTTGTCACTTGTCACTCCTTTTGAGCAGGTGGCAGATTTCGGCTAGCGTGCGCTAATCCGGTGCGTGCGCTAAAACCGCTAGGGCAGCTTTGTAAAAGGAGCCCTAGGTGTCTTAAATGAAGTGTATGGTATCAAAAGACAGTCCAGAAATATTGGGGCATTAGATTGTCGGATTTGAAAAGTTAACAGAGCGATTTTGTATGTAATTCTGTGTGAGACTGGTAACCAATGTGCCTTTTGCAGAAGTGGTGTTACATGGTCATATTTTTTTTGAATTAGTAATCATTTTTATTGCTATGTTTTGTATAATTTGCAATCTTTTGCTAAAGATATTATAAGACATAGTTTATAGAAACAGTTCATAACCACTGAACTGATCTGATCATGATATGTAAGTTGCTGATCTAATATTACTCCCAGTATTTTTGTCGTTGTTACTATTTGAAGGGGGATTCTATCTAGTAGTATATGAGGTGAGAATTTAACATTAGTTTTCCATGGGGAAAACATTACTGAATTCTCCACGCTGCTCCCGACGCGCTTAGAGTTCCTATGAGCGTTGGGAGAAGCAAGCAGGTATCTGGAGTAGCCTGGTAGGTCACAGCAGTGGACCCACAAAAGGGGACCCGGGTCCATTTTCCATTCTAACTAGTACACTTGTGGTGAAAATGTGAGCCCATCAAAACTCACCAAAACCCTATTGTACTGACATATAGTTGACACCTGCAGCCATAAGTGCTCTTGGAGTGGTAGACAGATGGATCCAGTAGATTTGAGGGAAGTTTAGGAGGGCTCTCCAAAAAACTTAAGGAGATTATGGTAAGATGTGTACCTGGGACCCTCCTTATGTGAAGTTTACTAGGGTGCCCCCTAGGGTGGCCCACTGCTCAACTGGTATATCTGTGTGGCCAGTCTCCTAAAAAATCTGGCCCCTCCTATGTCCAAATGGTTGTTTTTTTGTGTTTTCCAATCATACATTTGTTTTTTGAAAATGGTCAAAAAAGATAAATGCACTAAGAGTGAACACGTCTAGAAAGGTCATTTTTAAAAAATATGACAGACATTTTGCTGTTTCAAAAATGACCATTTTCTCTACCTGATTTTTGCATAATGTCCAAACTCAGGGCCAGATTCTCAAAACAAAAATCTGCCTTTAACGTGCTCACTAAATAGGTTCTAGCTGATTTTGTGTGCATGTATTTTAGCGGTAGATTTTCAAAATGGCTTAGGAAGGTCTTTACCAAGTTTTCTAGCAGTCTCCGATACTGCCATGCCAATGTAGTACAACCAAGTCATTAATAATGAAATGATCACTCCGAGCGATTCTCTATTATCGCAGAGTGATTCCCTAACCTCATTGTGCCACATTTGTATCCAAAATTTACTGACAGGTCTGAGCTGTTGTTGCCTTACTTTCTGATCAGTGCCTGACTGCTGATTGGCTCAGGCACTGACAGGAAAGTAAGGCTTAACAGCTCAGACCTCCCCCTCCTCACGCAAATTTTTTTTAAATAAACAACTACCCAGATTGAAGTTTGGCAGGTTATTTAAGGCCCCTCCTATGAGATGGGCCTCAAGCATCTGGGCCAATCAGAGCCTTAGGCTCCTCTCCAGTGCATCCGGGGAGGGGGCCTAAGGCTCTGGCCCAGGTTGTTTAAGGCCTCTCCCATAGGAGAGCCTTTAAACAACCTGGACCAATCAGAGTCACAGGCCCCTCCACTGTGCATCCCAGGATGCTCCGGGAAAAGAAAGGCATGCCATTTTGAATAGGTGGGCCAGCTGGCCGGAGGGAGTAAGCATCCCTCCGGTTAGCCATCTACATAAGATAAGGGGGAGAGGGTGGGGTTGTCGGAGGCACTGGGGTAGTTGCATGGCAGCAGGAGAATGCAAGCATCTCGCCCACTGCCAAAGGGGTATTGGGGAGTTGCTTGGTGACAGGAAAGAATGGGCATCTCTAGCACTGCAGGGGAAGGGGGTTGCTTGGTGGCGGGAGAGGGGGCCCATCTCTCCCACTGTTGGGTAGAGGGTTGCTTGACTTCGGCGGCTTGGTTTGTTGCTGTTTGGGGTTGGGTTTTTTTGTGTTTATTCTGCGCATATTCCATCACTATCGATGGGCACATACAAATTTAGCAAACATTCGCTACTCTCCGCCTATCTAAATTGCATGAGCATTTTTTTAGAAAATGACTCAATTTTTTAAAATCTCTACTGTAACAGCTGTTATCAGTTTTTTATGCAGAGTTTTGAGAATCTAGCCCTCAGACATCATATCGAAAATGCCCCTCTATGTGTATATTTGGTGAGGGTGTGTAGAGGTACAGCAGTTCTGGCAGGCAGTGCAGCAGGCCCCAAGTGATGACAAAACACTCTTCTGTATGTCTCATTTATCCCTTTTTAATATGTCAATTATTAGTTGATGTTTCTTTGTAATTGTTTTCTTTTTATAAGTATTAATGGTATTGTTAATGGCATTTTTATTATGTTCTTGCTCTCTTTTTTTATATTGTAAACTAGCTTAGAAATTAGATAAGCGATTAAATCAAATTTTAATAAAACCTTGAAACCTTAATGAGGATATACCTAAAGAAAACCACATACTGATGCTGATCAGCGAAGATAAGTTGAGAATTTTCTTCTATCATTTAAATTTTTAAAATTTCATTAGCGAAGCAGAGCACAGCATAAAGCTTTAACATATATTGAAGGTTTTTTGCCAATGAGGTGACCGCTCGACCACTTCTTTGTAAACCTTTTTGGTTGAGGTGGGAGGGCCCTTTCTGAGGCTTTTTCCTTCATTTTTTGATTGAGTTTATAGCCTATGCTGTTCTTATTTTATATCATTGGACATTACCATCATTACTATTGAAAGTGTTTATCCTTTTAAAATATGCAATGTCACCTCAGTAACAACTATAGAAAAATAGACAAATGTAGTGCAAAATATAGACAGCAAATATAAATTCTCAAAACTGACACATTTTGATCACTAAATTGAAAATAAAATAATTTTTCCTACCTTTGTTGTCTGGTGATTTCATGAGTCTCTGGTTGCACTTCCTTCTGACTGTGCATCCAATATTTCTTCCCTTCTTTCTGCCTCCTGCATGCTTCCTATCCTCCAGACCTCATTCCATTCCCCAACCAATATTTCTCTCTTTCCCTTCCTCTCTCTCTGCCTGCCCCCTGCCACCCAACACACTCCATTCCCTCCCCCAACTTTAAACTTTTTCTTCCTTTCTTCCTGCCCCTCCCCTTTCTTTCTTTCTCTCTCCCTACCCCCTTTCTTTCTTTCTTTCTTTCTTTCTCCTTGCCCCCTTTCTTTCTTTCCCTCTTCCTGCCCCCTTTCTTTCTGTCTTTCTTTCTCTATCTCACCAGCCACCACCGCCGATTTCTCCAAGCCACCGCTGATGATTTCTCCCTGCTTCCCTGACGCAGCAACAGGCCAGGTGTGTGCAGCAACTGCACAAGCCTCCCCTGACGTCAATTCTGACATCGGAGATGAAGTTCCTGGAACTTCCTCTCTGACATCAGAATTGATGTCGGGGGGGGAGGGGGAGAAGGCTTGTGCAGTCACTACACGCACCTGGCCTGTTGCTGCGTCGGTGTCGAGGAAGCAGGGAGAAATCCTGGGCTCCGCAATCGACTCGCGTTGCCTTTACGATCTACTAGCAGATTGCGAATGACCTTTTGGGCACTCCTGCTGTAGACATAAAAGAAAATAACCTCACCTTTTTTAGCACAGGCTGGTGCGCTGCTCCTGACACACATAGAAACTCTATGAGTATCAGGAGCAGCGCAAAGCATTCAGTGTGCCTGCCTGCGCTAAAAACCGCTTTTGCAGTTTTGTAAAAGAGGGGGTAAATGCTAAAGAAGTTAAGATAAAAATACATTTTAGAATAGAAAAAAAGAAGCCAGGAACGTAAATAAGAGAAAATCAAGAGTAACCAAAAATGATTCAGGGCTCCTTTTACAAAACTGCTGTAGTGGCTGCTGCTGCTGTGCTAATTGCTACTACTACTACTACCATTTATTTCTAAAACATTACCAGATGTACGCAGCACTATACATTAAACATGCAAGAGAGGGTCCCTGCTTGAAAGAGCTTACAATCTAATTATAGCAGACATAAAGGACAAAGGTGAATTTATACATAATACTTAGGTGGGAATTACAAGGGACTTAAGAGGTGGAGGGGTTAGAGTAGTAAAAGTGAATGACCACAGATATGGGTGCTTTACAAGTTGACAGGGTAGGACTTAAATGCAGCTTCAAAAAAGTAGGTTTTCAACCTGGACTTGAAGACTATCAGAGACGGGGGTTCAATGCACTAAGTCAGGCAGGTTATTCCAGGCATATGGTGCAGCAAGGTAGAAGGGACAGAGTTGGAGAAGAGAATGACTGGTGGAACTTCTGATTTGGCCACGTAAGAGCCAGATTATCAAAACGTACTATGCCTTTAACGATGGTTGCTGAATCAGTTCCAGCCGGTTTAGCGTGTCAGTATTTTACCAGTCGATTATCAGAATGGCTCACCTTGGTCTTTTCCGAGCTTCCTAGCAGACTCTGACTCTGCCATGCAAATGTTATACAACGAGGTCATTAATATTAAAATTGTATTACAATGAGGTCATTAATATTAAAATGAGCACTCCAGGCAATTCTCTAAAGTTTCCAGGCGATTCTCTAACCTCGTTGTGCTACATTTGTGGGCAAAATTTTTTGACAGGGTCTGAGCTGTCATAGCCTACTTTCTGGTCATTGCGCGAGTGCTGATTGGCACAGGCACTGACAGGAAAGTAAGGCTTGACAGCTCAGACCCTACCATAAAATTCTCCTCCTGCCCTCAAATTAAAAAAAAAAAAGATTTCCCTTTCGCCAATCCACCCCAGGGCCATTTGATAGCTCCCATTTGGCAAGAGGGATGCCCAGTCCCTCCTGCCACACGGATCCTCTTCAAGCAGACTGCCGGGGTCCCCCAACAACCCCTATTCCCCGTATCTTTAAGTCAAAGCACGGCTAGAGGGATGCTCACTCCCTCTAGCTAACAGGCCCACCTCTTCAAAATGGCAGTCATTCCCAGTGTATCCTGGGATGCACTAGGAGGAGCCTAAGGCCCTTATTGGCTCTGCTGCCTAAGGCCCCTCACCTGCCCAGTGTATCTTGGGATAGTAAGGAGCCTTAGGCTCCTCCTAGAGCATCCCAGGATGCACTGGGAAGGGGAAGGCTCCCCATTTTGAAGAGGCTGGCCTGCTGGCCCGAGAGAGTGGGCATCCCTCCAGCAGTCCTTCAGCTTAAAGGTATGGGGGTAAGCCGACAGAAGGAAGTGAACATCTCTCCTGCCGTCCTTCAATTTAAAGCTTTGGGGGTGGGGGCTGTCGAGGTTGTCAGGGGGGACCCCAGTGGCCTGCCAGTAGGAGGGAGTGGGCATCCCTCCTGCTGTCCTTCAATGTATAGGTACAGGGGCTGTCAGGGGGTTGTCGGGGGCTGGGAACCCCATCGGCAAGAAGAAGTGAGCATTCTCCTGCCGTCCTTCAATTTATAGGTACAGGGGCTGTCAGGGGGTTGTCGGGGGTGGGGGGGACCCCAGCGGTAGGAGGGAGTGAGCATCCCTCCTGCCGTCCTTCAATTTAAATGTACGATGTGTGGCTGTTTGGGTTTGTCAGGGGACCCTGAAGGCCTGCCAGTAGGAGGGAATGGGCATTCCTCCTGCTATTCTTCAGTTTAAAGGTACGGGGGGTGTTGGGCTGGTGGGGGCAGTAGGAAGGAGTGGGCATCCTTCTTCTAATCTTGTACAGAATGTGAGGGGCTGGACAGTGACAGGTGAAGGGCGTGGGGGGTGGCAGGAGCAATGACTTTTACTTCTGTTGCTTGCCCTGCTGGTCAATCAGCTGATTCTGCATGACTCTGGGAGACATGTGGCTCAGTTGATCGGGGCAGGGAGAGCAGCCTTGACAGGAGGGAGAAGCTGTACCTAGCGATTACTCTTCTGAGCAAGCACCAAGCACATTTCCTCCCCCTTTACCGGCAATTCTCTGCACAAATAGTGTGCATATAATTTGCAAGTTATTATGCCGAGAATCACCCATAAAAGAAAAATTGCTCCCTCTAAAGCTACTACTACTATTACTATTACCTATCACTTATATAGCGCTGAAAGGCTTACGCAGCACTGTATATTTTGACATTAATACACAGTCCCTGCTTGGAAGAGCTTACAATCTAACTTGGACAGACAGACATGACATATAGGGTTGAGGATGCAGAACCCAAGGTGAGAGGAGTTAGGAGTCAAAAGCACTCATCAACTTGCCGGATTCTACCATGAGTTTTGAGAATCTGGCCCTTACCCATGTCCTTATTCCCTGCTACACTCATGATATTTATATATGGGCAGAGTTTACACTTGGAATAAGCAGAAAAACTGTTTTACTCTTTTGGTATGTTGCTGTATGTTTATGATCTGAACCGGCCACTGTTGGAAACAGGAAACTGGACTTGATGGATCTTCAGTCTGTCTCAGTATGGGAATGCTTATTTATTTATTTAATTCACAAAATGTAAATCCCTCATTAACCAAGGCCCCCTTTTACAAAGTTAATTATCACAATGGGCCACAGTAATTGCTCCGATGCCCATAAGGATTCAATGGGCACTGGAACATTTCCCACGTGGCAGCTAGTACCACGCCTTTGTAGAAGGGGTGGGGGAGGAGTAAAAATCTAAACAGGTTACAAATAATATTCATAATAAAAGCAACATAAAAAACATACAATAAACATTAATCAAATAAAACAAAATTTACAGCTCTAAATATCTTTCGATTAACTCTGAAACAGAACCTATTAATCACCCTATTCATGGAAAGCTTGTTTAAATTAAAAAGTTTTTACACTTTTCCAAAAACTGACTGTGATGTAATTCTCAGGACTCACTGCTGAAAAAACTTCCAGAACAAGAATCCATATACCGAACATGATGAAATGACAGCACCTCAATAATCCTTTATCCATCTATTTAAATGATGAGATGGTCTATAAATATATAACGATGAAACAATATTTAGAGGTGCTTCATTGCACAAGGCCTTATAAATGAATATTAAATCTTAATATTAAACTGAACACTCCACGAAATGGGAACCAATGCAAACCCTTTAATACTAGTGTAATATGTTCAAATTGGGCGACACCAGACAGCAAATGTGCTTTAGTGTTCTGTGCTACCTGTAGCACAGGTAAAGAAGACTAAGTAGATTTAAAAATAAACCCCTCCTTTTACTAAAGTGCGATACTGGTTATTAGAGTAGGGAGCCTCGCTGAATGCTCCACGCTGCTCCCTACGCGCATAGAGTTCCTATGAGCATTGGGAGCAGCACAGAGCATTCAGCGTGGCTCCCTGCTCTAATAACCGTTATTGCGGTTTAGTAAAAAAGGGGGGGGGAAGTACCACAGTAAACAAAATATAACATCATCAGGTTCTGAATTACTGTTTGACAATTTGATTCATTTAATAGCTCTTTCACTCTAGATCGTGTTCTTAATTTATAAAATAATAGTATTGATCACACTTTTCAGTTGCATTTTAAAGAATGTAGAATCTCGTATCACTCTCACAGCTTGAAATTTCATGAAGAACTGAGATAGAAATCCTCTTTAAAAATTGACTGACATGGTTGTTTCTGCATTTTTGAAACATTTAGCGCTCATCCAATCACAACCCTCGCTTTGGGGTTTTTTTGTGTGTGTGCGTGTGTTTTTATTGGTCGGGACAAGGTTCAAATTTTCATTGCGTTCATGAGCTCTGTATCCTTATCATTTTCAAATGTCGGCTTCTATGCATACAACTACTGTACACACCTGAGCATAGAGCCTCACTCTTGCCTTTATACCCACCTCAGTGCGAAACTGCATTTGAGGCATGTATGGGGGTTTAACCCATTTTTGCTAGCATTGATGGGATTTTAATTTGTGTCTGTTAGCAGCTGCTTACTGTTTACTTTTTGCTGTAAAAGTGTAACTGTCAGGTTACCTTACCTCTGGCAGCTCTTTGCTGCTTTATTTATAGTCAGCAGCACCGGCACTTCTAATCCCTTCCCTCCTGTGTATGTTTTGTTAGTCTGGCACAAAAGCAAAAACACTTTCAAATGAAGCTTCTGTGCCAGTAGAAAACCACAAAACAGTTCATTGGGACTCATTTATACTGGTAAAGGCCTTCTTTATAGAAAACCAGATAGTTATTAAAAGAGTTTATAGAAACAACAACAAAAAAATTATTGCAGTAATCCCACAGCTAAAAATCAGGAAGAAAGGGTAAACTAGAAAGAAAGAAATCTTCTGTTCAGCCTGCGGGTTTCTCTAAAAATGATCAGAACAGCTGACATGTGGCTCGTTACCACGTCTCCGAGAATGGCACAGAAAAGAAGCCGACTGCTTCAGAAAGCACAAATGAAAAACAGATAAAACGTGCTAAAAAAAAGTGTCAGTGAATGTGAGTGTAGTTCAGCACCACATGTCTTGGGTCTCAATGAAGCTCCAGATAAGAGACCATCTCGGTGAAGCAGCTGTTCCCAGGTGTTTCTGAGATGATCCGAGCGCTGCCTGCTGTCCTTAAATGCATGCACTGTCTGTTCTTCACATTAACTGCAGCCCTTTAAATCTGTTTACTTGCCTTATTAAACTTATCTTTTGATCTCACTGCAAGAATTCAGTTCCTTTTTAGATGTTGCCCTGGTGGCACTGGAACAATGACCACGCAGGCATTTAAATCAGAAGACGGATTCCCACTATCTTAGTACCATGTTAAAAATACTAAAGAGCTGTTACTATCGTTATGAAGGTAATAATAATATTCTGGCTACGCTGAGAAGGCAAGAAAACACTTATTTCTAATCTATTTTATAAAAGCACATAGGGCTTCTTTTACAAAGGTGCGTTAGGGCTTTAACGCGCGGAATAGCATGCGCTAAATTGCCGCGCGCACTAGCCACTACCGCCTCCTTTTAAGCAGGTGGTAGTTTTTCAACTAGCGCACTATAGCACGCGCTAATCCGGCACGTGTGCTAAAAACACTAGCGCACCTTTGTAAAAGGAGCCCATAGGTTCCTATGTGTCTTCATAAAATACCAGGGCTGAACTGATATAAATTACATCATTTATACATGCTCAGTAGTAGATATAATTGCTCATGCATAAAGTATGCACATATGTGTACAGTATAGCTTATAAATTAAGGTCCTCTTTTATCAAGCTGCTTTAGAGGGTTGTTTTTTTTTATTACCGGCCACTGCTGTAAAAGCTCCGATGCTCATAGAATTCCTATGAGCATTGGAATTTTTACTGCAGCGGCCGAAAATAAAAAAACTCTAATGGCGACGCCCCCCCAGCATCGATCAGCAACACGCCCCCCCCGATCGGCAACGCGGGCCCCCACCATCGACGGACCGATCGGCAACAGACCCCCCTCCCCCATCGACGGAAAGTAAGATAAGCAAGGAACGCAGGTAAGAAAGGCAACAGCAGCTGTAATTTTCCGAGCGGTGCTGCTTGCCCAAAGCTTCCCTCTGACATGCCCCGGCGGAAACAGGAAGCTGCATCAGAGGGAAGCTTTGGGCAAGCAGCACCGCTTGGAAAATTACAGTTGCTGTTGCCTTTCTTATCCGCGTTCCTTGCTCATCTTACTTTCCATCAATGGCGGAGGGGGGTCTGTTGCTGATCGGTCCATCAATGGGGGGGGGCCGCGTTGCCGATCAATGCTGAGGGGGGGCCATCGCTGTTTGAAAAAAAAAAAAATCCTCCTTCATCGGGCCCCCCTGACCATATTGAGCCCCAGGCACGTGCCTACTCGTCCTATTCATTAATCCGGCCCTGACCGAGGGTGACCTTCAAGGAGCATGTGGAATGTTCAAAAGTCATTCTCCAAATTGGACGGCACCACCCTGATAAGTGCATAAAGCATTCTCTTTATGTTTGAGAGAAAAAAAAAAACCACTCATTGATGCATGCAGATGCAATGCAGTTTTGTTAGTGCTAAACTTAGGATTGCAGAGCATTTGAGCAAAATCAGCAATAGCAAAACGGACACTCCTTTGGTTCAGCATTGGATGGACAACCAGCACACCATTGAAGATCTTCGTTTTTCCATTGTTGAAGTGCCTAGTTTGCCATGGGGTGGTGACTTGACCTGCTTGTTATAGGCCAAGGAACAACGTTTCATTCTTAAATTACACACTTTGCATCCCGGAGGTTTAAACAGTGAGATAGAGTGGGAAGCATTTTTGTAAGTCCCGCCCTATTTCTTTTTCTTTTTTTGACAGTCAAGCAGGCTCAGCTGACTTGTACGTCCTCCCACATAGAGCAGGATGATGTCATCATACTTCCTTTTTAAATGTAAGTCGGCGTTTCAAGCCGTTACACGAAAGAAGAAGCAGAGAAGTTTTTCACTCAACTATTTATATATGATAGGTACCTTCCTTTTGTGTTGCCTTAACATCTATTAGCATTGAAATATCTTTTTGCATCGAGGTTTTTGTAACTTATTGTTTGAATCTTGTGTTTTTATTAACAGAACAGAATAACACTATCTGACCCAACTTCACTTTTACCAGTCTGGCATTTAAGCCGTTTAATTCTAACTTTGGGTTCCTTGAAAAATAAATTTGAAACATGGTCCATGTCGGGACCTGCAGAAAACCTTAAAGCTAAATGAAAATATTCCTTTTTTGCCATTGAGAACATTGATTTTAACTTTTGAATAGCACTTTTATTCACATTCTTTCACTATTCCATAGTGGTGGGTTCGACTAGAGGAGCTCCTGCTCTTGGCCGAATTACACAATTCTGAGTGTATGTGAGTAGATCACATTATAAATTTAACTGTTTAAGAGACAACCATTAGAAAACACATTAGTAGGAGTCTTTCTTTGCATTGTCAACATTAGTGCATGGCCATTAATACAAAAATTCTAAAATTGGCCATTTTATTGCTGCACTAGAAATGGCCTTAGTGCATGGGAAAGATCCACTTAAGGGCAAGCCAATACCAATTATTAGCATTGCTTTGTAAAAGGGACCCTACATATTACATGGTATAGGGCACTGATATAAGGTTAGAGGCATGCTACTTACAATGTCAGCACAATAAGAACATATGAAATGCCTTCGCCGGATCAGACTCTAGGTCCATCATGTCCGGCGACCCACACACGCGGAGGCTAATCCCGGGGTTCCATGCTGAGACCTTGTTTACCCGTATCCCTCAATGTGGTTTGCAAGAAGGTGTGCATCCAACTTGCCCTTGAATCCTGAAATGGTGGTCTCCGACACAACCCCCTCCAGGAGAGCATAAATAGCAACCAAATGCATTTTATGTTTGTCTGCTCTTCCTCTGAAGATACCCATATGGGATCATAGACTTCCTCATACTATTTTTTTCCTACATGAAATAAACTTACATTATGAGTTTAACGTGTTAACAATTTAGCGTAGTTACTTTCAGCTGTGGGCCCACTAAACAAATCAATGTGATTCTTAAGGCAGAACTTCACTGTCATTCTGTTCAATTCCCGTGACACTCCTAACTCGCGCAGCACCTTGAGCTGATTGACAGCTATTAGATAAGCCTTTGTGGCCTCATTTTACCAGAAATCACATTATCCTCAGGAAGCCAAACAATGGGCAAAACTTCGATTTTCCTGGATGGCAACTATCACCACATTTTCAGCAGAAAAATTAAAAGATTCTTAGATGGGCTATAATGGTACTCCATTTATGTCCTCCATTCCGTTTGAGAGGTGTTGACTGTCTCCCAAGGTGTTGTCATTTTATCCTATTTCTTACATGGACATAGTCTGACTTTTCTTAGGGGTGGTATACAGTTGGGTCCAGTAGGTTTTGGACGGGTTTTGAACAGCTCACCATACACCATAATGGAGATATGGTAAGAGTGTACCTGGGACCTTTTATGGGTGACGGGACTAAATCGCGCGAGACAACGGCGCGCCGACAACTGAGCGCAAGGTTGATGGCACGCCGAAGAAAAGCACTATTTTAAAGAGCTCCGACAGGGGGTGTGGGGGGGAACCCCCCCACACACTTTACTTAACAGACATTGCGCTGCCATTTGGGGAGTTTGGGGGTTGTAACCCCCCACATTATACTTAAAACTGAACTTTTTCCCTAAAAAACAGGCAAAAAGTTTGGTTTCAAGTATAATGAGGGGGGTTACAACTCCCCAAAGCCCCCACAGTGCCAGCGCAATGTCTGTTAAGTAAAGTAGGGGGGTTCCCCACCAACACCCCCCGTCAGAACCCTTTAAAAGAGTGCTTTTCTTCGGCGCGTCATCAACCTTGCGCTCAGTTGTCTGCGCTCAGTTGTCGGCGCGCCGTTGTCTCGCGTGAACCTCAATATATTGCAAAAATGATTGTCCCACACAAATCTTCTCGCTCTTTAAGATCCTCTTCATCACAATTGCTCTCAGTCCCTTCGCTAAGAGTCATAGGCACAAGACGAAATGATATATTTTCTGTAAAAGCCCCTTCAATGTGGAACTCCCTTCCAAATTTCATTAAAAACGAAACAGACCTCGTTGCGTTTAAGAAAATTTTAAAAACGTACTTATTTCAAGACGCGTTTGACATATGAAATATCATTTTTTTGGCTCCCATATTCTTCCCATCTCATCCTAACCCATTACTACCCAATGTGCTTTCCCTTTGATGTCAATTTCTAACAAAGAACAACATTGTAACCTTTTCCCTTTCCTCCCACTCCCTCCTGTTCGTCCAATTCTGTATGTCTTTTGAGTGACTATTGTAAATTAAATGCATTACCACATTCTGATGGTTTTTAACACTGTACATCGCTTAGATATTGTTATAAGCGATTCATCAAATAAAGGTCAAACTTGAAACTTGAAACTTGAAACTTTTATGTAAGGTTCACTACAGTGCCCCCTAGGGTATCCCCACTGCTCTGCTGGGATGTTTGTATAGCCAGTCTACTACAAATGCTGTCCCCTCCTGCATCCCAATAGCTTGTTTTGTAAGTTTTTCATTTGGATGTGTGTGGTGGTGGGGGGAGTTAATGGTTCAAAAAGATAGATCCACAGAGGATAAATGCACAAAGCACAATTTCAAAAAAGCAAGATCGACGTTTTGAAATTTTGAAAATGGTCATGCTCGCTACTGGATTTTTGAGAATGTTCCGCAAAACATCTAAACTCAGATTTAGATGTCATATTGAAAATGCCCCGCAACATATAATATAATAAGTCAATAATAACATAAAAATCCATTTCTATACCGCAATACCATTAAGTTTAATGCGGTTTCCCAAAAGAATCATTGTACAATTAGATGAAATACATTAATTACCCCTTAATCTAGTAAACAAATGTTTTCAATTGTTTCCTAAAATATTCAGTCATCTTTCCAATCCAAATTTCTGAAATAGCCAAGGTTTTAGGCATTTTCCTAAATTGCTGATAATCAGTAAATGCTCTAATATTCCACATTTTTGTAGCTTGATAAGAAAATGTGGCAATAAAAATCCATTTATACTTGACTCTTTTCCCAGCTGGGAAATATAATAACATCTGATTCCTTGATAGCAACATCCCTTAGGATGAAGGAAAGGACACAAGCTTTATCATGTACTGTGAAACCTGACCATATAGAATTTTAAACACCATTGTATAAACTTTAAAAGTTATGAGGTCCTTTTATTAAGGTACGCTAACCAATTAACACGCACTAAATGCTAAAATGCCCATAGGATATAATTAGATGCCTTAGCATTTAGCATGCGCTAAATCAGTTAGCGCACCTTAATAAAAGGACCCTTATATTGGTAGCCAATGAACTCTAATATACAAAGGTAATACCTTATCACAGTACAGTTGAGTCCAGTTGGGTTTGGACTCTGCAAGGTCTGTAATCTCTTTTAAATAACATATCTGCATGTTCTGTATACATAATATTGCAGTAATCAAATTATTAATAATGAATGCCTGTACAATCACTTTAAATTGATCAATTTCCACATAATTCCTTGCTTTTTGAAGGTATCTCAAAACTATTTTTATTTTTTTTTAATTTTTTGATAAGGGACTAGGGAACATGCAATGAAGCTACTGAGCAGGAGAAAATATTTCTTCACACAATGTGTAATTAAATTCTGGAATTTGTTGCTGGAGAATGTGGTGAAATCAGATAGCTTAGTGGGATTTAAAAGAGATTTGGATGATTTCTTGATAGAGAGGCCTATGGGCCATTATTGAGGTGGCTTGGGGAAATCCACTGCTTATTCTTAGGATAAGCAGCACAAAATCTGTTTCACTTCTTGAGATCTACCTGGGACTTGGGTTGACCACTGTTGGAAACAGGATACTGGGCTTGATGGACCTTCAGTCTGTCCCAGTATGGCAATTCTTATGTTCTTAAGGAAGCAATCTAATTTTCAGATGATATGGAAGACTCTAACATTATGGCTAAAACCATAGTTTCCAAGGGAAAACAGGACTTTTAATTACAATTAAATTTTGATATAATGCTTTTTGTATCAGCATAAATTTTGTATTTTGCTTTTTGTTGTGAATGAGGTATCAGCATAAATTTTGTATTATCTATATCTATCTTTAGTTGATGTAATTTAATCCAGTATCCAGCATCCTCAAAAGCCCTGTGCTTCTTCTTGGCGACTTGACAGAAAAGAGATGACGTCAATTTTATCTCTAAAAGATCTTTCTTTCTGATTAGGACTTTTATTCTTAGGTGTTTATAGAAAGTAAAAATAGGTGTTTATTTGCCAACCTATTAGGCGAAAGCACAAATAAATCTGTGTTTATTAGTGGTTTTGCATCACAGACATCATTAGTGGATTTAGTTTCCATTAAAATCAAATATATATTGCATCAGATGTGTTTTACCAGTGTTTGAGTTACAATCTAAAACTGGAATCCCTCTTTATAATCTACGTAAATCCAGTCACAAACTCTTCTCTTGGCACCAGTCCCAAGTGAGGAAATCCTTTACAAAATCACACTTTTATATTAACATTATGCATCTGGCAGGGCAGCACAATTGCATGTCAGACCACCAGTCATTAATTTAATACTGGGTCAAAGTTGCAAATATACAGTAATTACTGTACCTGAAAGGCACCAGGCACTCCATCTGCTACACAAGCAACATGAATATGCAACACTATTCAGAGACTATGTTTTGAATTAATAATTATGTAATCACACAGCATCATCACAAACTTCCTGTTGAAATATATGAGGTCTATAATCAGTGGGACTTATTTAGCTAGTAGAGGCTCCTAACGGATAAGTTTCAAGTTAATTCAAAGACTTTCAATCTTTCCCATCAAATAAATGTCTGAGTGGGCTTACAATCTAATGATAAAGTAGAGAGAGGAGGAGGGAAGCACATAAGGGCAAATGTGCAGTTCAGTCTCATGTCCAGCAAGTCTCTCAGTTAGATGTAAGCTTTGATGAAAAGGAATTACGAAGGGATGAGACTCATGGTAGGAAAAAGATTAAGAAGAGGATAAGAACTGTAAAAACACTAGAGCAAGCTTGGTCCCTTTTTAAGGACACAGTCACCGAGGCGCAAAATCTATATATACCGCGTATCAACAAGGGATCCAAGAGGAAAAAGAACAAAGAATTGGCATGGCTCACTGTAGAGGTGAAGGAAGCGATCAGAGACAAGAAAACTTTGTTTAAGGAAAGGAAAAGGTCAACAATGGATGAAAACTGGAACAAGCACAAATAACATCAACACAGGTGCCATACGGCGGTAAAAGGGGCCAAAAGGGACTACGAGGAAAAAATAGCCAAAAGGGGGAAGAACTTCAAGCCGTTCTTTCAATATATTAAGGGGAAACGACCTGAAAAGGAAGTGGTGGGACAGTTGGATGACCATGGAATAAAGGGAGTGCTAAAGGAGGACAAAGCAATCTCTGACAAACTGAACACATTTTTTGCGTCTGTATTTACCGAAGAAGATTTACACAGCATAATGGAACCCATCAGGCTATATGCTGGAAATGAAGACGGAAAGCTTACAGGATATTGTAGGCAGATTGATAGGCTTAAGAGCGATAAATCCCCGGGACCGGATGGCATCCATCCAAGGGTCATCGAGGAACTGAAAGGGACCATAGCTGAACTGCTTCAACTAATAGCCAATCTGTCGATTGAATCGGGAAAAATTCCGGAAGACTGGAAGGTGGCAAATGTTATGCCAATCTTCAAGAAAGGTTCAAGAGGAGATCCAGGAAACTACAGACCGGTGAGTCTTACCTTAGTACCGGGAAAGATGGTAGAGTCACTGATAAAGGACCGCATCGTTGATCACCTTGACAGACACGGGCTGATGAGGACCAGTCAGCACGGTGTTTGACAAACTTGCTGCACTTCTTTGAGGGAGTAAACAGACAGATAGACAAGGGTGACCCGGTAGACATTGTATATCTAGATTTTCAAAAGGCATTTTACAAGTTTCCTCATGAACAACTACTTCGGAAAATTGCAAGCCATGGAATCGAGGGTGAAATACTCACATGGATTAAAAACTGGCTGGAGCATAGGAAACAGCAAGTGGGGGTAAATGGACAATACTCGGACTGGAAGAGCGTCACCATTGGGGTGCCACAGGGCTCGGTGCTTGGACCCGTGCTCTTCAACATCTTTATAAACAATCTGGACATTGGTACAACGAGTGAGGTGATTAAATTTGCGGACGATACGAAATTATTCAGAGTAGTGAAGACACGGGGGGACTGCGAAGATCTGCAACGTGACATAATCAGGCTCGAGGAATGGGCATCAACATGGCAGATGAGGTTCAACATGGATAAGTGTAAAGTGATGCATGTAGGTAACAAAAATCTCATGCACAAATATAGGATGTCCGGGGCGGTACTTGGAAAGACCTCCTAGGAAAGAGACTTGGGAATTCTGATCGACAAGTCAATGAAACCAACCGCGCAATGTGCGGTGGCGGCAAAAAGGGTGAACAGAATATTAGGAATGATAAAGAAGGAGATCACGAACAGACCGTAAAGGGTTATCATCAGTGTTCCCGCTAAGGTGCGCTGGCCTGCGCGCGCGCACAAAATATTACATCGCAGCGCAAAGTTTCTCTTCACAGCGCACACACGCGTCGCAAAGGTAAGGGGAGGTAAGGTAAGGGGACGCATTGGGGGGATTGCACTTCCCCACAATTGCCATGCTTCGGTTCCTCTTCTTCCTTCCTTCCTCCCCCCCCCCCCCCCCCCCGCGGGACCCTGCGGCACCATCAACTCTTACTCCCTCTAATGTCGGCCCTGCAGCTCCAGACTTCCTCGCACCTTCTCCCCTCCCCCTTTGGATCGCTATTATTTTAAATGTTATAGCCGCGGAGCTGTATCCATCAGTGGAGATGTCTAACCTCGGCCTGCCCCGGAACTCTTACTGCAACAGTGACTTCCTGTTCCTGCCTAGACGGGCGGCTGCTGCAGTAAGAGTTCCGGGGCAGGCCGAGGTTAGACATCTCCACTGATGGATACAGCTCCGCGGCTATAACATTTAAAATAATAGCGATCCAAAGGGGGAGGGGAGAAGGTGCGAGGAAGTCTGGAGCTGCAGGGCCGACATTAGAGGGAGTAAGAGTTGATGGTGCCGCAGGGTCCCGCGGGGGGGGGGGGGGAGGAAGGAAGGAAGAAGAGGAACCGAAGCATGGCAATTGTGGGGAAGTGCAGAGCTGCAGGGAAGAGTGTTGCGGTACCCAGCTGGAGGGAGAAGGAAGATGAGGGAGGGAATTAAAGGAGATGCCAGGGCTTGGAGCATAGGAGGAAGGTATGCCAGTCTAAGGGAAAAGGAAGGGGGAGATGTGAGAGCATGGAGGGGGAACGAAAGATGGAAGAAAAGGAAAGGAGAGAGATGCCAGAGAATCAGGGAAGGGGAGATACCAGACTATGAGGAGAGGTGTGGGAGAGGGAAGGCGAGGAGAGAGATGCCAGACCAATGGGGTGAAAGGAGAGATGGAAGGGGGAGGCATACAGTTTCTGGAAGGGGCATAGAAGGAGAGAAGATGCCATATAGGGGAAGAGAGACGGCAGACAGTGAATGGAAGGAAGAGAGTTACAAGAAGATGAGGAAAGGAGAAACCACAGAAGACAAAGGTAGAAAAAAATTTCTATTTATTTATTGCTTTAGGAGACATGTGTCACTGTTTCTGTGAAGCATTGTATGCAGAGTCCAGCTTCTTGCTGGTTCAATTTAACCTTTGTCTATGTATTTTTATTTTATCCCCCCTTTTACAAAACTGTGAAGCGTTTTTAGCACCAGCCTTGGTGGTAGCAGCTCTGATGCTCAGAATTTTATGAGCATCAGAGCTGTTACCTCCGTAGCTAAAATCCACACTACAGTTTTGTAAAAGAGGGAGGGGTTAGTTTGTGATTACATATTCCTTACTAGGCGAAGGTGTTTTCTGTGTTCTGTGTGTTCGAAAGACATGGTTTTCTGTTAGGATTGACGGTGTAGGATTGATCTGTGCTGGTCTGGCTTGTTTAGTTTTACAATGGGTGTATTGATGTACTGCTCACTGCAATATGTAAGATGCTGCCTTTTCCTAGGTACTCATGTGTGACGTGTGGTTTGTTACTAAAAATCATGTTTTTCTTACAGATGGGGGGGGGTGCCAAAAAATGATGGGCCCCGGATGTTACATATGCTAGGTACGCCACTGTATGTAAAGATACCAGAAAGCTGGCGTAGCAAAAACTTCTAAGTTTTGAGTATTTAACCCTCCCACAATCTCACGGGCACTCGTTTCAAGTTTATTGAGATTTTGATTTAAACGCAATATCAAATATTTTCAATGCGTATAACAAAAATAAATTTGGGGAAATAAATAAAACCATTTGAACCAGTGTTCCCGCTAAGCTGCGCTGGCGTGCGCTGGCGCACAAAATATTACATCGCAGCGCACACGTTTCTCGTCACAGCGCACGATCGGAAGAGGCGTACGGCAGATGGCAGGGCGGCGAGAGGAGAATCGGGCGAGTTGGCTCATAACTTGCTGGCGCCCGATATTTTTGGCTCACGGTGAAAAAAGTTTGCTCACAACACCCGCCCGCTTAGAGGGAACACTGGTTATCATGCCACTGTACCAGGCCATCGTGCGCCCTCACCTGAAGTACTGCATACAGCACTGGTCGCCATACACGAAGAAGGAAACGGTACTACTTGAAAGGGTCCAGAGAAGAGTGACTAAGATGGTTAAGGGGCTGGAGGAGTTGCCGTACAGCAAAAGATTAGAGAAAATGGGCCTCTTCTCCCTCAAACAGAGGAGATTGAGAGGGGACATGAAGGGAATAGACTTAATAGATAAGGGCAGGTTGTTCACCCTCTCCGAGATAGGGATAGATTCCGTACGAACATAAGGAAGTTCTTCACCCAGAGAGTGGTAGAATACTGGAACTCTCTTCCGGAGTCTGTCATAGGGGAAAACATTCTCTAGGGATTCAAGACAAAGTTAGACAAGCTCCTGCTGAACCAGAACGTACGCAGGTAGGGCTAGTCTCAGATAGGGCGCTGGTCTTTGACCAAAGGACCGCCACATGAGCGGACTGCTGGGCACGATGGACCATGGGTCTGACCCAGCAGCGGCAATTCTTATGTTCTTATCCTTAAATTACTGTAGGGATATTTTGAGTCTGAGATGCTTTGGCAGTAGATTCCAGAGCTCCAAGCCCTGGCCCAAGAAGATAGGCTGCCTGGTGCTGTCTTATACAATTTCCCTGAAGGAAGGCATGACAAGCTAGTTTTGTTGTGATGATCTGAGGGCTCTAGATGGATACAGCTTCTACATTGTATTAAATCAGTCCACCGTCAAATCAAGATACAGGAGGAGCAACCGGATTGCATATTGCTTTGCTCTGCTTTATTAAACTGTAAAGGTGCAACTGGCCAATGGTATAAGTGTTTGAGGTTAAATATATGTAAGGCACCTGAGGGGCTACAGGGTACTTGGGAGTTTGATCTGACTAAACATCTGGATGAGACTCTCGGAGATGCTCAAGGCCCAGGAGCAGCCCAGTAGAAAACCAGCGGTAGGCACTTTCAACACCAGCGGTGCACGGCTAAGGACAGGCCCAGTCAGTGGGGGGGGGGGGGGAGGAGACAAACGCGAAGGGAGGGAGCAGCGCTGGTGGCCTCGGGGTAGCAACAAAGCCGGTTCCCTGGGTCGGGGGTGGGGGGCTCACAAATCAAGTCAATGCTCGTTTTGCGAGTTACAGTTTGCTCGTTTTGCTCATCTTGAAAAACACTTGCAAACTGCGTTACTCGCAAACCGAGATTTGACTGTAATTAATTTGATGGCTGTGTTTGAAATACTTTACCCTAATTCTATTGTAGAGAGTGTTGCATTAATCAAGTTGGCTCATCGCTAACAAATAAATGAGAATGTTTAATGCAGAGGGGCAGTGGCATAGTAAAGGGGGGATAGGGGGCGGTCCACCCCGGCACCATCTTCATAGGAACATGGCACCAATCCTCCTCTCCGCTTTCCTGCTTCTTCCTCCCCCCCACCCAACTACCATGTGCGTGCTGCTTCCTTTCCCCCGTTCCTCTGCAACCCCCAACTTGCTGTTGCACCTGCATTGACTCTTCTTCTGATGTCACTTCCTGGACCTGCACCTAGGAAGTGATGTCAGAGGGAGAACCCACACAGGCGTGACAGCAGGTTGGAGGTTGCTGCTCACGCCAGGAATGTTAGAGGTACAAGGGAAGGGAAGCGGCACAAAGTAGGGGGGGGCAGGGAAGGAGCATGTAGGAGTGGGGGGTGGAGAAGAGGGTGGGGTATGGGTACCTCTCACCCTTGCCATGCCACTGCAGAGGGATGAGAGATGTGAGAAATGAATGTGAGAGAGCTATCAATAATCACTCCTTGTACGAGGGCGAATTAAAAATTAAAGGCAAGTGTTAAATTATACAATAACCGGAATAGAGCTAGCAAAATGCAACATATGTACTCGTACATTGCCTGTTGGATAGTTCATCCACGCACAGTACAATACTCGGCCTTTAGTTATGTGGCAGCCACGAGGTCAGGAACATGGATTCTCCATTGCAAGATTGCACCATCAAAAAACAATGTGCAGTAGGGCGCTTTCGACAGAGGGAGTGAAACCTGTGGAAATTCACCATCGGATATTGACTCAGTAAGGACATAGCACCATGAATCAATGAAAGGTTTATGAGTGGGTAAAAAAGGTTTAAAGCGGGAAGAATAGGTATAACCAACAAATGGTGTCCTGGTCGCCCATCAAAGTTGCGCACACAGGAGCACATTGACAGGAAAGATGCCTTGATTAGAGACGACAGAGAGATAACAGTGTCTCAATTGGCTGCAGATTTGGATATCAGCTATGGCTCTGCATTTGCCATAAAGCATAATGACTTGGGATACAGGAAAGTCTCTGCATGGTGGGTTCCCAAACAGTTTATTGATCTGTATAAGCAACAGCGTGTGGAAGTTGCGACCCAGTTCCTGAGATGATATGAAGATGATCGAGTATTCTGGAGAGAAAGCGGTGCTCACCTAGCTTTGGGAGCAGCTGAAAAACTTCTTCTCTGCAGGAATACAGAAGGCAGTTGAATGATACAACAAATGCATCGTCTTGCATGGGGACTATGTGGAAAAGTGATATGTTCAATTGCTCAGTTGCTTCTTTTAAAGCCGTTAAATGTATTTTGCCTTTACTTTCTGATTTACCCTCATACTATTAACTAATGGGACTGGAAGACGGCAAAGGAGGATAGGTATTGTACTGGATTTTTATTGCCACTTAAAATTTAGTCTCACCTTGTCAACAGGTACTACCAGGGTGGCACAGGGATGGAGGAAAAATAGAACCGGAAGTTCTATGGGAAGTATTGATATTCAGTGCCAGTGCCCAAATAACTATTCGGGCAAGTTAGGTCAGCACTATACCCAAGCCTTACTGTAATTTGTTTAAAAAAAAGAAGTGGAACTGTGGAGCTGGAATAAGCTTGGATGTGACAGAAGCAACCGGAGAAGAGGGGCTGGATTAGGGAGTAGTGAGTGTTTTCTTCTCTGCTCCAGGCTTACCATCTCCCTCCCTCTTCCTTACAGGTTTCTTAGAAAGGAGGAGATAAAGCATGTTCTTCCTGCTGCATTGGAGGTTGAAAACAAATGGTGGAACAAAGCCGCACTAGCCACAGTGGTAACAGCTCCGACGCTCATAGAATTCCTATGAACATCTGAGCTGTTACCGCTTTGGACAGCGCTAAAAACGCTAGCATGGCTTTGTAAAGGAGGGGGTAAGACAAGTTATTTTACCACAAGTCATGCTTTTTATCTTTTTTTAGCACAGAGTCCCATTTTATGCAATAGAATGATTTGTGGTAAAATAACCTGTTAATAGCTCACATTGATAACTTCCCCCATTAATTTCATTTAATATCAGAGCTCATGGTCCAACCATTTACCCCCTCTTCTACAAAGCCATGCTAGCGGCTGCCATGTGATAACGGCCCCGAAGCCTTTTAAATCTCTATGGGCTTCGGGGCCATTACTGTGTGGCAGCCGCTAGCACAGCTTTATAGAAGAGGGATTAGTCAGTGGTAAAAAGTAGCCTTAGTATGCCCTTATGCGGTTAATGATAATCCACACTGATAGCCCCCCTAAATATCTCAGGAATGAAAATTCAGTGTTTTTCCTGAACACCTGATATAACTAATCAAAAAATATTTCAAAGCAGAAAAGACTGAAAATCAAAATGATTCCACAATGTCTTTGTCAACCATTAAAGATCACAGGATGATAATAATATGAATGAAGCTACTGTCTGAATTGTAATTAATAATAATAATTATGGAATATGGCAAATTTTTATCTATTATCAAGTCTCTTAGATAATACATTTTCTTATGAGCAATAATAATAATAATAGCTTTTCTAATTTCTCTAAATGTATAGATAAATATATAGTTAAGGCATGGTTCTCATCCAAACCACACACACTTCTTTCCTGCTCACTTCAGCAAGCCCAAATTCACTCAAGCACCAAAACATTCAATCATACAAAAGCAAGGAAAAAAAATCTTCTTAATTCAGAAGTCTTTATTCTTCCTGCTTTCAGCCTGTGTCTTTTACTAAGGAATATGTCTACTAAATGCATTAGTAAATGGGCTTATCACGTGCTAACATAGAACATTTCGTTTCAATTACCGCATGCTAAACCCATTTTTAGCAAGCCTAGGAAATCATGCAATTTCCAGTATTTCTTTTTCAGATCATGCAGTAATGTTTGCATTAGCATATATGACCTGATAAAAAGAATTGACAGGGAATCATCTACCAACCCCTATATAGGAGGCACTAAGGGCTCCTTCATTATAGACATGCTAACAGGTTAGTACGTGGTAATCAGAACACACTAGTTGGCTAGCATGTCCATGCCCATTCTCCACCCCTGACATGCTCCGCCCAGTAATAAATACAAAAAATTAACTACTGCACCCTAGTGCATTCAAACAGGTTACGTATCTCAAAGCTCTTTAACGCACTTTGTGGTAAGTGTTTTTACATACGCTAAAGACCAGATTCTATAAACGGTGCCTGTATTAGGTACCACTGGGCGCCCTAATTGTGGACGCCTAGCACCGCCTAACTTTGGGATCTGCGTGCAACTTTTAAAAAAAAAAATTGGCGTGGTAAATGACCTTGCCAGTTTTCAGTCAATCCAGAAAATTGTTGTCAAAGGCATAAAATTGGAGAAAACATGCATAAGATAATAAGTAGTAAATTTAGAACATACTGAAGAAAATATGGTTAATCATGGTTAATTAAATACAAAAATCCAAATAGGTAAACAGCCTGAGACATAGTTAAAGATATAGATAGAGACAGTGGTGTACCAAGGGCGGAGCAAGGGGGGTGGGCGGACCACCCCAGGTGCACACCTTAGAGGGGTGCACAGCCAGCTGGGTCCGGAACCTCCCGCCTTACTCTTCAACCTGCACCTCACCTCAGCACGACTGCCGACTCCCCATACTTATTCTGGAGCAGAGTCGTCAGCCACGCTAATATGCAGGCAGATCCCACGGTAACTACTTCTGCCACCTCTACTCCAGAAGAAGTAAGTGACGTCAGAGGGGGGTGGACCGGCAGCCGCAGTCATCATGGGACCTTGCCGCAACTCCCTGCTTCTGCCAGTCTACCCCCTCCGACGTCACTTACTTCTTCTTGCAGAACTACCTGTCTCCCCTCAAACTCATTTAGCTAGCGGGGAGGGGGGCGGTTTACACTGGCGCTTGTGAGCTGGAGGAAGAGGAGTGCCGCTGCGGCTCTTCGGTATCAATGAGCACGAGGCAGACAGGGATGATGCTCAGCATTGGGCACGAGGAGCGATATGGAGCCAGACTCGATCATCGAGGACAAGACGATCAAGCTGATGAACACTGCAGTAATTGAAGGGTTGTCCAGGTGATTTAGGGCTCTGAGGGCCCACCAAGAGGAAGAGCAGAGAGAGAAGTACCCTTGCAGCTGCAGTCATCGCGGGACCTTGGTGGTTTAGAGGGAGAGAGAAAGGAGCATGGAAGGGTGGTGGAGGAAGAGAAAGGGGACAGGGTGGCATTGAAGGGTGGTAGAAGGAGAGAAAGGGGCAGGGTGGTATGGAAGGGTGGTAGAAGAAGAGAAAGGGGACAGGGTGGTATGGAAGGGTGGTGAACGGAGAGAAAGGAGGCAGATGCTGATGACATTGGTATTCATGGAAAGGGGAGAGAGACATAAGAGGGAAGGATACTGGAGGGAATTGGGTTGGAGGGAAAGAAAGGGGGCAGATGTTGATGGAAGTGGGGGAAAGAGGGAGAGGAGAGAGTGAAATGCCAGACCATGGGGGTGTAGTAGAGGGAAGGGAAGGAGAGGAGAGAGATGACAGACTATTGGAGGAGGGAAGGGAAGAGGATGGATGCCAGACCAATGGGGTGAAGGGAGAGATGGAAGGGGAGGCATACAGACAGTGGATGAAAGGAAAAGAGTGACAAGAAAAGGAGGAAAGCAGAAACCAGAGAAGACAAAGGTACAAAAAAATTTCTATTTATTTATCTTTTGCTTTAGGGGACATGTGTCTCTGTTTCTCTGGTGTTGTATTGTAAGTAGAGTCCAGCTTATTGCTGGTTCAATTTAACCTTTGTCTACATATTTCTATTTTATCCCCCCCTTTTACAAAACTGTTGAGCGTTTTTTAGCGCCGGCTGTGGTGGTAATAGCTAATGGGCCGCCGCGTGTGCGGATCACCGGACTGGATGGACCTCGGTCTGATCCGGTGAGGGCTTTTCTTATGTTCTTATGTTCTTATGACTGTGCATCCAATCTTTCTTCCCTTCTTTCAGCCTGTATATTTCCTCTCCTCCAGACCTCATTCCCTCCCCCAACTTTTTCTTCCTCTCTCCCTGCCCTTTCTTTTTTTTTTCTCTCTTGATGCCCCCTTTCTTTTTTTCTGTTTCCCTTCTGTCTCCCTGCCTGCCCCCTTTCTTTCTTTCTTCCTGCCCTCCACCAAGCCACTGCTGCCACCATCGGGGAACAGGCCCCAAAGCCGCCGCAGCCGCAGCTGCCCCAAGCTCTCTCTGCTTCCCTGCGTCGGGCCGACCAGCATTCCTCTCCCCGATGTCAATTCTGCCATCGGAGAGGAAGTTCCGCCCAGCCAGGCAGCAATTGGCCAGCCCAAACTTCCTCTCCGACGGCAGCCTTAGGGGGGGTGCACAGCCGGCCAGGTCCAGAAAATGGTTAATCGCCAAGGCAAAGTGAGTCTATCACGGAGCCCATCCAGCGTCAGAGCTGGTAAAAGACAGGTGCGAGCTTGTTGCGCTCCTGCCTTGTCCCACGTCACTATCATGAGAACTGAAGCAGCCATTCATGCAGCAACGTGAGACATGACAGAAGTGTGACAAGCTCGCGCCTGCCTTTTACCCGCTCTGATGCTGCTGCAGCTAGTTTGAGAGTCAGCCGGAGGGAAGGGCAAGACCACCGGACCACCGGAGGAACTAAAATAAGGTACAGAGGTGCAGGGGGGGGGGGCCCTGCCTGCTTGCTTGCCTGCCTCGGGGGGGGGGATGCCCTGCCTGTCTGCTTGCCTTGGGGTGGGGAGCCCTGCCTGCCACTAGGTCTTCGTGCCACTAGGCCTGCCTGCCACTAGGCCTTCCTGCCACTAGGCTACTAGGCCTGCATGCCTGCCCTGTCCTTGCCTACCACTAGACCACCAGAGGGGGGACAGGGTACAGAGCCTGGCAGGGTGGGGAGATAGGGTGCAGAGCCTGGTAGGGAGAATTTGGTTCAGATAAGGTTTTTTTCTTGTTTTCCTCCTCTAAATCTAGGGTGCGTCTTATGGAACAAAAAATACGGTAGAAGACCCACTCCATGTTGTACTGCCTTGGACTAATAAACTAGAGAAAACAGGCAACAGTTTGCCCTTAGTTAAGTTAGACAAAGAAGAGAGTTACCTATAATTTGTCAGTGTTTGTGGACATGTCTGCAGGCAGAATGGAGTGTTTTAGAATTGTCTGTGATAGTTGCATTAAATACCCTTTCTGAGAGTAGTTTAATATGTTTTGGTTCATGCTAAATCTCTATTAAATTTTTATAATAGTTGCTATTCAGCAAAACCTGAATACTTCATATGTTTACTCTTAAGAGACCAAACTAAATCTGGTCATATTTAAGATCACTATTCAAGAGCTAATAACTATGGTTAAATTACTTTGTTAGCAAGGAGTGAGCATTCCAAATTCTTTTATACATTTAGCAGGTTACAGCCTTAAATCTTTAAAAACGCATTGTGTTCTTATGGAAAACTGGAAAAAATAAAAGTATAGTGAACATTTTTTCAAAAACATGAAAAGAGGAAAATTTGACTCTTGACAAATTCGTATGTGTAAAAAATTCTCATATACACCTTCTGGGCCTTTTCTTGGCTCATTTAGCTTGATCTGGGTATATTTTTTTATCATCTTCATCATTTTAATGAGGTACCATGGCGTAGGTGTTAGGAGAAAAGCAAAAGCAGGAGCTCCTTGCAGCTTTGTTACTGTCAAGACTAGCACTGACTCCAGCAACCTTAACAACTTCTCCAGAGAGCTGAGATTGCTCTGTGCTCTCTTCCTTTTTCTCACTTTCAGAGCAGAGAAGAAACAAATCCATTGTACAAAGCCAGCAAAATCAGTTTCTTAAGGCAAAAAATGAACTCAGTATCATAGCTATTAAAATAAACAATGTTAAGGGGGTGATTGGATGGGTGGTTATTTTGTATTTTATAAGAAAAAAATACAAAATCTGTCTAGTTCTTTTCATCATTTGCATATGAAGATGATTTAATGTGTTTACGATAGGGTGCTGAAAAATTCTCAGCTCAGCCGACTTCCTAAATTCTGAGCGTTATTTTGCCACTGTAGCAGCTGAAAAGAGTGTTATTTTATTTTGCAAAGTGCCAATTTGCAGGCTTGCAATGCTATGTTTTGACACTGTTTTAGATCATTGATTGAACCATGTCAACAAAAAGTATGGAATTTTCAAGTGTGGAACTCTGAGCCGTCATTCAGTTCTTATTCCTTAAGAAGAAAACTCCAAAGGAAATCTATGAATGTATGATGCAAACATTGAGTGACAAATGCACCTCCCACATAACTTCCCTAACTAGGTACTTCCACCCGCTGGCAGAGCACTGGACCGTAATACCAAACATACAAAAAGAAAGATAAACCACCAAACGAATGGTTCAACTCAGAACTACTAACCAACAAACAGGAACTAAGAAAATTGGAAAGAATCTGGCAAAAAACAAACAAAGAAATAGACAAGACAAACTGGAAACAAAAAATGAAAATATACAAAAATCTGATCAAAGAAAAACGCACAAAGCACTACGCACAAAAAATTGGTTCAACAAAAATAAACAGTAAAGAATTATTCAAACTAGTAAAAACGTTAACAGACATAACACGAATCCTGAAAAAGGACAATGAGAGCACCCCATCCGCTCAAACCCTAGCTAACTTTTTTAAAAATAAAATCACTAACCTAAGAACTACTCTACCCACACCCACTTCAATACCTTGAACCCCATGACCAGGTTCTCAGAGCAGACATGAATTGGGATCACTTCGAATTCTCAAACTGGCACCAGTTCCTAAGTTTATTCAACAACTACTCCAAATCTAACTGCCTTCTCGACGAATGCTCCCCTAAAATCATGACAGTTGAACCCCCTGACTTCAAAATGGAACTATTCACATGGTTAACAACTGCCCTTACAAACGGAACATTAAACAAGGATATGGGTCACATACTAGTTACTCCGATACCTGAGAGAGGATAAAGCATGGAAGCTCTGGTCCCTGTAAGTCCTGATATTAGCAAGCCAGGTGAAGTGGGATACATCCCTGTAAGTCCTGACATTAGCAAGCCAGGTGAAGGGGGATGGGATAAAGACAAAGATCACTTTTCTCTTTACAGAAAAACTGCCCTCACCCCCTGCAACTGACATCTACCTTATCTATCTCTGCAGATGATAGAAACAGTAGATTAACTGTAGAAAGATATTTCACCATTAACTGAAGAGCATGCAAAGATGGAGAAATACGCTGTTTTATGAGTTCAATTAGCTACTGTAGAAGTAAAACTAGAGAAAAAGCAACAGGTCCTGAGGCTGTGGGCTAGCTGTGGTTTTACACCAAGGCCCACCCAGCCAGATACCATAAAGAGATAAACAGGCCATGGTCAAAAGACAGAATTCTCAGAAGAAAGAATTCATAAGAAATATCATCTAATAGAAAGTATCAGAGATGTTTAAAGTTGGGAGGGGGGCTTGTGCTCGGAAATACTAATATGGTGGGGAAACAGGCATTTCGGGGAAAAAGGTAGGTTTTACGGAAAACAGAGTGGACATATAACATGACGTAGGTGAGAATAGCCAATAAATGAATGTAGTTAGGCAGTAATGCATAAGTAAATAACCAATAAGGATGTATCATGTGATGTAAACCAACGTGGTGTTGGCTACTAAGAAATGTATAAAAACCAGGCCTTTAGAAGGGAGAGGTCAGAACAGACATCAGAGGACCTCTAGGCCTAGAGATCACCTTCTGTTACGCTATATGCTAAATGATTTATTCCTGTAAGCTGTTATTGATTGGCTAAATAAATATATACTTATTGAAACCGTATATAGCGTTCGAGGTCTCATTACCGAGGTAGGCCTGGACAGCTGCCTACATCAGTGGTGAACCCCGACGTTGAAAGAGGGGACATGCCCCTTTTAGAGACCTCACTGGATTGAAGGCCTATACTCTGCTTGTCAGATTGCCTCTCCATTACTTTTTGCCAAAAGTGTGTTTCTGGGTTGCCTGCTTGTACTTATGCAGTGTCTCTACCTAAACTTCCTTATTTTCTTGCAGATTTGCTGTGTTATTTTACTTCCCCTTTTATGCGGTTTTTTCTTTCTTTTTCTAGTTTAAAGCCAGCAATGGAATGTGGTCTGCCTTAAACACTGCTTTCTCTTTTTTTTACTAATCCTGTTTGTTTGTCGTTACACAGGCCCTGTGGCGTCAACTTTGGACGATCCCGGACCCTGGAGCAGGAGTTCACGTCAATTCGCCTAGGACCAGGCTACCATCCTTAGCTGTCCTACGGGTCCTGTATAGACTAGCGCGTTGGGTAAGTTAGTCGGACTGACCGGTGGTAGGCAGTCCATAGTTCATAAGATGATATATTTGCTTGCGGACGGGTCGAGTAGTCCGCCGATAGCTTAGGTAGTCAATAGCTTAGGTTTTAGGATATATTTGCTTGCGGACGGGTCGAGTAGTCCGCCGATAGCTTAGGTAGTCAATAGCTTAGGTTTTAGGATATATTTGCTTGCTGACGGGTCGTGTAGTCAGCCGAGAGCTTAGTCAATCGATAGTGCAGGACGTTGTCGATATACATACTTAGGTAATTAATAGTTGATCAATTACTGGCGGGTCGGGTAGCCGGTGTTTAGGTATAGTCTCAGCGCAGCTGTGTTGTCACCCACTAACACTTCCGTTATATGCCTTCTTTTTACTCTCCTTAATTTTTCTTTTTGGGTAGACACTGATTCGATTGCTGGTTAAATTCTTTCCTTTATTTCTTGTGGTCTTGGGCCACGCCTGACATTTCCTCTGCTATATCAAACTATCACTGTTATGGTGTGACTGTTGAACCAGCTTTGACTGGTGGTTATGCTGTTTCTGTGGTCTCAGGCTACACCTGAGTTATTGCTACACAGGTACCTGCTCTTCTGTGATCACATTGCATCATTTTGTAAGTATTCTTATTAGTTTTATTTTTAGACTCATTAGTTTGTACGCTTTGTAGTTGGATATATTGTTTATTTCTCCCATGTTGCCTGCTCCTGCAGTCTCCCACCCCCTTCTTCTCCTGCTTCTCCGCTTTTGCTGCTAGCGTCTCAGTCCTCCCGTTTGTATCACTCTCTGCCACTGGCAACTGCCCCTTTTCTCTCCCCATCGTATACTCCTAACCCTTACCCTGTCTCTCTACCTCCCTTTGCACACCAAGTGCAATGGCAGGCAGATCGCACTCTTACAACACATACTGGTCGTTACTCCCCTGTCCCGTGGGCCACTATCTCTCAGGCATTAGATGATATCTGTGAAACTATTCAACAGCAATGCACCCCGTTCCCCACCTTCCCCCACTTTCCAGGAAACTGTGCTTAAGTAGTGTTTTTGTCTCGGAGCCCGCTATGTCTGATTTCTCCCCCTGCTCTTGCTGACCTTAGGAATCCCCTTGTCTTATACTTCTCTGGCTGCCAGTGCTAGCCAGAGTTATTTGTCTTGTGCCCCTAGCCCTAGCTTCTCTTTCTCTTGCCTGTTCCCTCTTGATCTTCTGTTAAGCTGTTGCTTAGACAATCCTGTTCCTCCTTTTGCCCCCATATTTCCTACCATTGTTGAGCCGAAAGTATACACCTCTTCTCTGCATTGTGCTTTGTGTTACCTAGCCCCTTATGATGTAGTATTATCATGTATGGCCTCTATTTTGTATGGGTTTTGGCTTATTAGTTCTGTTTTTATGGGTTTATTTCTTTGCTACTAACAAGAGGGGTCTTCTAGCCTTGGCATAGCTCTGAGTCTGTGTTTTACTGTAATATTTTCAGCTTGTCATGCTGTCTACAGGCTTCCTTTATTCTTCCGTTTATGCTAGCTGTCGCTTGTGTACTGACATGTGTAACATATGGCGCTTTGTGAGACAGCGAAAGCATTGCTCTCGTGAGTTTTTGTTTCCTGTTCTTTTGTGGTCACGAACCAAAAAAAAAAAAAAATTGGGGGGGTGAGGGGGATGAGAGTGAATGAGACTTAAAGAGGAAGTATATATTTTAACTGCGTTTCAATGTTACCATAAGCTTTCATTAAACAATTATTTATTTCATATAAGTTTGCTGGATTTTAAAGGATTGTTTTTGAGAAAGAGAAGAACGAAATTACAGAAATGATTTGGATCACTATTGTTTTTATATATAAATACAAACAGTATTGGAAAGAAGGGATAAGAGACAAATATCGAAAGTCAATAGAAAGTGTTATGTTAGATTGGCAATGAAGGGAATATATAAAGATAGTGTACGTAAATAGGAAGGATTCGTGACAAGTGATTATGTCTAACCAAATAACTGACAGGCATTAAGTATAACTGACAATGTAAAAATAAACGCACCCTTTGTCTTTCTAGGTCTGGGATTTTTATTATGGGCGTTTCCCATCACCTCACTTTTTCCCATTACTAACGATCATTTGTTTTCTAGAGTTAGGAAAAACTACAGTGCACTTGAAGAGAAAACTTAATGCTAATACTCTAAATAGGAAAAAAAAGGAAATAAAAAAATTATACAAGAGGGGCACTACCTTGATATTTGCTAGCAATTAATGTCTGTCTATTTTTCAGCATTACAGTCTTTTATGTTACTATGAGTCATTATCTGTTGTATTGTGCCCTGTGTCAACTTCAGTGTTTATGGAAATACGAGTGGATTTCCATTTATGAGCGCTCACTATAATTACCAATATAATGAAAGAAGATTTAATTTTTCACTACTCACCACAACGATTTCAAACCTTATTCTTTGTCTGTGATAGAGAATGACACGGTGGCGGTTTACCCGCGGCCACCGCATTTTAGCCGCGGGTCACCCGCTGAAAACGGGGAAGAAAACTAGCAGTCGCTGCGGCGACGGGGACAAGGCCATTCACCGCCCACGGGGCGGTGAATGGTCTTGTCTCCGCAGTGAGGTATCAAGGATCGCGCGGTCCCCGCAGCCACTGCCCACCCGCCCGCCCGTAGCATTTAGCCAGCTCCCTCCCTCCACCTCACCTTAAATTTCGAGTTTTCCGGCTTCCTTTTTTCCGAGCCGCACGTGTTCAAAAATCCGTGCACGCGCGGCTGCGCGAGTCAATCAATCTTCTCCTCTGACGCAACCGGAAACAGGAAGTTGCAGGAGAGGAGAAGTTTGATTGACTCGCGCAGCCGCGCGTGCACGGATTTTTGAACACGTGCGGCTCGGAAAAAAGGAAGCCGGAAAACTCGAAATTTAAGGTGAGGTGGAGGGAGGGAGCTGGCTAAATGCACGGCTTTTTGAACGCGTGCGGCTAGGGAAAAAGGAAGCCGGCAAACTCGGAACGAATATAAGGTGAGGTGGAGGGAGGGTGGGGGCTGCTGGACCATTCTTCATTACTTTGCCATACTAATTCCATTCTATGTTAGGTGCCACGGACTCAGATTCGAGTCCTAGCGATGATGAGTTAAAGATCCCAAAAGAAGCCAACTTCTAAATCCAGTGGTTAGAGCTACACTACACTCCTTGTGACCCTGGGCAAGTCACTTAATCCCTATTGCTTCTGACACAATGGGCAGTTCCAAAGACCAAGACTGGCTAGTGTCAAAGACAGGATGCTGAGCTTGATAGACCCTTAGTCTCCACTGTTTTTAGTGATCAACAAAGTTCTATGTTTCTATAATCACCCTAATTCTGTTATCATTGGACTAGATATTCAAAATGATTTAAATGGCCAGGACAGGCTCCTGGCTGTTCAAATCATCTGTCCAGGGCTAACCAGGCATTTTCAATCTTCATATTCAGCCCAAATGGTGTCACACAATTCAGCAAAAATACCCAATGTTGTTCCTCATAATTTAAATATTGCTCATAGAAGGAACAACATTGGGTATTTTTGCAAATGGAAGTTGGAGGGTTAATTCCCTTGAAACAGCCAATTGAGTGAAACATGAATTCATGCTGGGACACAAGATAGGTTGAATTTGTTTTGAATTTAAACAGAAAAATGATCAATGAAGAATACTATAATGGCAAGAAAATATAATGATAAAACAGCAACTAATTTTGCCTATTTTTATATATTAAAAAAGTACTACATAAGGTGAATGTCCATATTGCTTTCTGTTGTTCTGCTGAGCACTGGCATTGAAACAGCAAAATGCATTTATTGCATACTTGTCCTCTGTCGGAAACATTATGGTGGTATATTAGTTGTGTTAATAAAAATTTATAAACAAAGCCCTGCCAGCTGAACATCTCTTTCTCTAGTTCAGCAGCAGGAACTTTGATTTATAAGAATGGAATACGCTAAATATTAGAGTACTAAGGCTTATATGGATGCTGCGGGGACGGTGACGGGGCGGTGAATGGGATGGCAGTGGCGGTGACGGGGCGGTGAAAGGGATGGCAGTGACGGTGACGGGGCGGTGAATGGAATGGCGGTGACGGGGCGGTGCAGAGGATGGTGGGCCGGGGACGGGGCGGTGACGGGGACAGATTTTTTCCCCGTGTCATTCTCTAGTCTGTGATCAATGTTTAAGAAATGAGTTATGCTTCTTCTTCCTCTTTTTCCGTTACACAAACATACCGAGCTACTTCCTGGTTGATGTGTCTATGTTTAAGGACACTGGAAAATGTAGTGCTCTATTTCTTTAACTTGAAATTATCAGTTGCTATTTTCTTTTTGTTTTTTCATTATTCATGTCTCTACAATAACTGGAACATATTGCATAGGGTTCTTATGATCCGCTTCTATCCCAAATGGTAATATTAATTAATGTTGTGCTAACATACCGAAGTGAGAATAACTTCTGCTTTTTATTTCTTAAGTCCTAAGCCAAGTTTTTGAGTGTTTCAACATGTTAACCCATTAAAGGTTGTTCACTTCTTGTTAGGAAAATTATTTGTCTAGCTTTAAGCAATGTGTATTGTTCTGTTTGGTTTTTTTCCCTTAATGTAATATATTATGAGCTAAATAACTATGACTTTGCTAGATTTCCATTTACGAGAACTCAATATAAGTAGCAATATAAAAGGGAAACTATTGTTCCTTTACTTATCATAACAGTTTCAGGAAAAAAAAAAAAACTTCTAGCAGTCTTTCTCTCTCTGCCTTTTCTTGGAACTTGTAAAAGAAATGTTACTTCTTCTTTTTCTTACATATTCTCTGATACACGCAGAAATACTTTTTGGTTTAACACAATGCAATTAGCGTTTGGCTTTATTTAAAAAAATTGGTTCTAACTGTTGTTTAAGAACTTTTCTAATAAGTTGGTGAAGGAAATATCCAGTCCTATTGATTGGAATTCAAAATACTGTAGTTTAGGTCTTTTTGCTGATTGACATTCAGAATATTAGTGAAAGAAACAAGATTGAACCCATGATTTGATAGAATCCCATGGGAAGGACATTTCTCCCATAAATCCTATTTTATTGTAATTTTTAGGGTTTATCCTCTTTATTTGATGTTTCAATATAACCTAGGTGTTAATATGTTTAAGGCTATAGCTTAGCCATCCTTTTGCTTGGGTTTGACTCTTTGCTAATTCATATTTATGTTCAGCATATTACTCCTGTCCTTTGAACATCATATGCCATTGTAACTATAACTCCCTTAGGCTGACAAATATAATTCAGCCAATACATATATTAGACCTTAGTCTATTTGAATTAAAGCAGATAAGTTTTTGTTTTTTTTTGTATGTCATCTTTTAACGCTGTACTTATCCTGTTAGTAATATTGCTCAGGTATTGTTGGAAACAAGTTAAATGATATATACAGTACAGATATTTTTGCCTTATTAATTATGGATCACTTCACAAAGACAATTGCCTATCAGAGGAAGCTGTATGCTACATGAGAATCCATGTTTACATCCTTTTAATGTCTATTAATGACTTATTTGCATAATTATGGACTAATGCTATTTGAAATATCATCGCTGGAAGAAAGATTTTCGGCCGTAGGAAACCCCGATGACGGATGAGCCCCAACGGAAGGATCTTGCTACCGGAGAAGAAACTGGATAAGTGCCTAGACTTACCAGCAAAGACTTCCTGACTGTTGCTACCAAAGACAGGATGACCTTTATGACCTTGAACTTTTACAGCTTTAATTATGGACTTATTAATTTGCACGTTCACTCTTTTATGGACTCATGCAGTATTAGCACATATATATATTTTCATGTGTTCATAATTATTTCTAACAGCCCTATTGCAAGATTCATGTGTTTTTCTTGATTGTGACTTTATGCATTTTCATCTTGTTTTGACTCCCACAATAGCTCCCTAGTTATTTTCCCCTCCAGTTGGATTCTTTCCATTCCCTTTCTTGCTGCTAAGCTGAGGAGAAGTGCAGTGAAGAAGAAGTGATGAGCCCAGCTGAAGGATGATGACGTACGATTTGATGTGGTTACCTGGACTTTCACCCCTAGCGTCTGGACCCAGTCGAGTCTGCACTGATCCCAGCTGTTTTGGAAGAGCATGGAAATAATCTAACTTGTTAAATTATCCCGCCATCCCTTTTGGATGTAGTATGCTCATAACAGGATGAATCTAAAGAAAACCCGAACAATGGGAGCTAACAAAACTGGAAACAAGCAAATCTCCCAAGCCCCAGTTTCTTTTTTCGGGGCTTGGGAGATTTGCTTGTTTCCATAACAGGATGAAGCCATAAAGAGAGAATATATTAAAATATATCAGGTTAAATTATGAACCCCTGCAGATGCCTGGTTGCCCGAACTATCCCAAATGTTGAAATAGAGACCCCTACACAGACCCATACACAACATTTTTGATAATCTTGACTTGGCTGATTTTTAATGTACCTCCCTATGAAACACCAGCAGCTGATTTCCCCTCCCACGAGTCACCACCTATCCCCACTACATTAGTAATCTATGCTGATGTTTCCAACACAGCAGTCTAACCCTAAAGGTATAAGTCATTTATTTGAAGCATAAATGCCCATATAATTTCTGCTTCGCACAATATCTGAATCATTGACTGCTTAGCCTAGTATTATAAGCAATAAGTACACTGCGACATGTTATACTGCTCTGTCCTCGGTAGCGTAGCAAGGGTGGGTACTTGTCTCTTTCCTTTACCATGGGTGATTCCTAGCACATAGCCCTGGGCCCTTAATGTACAGTTTCTGACACAATCTAACTCCTCACCGAATGAACAGGGGTCAAAGCCACCTGGAGGGGCTTTGAAGAGGGGATGAGAGAGGATAAAGCATGGAAGCTCTGGTCCCTGTAAGTCCTGACATTAGCAAGCCAAGTGAAGTGGGATACATCCCTGTAAGTCCTGACATTAGCAAGCCAGGTGAAGGGGGATGGGATAAAGACAAAGATCACTTTTCTCTTTACAGAAAAACTGCCCTCACCCCCTGCAACTGACATCTACCTTATCTATCTCTGCAGATAATAGAAACAGTAGATTAACTGTAGAAAGATATTTCACCATTAACTGAAGAGCATGCAAAGATGGAGAAATACGCTGTTTTATGAGTTCAATTAGCTACTGTAGAAGTAAAACTAGAGAAAAAGCAACAGGTCCTGTTGCTAGTGGGCTAGCTGTGGTTTTACACCAAGGCCCACCCAGCCAGATACCATAAAGAGATAAACAGGCCATGGTCAGAAGACAGAATTCTCAGAAGAAAGAATTCATAAGAAATATCATCTAATAGAAAGTATCAGAGATGTTTAAAGTTGGGAGGGGGGCTTGTGCTCGGAAATACTAATATGGTGGGGAAACAGGCATTTCGGGGAAAAAGGTAGGTTTTACGGAAAACAGAGTGGACATATAACATGACGTAGGTGAGAATAGCCAATAAATGAATGTAGTTAGGCAGTAATGCATAAGTAAATAACCAATAAGGATGTATCATGTGATGTAAACCAACGTGGTGTTGGCTACTAAGAAATGTATAAAAACCAGGCCTTTAGAAGGGAGAGGTCAGAACAGACATCAGAGGACCTCTAGGCCTAGAGATCACCTTCTGTTACGCTATATGCTAAATGATTTATTCCTGTAAGCTGTTATTGATTGGCTAAATAAATATATACTTATTGAAACCGGTATATAGCGTTCGAGGTCTCATTACCGAGGTAGGCCTGGACAGCTGCCTACATCATACCCAAAGATAAAAAAACCTCAACAGCACTAACATCCAATTACAGACCCATAGCAAGCATTCCTCTTTTCACAAAGCTACAGGAAGGATTGGTCAACCTACAACTAGCAGACTACCTAGACAAATTTAACATCCTCAGTGAACACCAATCAGGCTTCAGGAAAGGATACAGCACAGAAACAGTCATAGCTTCCATACTAAACCACCTCTATGATCATTTCAGCAAAGGCAAAAGCGCATTGATTCTGCAACTTGACCTTAGTGGTGCGTTCGACCTAGTAGACCATGAAATCATGCTACTATGCCTTGACGCAATAGGAATCTCGGGAAAGGTAATGAAATGGTTCCAAGAATTCCTAACAAACAGGAGGGACCTAAGGCTCCCGGGCCTATTCTGATTGGCCCAGGCACCTTAGGCCCCACCAGAGGCGGGTCTTTGGTTAGGCTGGGCCAATCCGGCCCCATTCGTCGGAGGACTGCCGGACAGACGGACGGGTTTGGCACCCGTCTGTCCGTCCAACTTACATAAAGGTACGGGGAAGGGGGGTGGGGGTGAGGGGTCATGGGGTCGGCCGGGGGGTCACGGGTTGGCTAGGAGGGGGGCCAATCGGGGGTTCTGGGGAGGGCGGACGTTGGGGGAGGGGGGGTTCATCGATGGCAGGAGGGCCTGGGATCCCTCCTGCCCGTAATGTAGTGGGGGGTGGGGGTAGAGAATTGGCTGGACCAGGAGGGCTTGGGCTCCCTCCTGGCCCGAACGAGTCGGGGGAGGGCACGATCGGCGGGGCAAGAGGGCTTGGGCTCCCTCTTGACCTGATGGAATCTGGGCGTCGGGGGGGCAAGAGGGCTTGGGCTCCCTCTTGCCCCGATGGAATCGGGGTGTCGGGGGGGCAAGAGAGCTTGGGCTCCCTCTTGCCCCGATATGTCGGGGGTGCCGCGGTTGGCTGGGGCAAGAGGGCTGGAGCTCCCTCTTGCCCCGATGTTGTGTGTGTGGGGGGGGGAGTGATCTATCACGGCAGGAGAGATACCTCATCTCCCCTACCGCGATGCCATCACTCCTCTACCCGAACTGCCACGGGTCATGGCAGTTCGGGTAGCAGAGTGATGGCATCGCGGTAAGGGAGTAGAGGCATCTCTACTGCCGCGATGGTTAGGTTGTCGGGCTGCTGAACTGATGGCGCCAGCGGCCATCAGCTCAGCGGCCCGTTTTTCGGCACTTAGACCTTTTTCACTTAGACGAAATAAAACCAGGTCTAAGTGCCGACTAAACTGTATTGGTTATACCTGTTGTACGCCTAGGTGTAGGTCGGCCCACCTCCCGCCCACTGCCCGCCCTTTCCCCTTCTCTAAACACACCTCTTTTCTCTCTGTGCGTTTAGAGGCAGGGGAAAGGCCTAAGTTGGTTTTAGATACATCTAAAAACCAGCTTTGGTTATGGGTACTTGAACGATCAGGCATTTTGATCGTCCAAGTAGCCACTTAGGACACTTTTTAGATGTTTTTTTTTAAATTATTATTATTACCCCCATAGCGTTTCAAGTAGGTAAACTGCAATTTTGGCTTGGTGAATGTATTCATCAAGCCACGTCTTACTGTTCTTTTCGAAAATTAGTCAAGTTTTTTCTGTATGACAAATTTATTACTTAACTTGGTATTCTTAAGATTGTAACCATATTTTTAATTTTTTATTGTATGATTTTATTTTTGTGGTATGAATGTATTTTGCTGACCGTCCAGTTTCTCTTAGTGTAAACCGCCTAGAACTTTTGGTAATGGCGGTATAAAAGAATAAAATTATTATTATTATCACACCCAAGTCCTTTTCTTCTGTCATGCACATAAGCTCTTCATTCCCTAATCTGTACCGTTCCTTCGGGTTTTTGCAGCCCAAATGCATGACCTTGCATTTCTTGCAATTAAATTTTAGCTGCCAAATTTCAGACCATTCTTCAAGCTCTGCACTGCTCACAACACTCATAGGAACTCTATGAGTATCGGGAGCAGCGCAGAGCACTTAGTGTGCCAGCCTGCGCTGAAAATCGCTATCAAAGTTTTGTAAAAGGGGGGGGGGGGATGTTGTGACAGCAATATTATGGATTAATTCTTACTATAAATGATTCTGATGATTTTGCTTCATTTGTGTCTATCATCTGATTTGTTCAATTCATTGATAAATAAATATTATAACGCAAACAATATGAAGGATCTCAGTGGTTTCTTGTATCATAGTTGTCGCACCTTCCAAAACAATTAAAAAATGATGAACATAACTAATGTACAAAAGAAATTGATAGAGTTTATTTTTTCTTTTAGGCGCTTTAATATCCAAGATGACTTCAGTTAAACCAAACCAAAAAAGTGCAGAATTAGAAGTATCTAAAAGTGGTCTGTATTTTCTATAAATACAAAATAGGAAAAATAGACAGTTTGCCCAATGTTCAGTTGGAACAGAACGTACGCAAGTAAGGCTAGACTCAAATAAGGCGCTGATCTTTGACCTAAGGGCCGCCGTGTGAGTGGACTGCCAGGCACGATGGACCACTGGTCTGACCCAACAGCGGCAAATCTTATGTTCTTATGTTTTTAAGCAGTATTTCACCAGCCAGGTGAAATAGTGTTTGACTGGTTAACTGCAAATATTCAACAGGAGATAGCTGTCAGTATCTCCTGATAGCCACCGATTTTAAGTGTTAACTGACCAAGTTGAGCAGCCAAATTGGGCTGCCCGAATAGCTGGTCTATCTGTCCGCTACAACTTAGTCAGCGCTTAAAATCAACTTGGCCGGCTGAGTTTGAGCTGGCCAAAAATAGACTGTGGGATTTAGCTGGCCTCCATCTCACGGTCTCAATATCAGCTCCAATATGCCTAGAAGAAAGAAAAAAATAGAGACTCACATAAAGACCACAGTAAGAAACGTTAGAAGAAGCTTATCCAAACTACACCTCAGGGTAAATATGTTTCTGAATTGACACATCACCACATGTGGTAGCAGTCCAACTATAACCCCTGATCTCCTGGTAAGAGTGAATAGCATAGCTGATTTTAAGAAAGGTTTGGACAAGTTCCTGGAGGAAAAGTCCATAGTCTGTTATTCAGAAAGATATGGGGGAAATCACTGCTTGCCTTGGATCAGTAGCATGAAATGTTGCTACTCCTTGGGTTTTGGCCAGGTACTAGGGACCTGGATTGGCTACCATGAGAACGGGCTACTGGGCTTGATGGACCATTGGTCTGACCCAGTAAGGCTATTCTTATGTTTTCATGTTCATTCATCAGTTTCAAAGGTGTAAAGAACTTAAGAATAGCCATACTGGGTCAGATCAATGGTACATATAGCCCAGTATCCTGTTTCCACATTAGCCAATCCAGGTCACAAGTACCTGGCAGAAACCCAAATAATAGCAACATTCCATGCTAGCAATCTCAGAGCAAACAGTCTATCTCAATAGCAGACTATGGCCTTTTCCTCCAGGAACTTGTCCAAACTGTTTTAAAACCCATCTACTTTAACCAATGTTACCACATCCTCTGGCAACAAGTTCCAGAGTTTAACTATTCTTATAATAATAATAATAATAATAATAATAACTTTATTTTTCTATACCGCCATAGTCAGACGACTTCTAGGCGGTTTACATTGTAAGAAGGCTGGACATTCAGCGAATAACAAAAGGTCTTAATACAATACAATAAGTCTACTTACAATACCGAACAATGAGTCTCAATACAATACAATACAATACATTACTATGAGTCTAAATACAATACAATACAGTAAGTCTAAGTACAATACCATACAATGAGTCTAAATATTAAACAATAATCTAAAGGGAAACTTACGTATTAATTGGAGTTCTATGGATAGTGAGTACCTGAATGCTTTGGTACTAACATATTAAGTGGGGTTCTATGGGTAGAGAATATCTGAATACATGAATACAGTGAAAAAATATTTCCTCCTATTGATTTTAAAATTATTTCCCTTTAACTTCCTCAAATCTCCCCTAGTCTTTGTAATTTTTGATGGCGTAAAAAAAATCGATGCACTTTTACCTGTTGCCAATCTAAATGGGAGAGTTGCAAACTGGACATGTTCCTAAGTACATGAAACCTCAGATATTTCCTGTGTCCCAGATAAATGGGACTATGCCAAAATGTTTCTGTCAGATCCAAAGAGGCAAGAAAATTCCCTGGAGCCACCACCACAATGATCGAATGGGCCATTTCCATGGGGAAACGAGGGGATTCTTGAAACACATTGATGGCTTTGAGATAAAAATTGGGTCTCCAAGTTTTCTGTGCCTTTCTTGGGCACAATGAAAACATAGTAACTCAGAATTTTGTAGACTTCAATAATATCTCCCCTTAGCCTAAAAACACATCTGTTCCTGAAGTACTTAGGAAACCAACCTATTCAATCTTAGTCCTCAACAAACGATCGCAAGAACTATCAATCACTAAGTCTGTACTTTGTTTATTCATTCTCTGTAACATTTCTAATAGTTGTAAACCGCATAGAACTTCACGGTCCTGTGGTATATAAACTATTATTTTCCAAGCTGAAGAGCCCTAACTTCTTTAGTCTTTCTTCATTTGAGAGGAGTTCCATCCTCTTTATCATCTTAGTCGCTCTTCTTTGAACCTTTTCTAATTCCGCTATATCTTTTTTGAGATACTGGGACCAGAATTGAATGCAATACAATAAGAATGTACTTTGACTTTCTTGTTCCAGTCTTGCCCCACCTCCCCCCTTCCCCACCAGTGAATAGTATGCTTAATTAACTTGTCAAATTCATTTAAAAATTGACCTACTTGCTTGGAATATTCTTCCTTTCTTAAGCTGTCATACAATATCACAGCACAGAAAAATCTGCTGTCAGATACATGCTGTGATAAAGTCTGTTTCACATACATTCAGTTATGTTGTGCTTTTAACTTTGATGATAACCTCTAGTTATCTGAATGCTAATGCAGGTGGATGGTTACTATTAATAATTTGTATTCTGCAATTAGCTTGTATTATATATTAGTATGGTAGACGCTCCAAGTCATATTTCAGAAGTAACAGAACAAGGCCAAGCTCAGGATAGGTCATCAAACTCAGAGTCTTTCCAGAGCACGCCACCTTTGTAGGTAGAGCTGGTAGACATTTATAAAAAATGAATATATCAAGTCAGAAAGGTCATTGCTTAGTGTGGAGGCCATAGTAGGGGATCTGTCAAGGTTTTCAGAATGGTTTCATGGAAGGGATTGCAATAAAGTCCTTCAGCATAATTCCTCAATGTCCCTTGCTCTTTCCAGAGACATACACTTCATATATGGATATGAATTTAATGTAACTCATGCAGTAGTCTAAGTTTTTATTTCTGGGGTAATAGAGAATTAAGTGACCTGTACAAGATCACAAGAAGTGTCAGTGGAATTTGAACCCTGGATCCCTTGTTCTCAGCTCCCTGCTCTAACCATTTTGATACATGTGAGCAATACGAAGAATTGTTGATGCTGTCCTCCAAGGACTCCAACTGAACCAGCCAGTGAGAAAAGTAATTGGGAGAAACCCACCTCGACCTATGGAGAACATTTCTGATCAAAATAAATGCCAGAGGAAAGAGTTTTCACAAAAAACCTGGAAGCCGGTATATGGATATTTTGCCAGATATAAGCCACGTGCTCTTTCCCCTATAATCTATTTAAATTTTGCCGTACAACTTATTTTCTGCCATTGTTGCTACGAGTACATTCCCATGACCCTTCCTCTCAAGTTACTTCATCCATTTCTGCATACAGTTCAAAGTTCTCGTACTGACCAACAAGTGAATTAATTCTACAGCATCTCTTCTTTCTTATCTCTTACTCAGGAACTCTGCTCACCACGTAAATCACTCTTATCTGCACCTTTTCCTCCCACACCAGTACCAGACTCTGTTCCTTCCATCTTGGTGTGTCATATGCCTGGAATAGATTTCTCAAGTTGGTTAGTCATGCTCTGTCTCAGATGCCTTTAAATCTTTACTCCTTATTTGCCTGTTTAACACCCATGTTGTTTTAGTTAGTCCCATAATAAATGAAACTCCCTAATCCCTTTTTTACACTGTTTGTCTTCAATAGATTGTAAACTCTGTTGAGTATAAGGGGGCACTCGGAGAAATTGAAAGGGGATAGGTTTAGAACAAATGCTAGGAAGTTCTTCTTTACTCAGAGGGTGGTGGACACATGGAACGCGCTCCCGGAAGTTGTGATAGGGCAGAGCATGCTACAGGGGTTCAAGGAAGGTTTGGATAAATTCCTGAAGGATAAGGGGATTGAGAGGTACAGATAAAAGTAGAGATGGGTTATAGGAAAAGTCAGGGACCACCTAACAGGTCATGGACCTGATGGGCTGCCGCGGGTGCGGACTGCTGGACGCGATAGACCTCTGGTCTGACCCAGCGGAGGCAACTTCTTATGTTCTTATGAGAAGGGACTGTGTCCTATGTTTATCTGTACAGCACTGCATATGTCCAGTAAAATTATAAAAATAAGTAGTAGTACATGTGTTGGTAAGAGCCATGCCTACCCTAGATATATTTTATAAGTGCAAAGAGTAATAGAAGTCTCTTACTAACTGTACTGATTAGATGCATTTGTCCTCAGACATTCACTCAGTATCTGATGGCAAATATTGTTATGTAGCTGTATCTCTAATAGCAACAGATAGAGGAGGATGCTGAGGCTGTAGCTTTAACCACTGCGGTTAATCACCTCCACAGATCAGTATCAAGCAAACAAACGGTGGAGATGTCCAAAGAAACAGGTGTGCTGAGTTGTTTCAAAACTCTGCTTTATTCATTCAATAGCTCAAACACTGCTTAATTTATTTATTTAATTAAAATTTTTTTTTTTCTCATTATTTATTTATCTATCATTTTTCAATAACATATCAAGTATCCACTTGTACAGAAAGGTAAAGTTAGGCAGAAAATAAAATACAATACAAATTATATTCTACTATCACAACATAGCTTAACTTTAACTCAAGTCCTCAATAAAGGTCCAAGATGTAGAATCAGCGAGAATATAACAAAGAAATAGAGGCAAAAGCTAGCAATTATGTTAATTGAGAGAGGAAATCAAACAATCTAAGAGTACTCATATTTCCACTCCTTTTTTCAGGCGAGCCGCTGACAAGAAGGTTGTCAGTTGGCTGGGATCAAAGAAAACATATTTTTGCATTTCATATAATATCACACATTTACATGGGTGACGAAGGAAAAAGGTCACCCCAAGAGCGATAACACCTGGCTTTAACAATAAAAATTCACGTCAACGTTTTTGTGTATCTCGTGACAAATCTGGAAATATTTGTATTTTATACCCAAGAAATTATTTCTGTTTATTTTTGAAGAAAAGTCTTGATAGCCAATTCTTATCCGGTGCTAAGGCAACTGTAAGAAGTGTCGCCGGCGTTGCGACCTCCCTGTCAGAGTTCCAGCATTGTAGAAATATTAAGCAATTGTTGATCATCTTCCTTTAGGTTTTCTTCCCTTTTAATAGATAAACAGTACAATTGGGTGAATGGCGGTAACAGTTCCTCTGTAATTTCTAATACCTCCATCATATAACGTTTCAACATGTCTTTAGGAGTTACTGCCGTAACTCTAGGAAAATTAATTAGTCTAAGATTGTTGTTACGAGAAAAATTTTCTAAAGACTCCGATTTTCTCCTTAAATTAATATTATCTCTCACCAGTATATCTGTGATTTGTTTAGAAACTTTCATTTCTTGAGAAGCATTCAGTGTTGAATTTTTCAAATTTTGTAAATCAACTTTAATATTCTTAATTTCATTTTCTTGAGTATTAACCTTATGCTCTAGCTGAGACAGCTGGGGGTTAATTGTTTTAGCTAGATCCGCTACAAGGTCCCAAATGGCCTCAAGAGTTACCTCTTGGGGTTTCTTTAATGTAAAGGACAGTTTTTTAGAAGAATCAATATTCTCACCAACTGAAGCTCCCTCCTGGCTGTGGCTCTACTGCTCACAGTGATGCTGGCAAGTCCCCAGGTTCCGAAGGCATCCCCTGTAGATACAGGGGGCCAGCTCCATGCTCCCCTCTGTGTTCTCATTGGCCTCCGGGGAGAGTCGCTCACCACCTTCCGATGGCTCCTCGACCCGCGGGGAGCTGGTAATCTGGGGAGGAGGGGGAGGCACTCTGGCGTCGGGGCTCAAGGTGGTTTCCAAGCCCAGGGAGAACACCTCCGTCTCGCCATGGTGCATCTCCAGTGGGCGTGCCGATGCTCCCATGATGTCCTGCATTCGGCGCAGAAGCTCATCGATATTGCAGAGACGGGCCCGAAAGCCACAAGGCTCCAGCGATGCTATGGCCTCTCCACTTCGGCATGCTGCAGGCAATTTTTGAAAAGAAAAAAGCAATGATAGGCAAGCACTCTGAAGCGAAGCACTCAGCTAACCAATCAAACCGCCATCTTAGATCCTAGCCTCTTATTTAATTAATTTTATTATTTATATACTACTTATATCCTAAGTGGTTTACATTCAGGTACTTTATCATATTTCCTTATCTATCCCGGTGGGCTCAAACTCTATCTAATGTACCTGGGGCAACGAGGGGATTAAATGACTTGCCCAGGGTCACAAGGAACAGTGAGGGATTTGAACCCACAACCAGTGGCGAACCAAGGGGGTGCGGTCCGCCCCTGGTGCAAGCCCTGAGGGGGTGCTCCCGGCCTTGAAGCTATTGGCGTCCGGTTCCCCCCCCCTGAAGTCCGGTTCTCCCCCTGGCGTCTCGTGTCCGGATTTCCCCCCTCCCCAGCCCCCCTGCACCGTTTGCAGTGGAGAAGCAGCCTGCAGCGGGATCGCGATGCCAGCGATCCCTGGGCTGCTTCCTCCGCTGCAGTCCTGCCCCTCCTCTGACGTCAGAGGAGGGGTGGGACCGCAGCGGAGGAAGCAGCGCAGGGATCGCTGGCATCGCGATCTTGCTGCGGGCTGCTTCTCTACCGTAGGTGATGCGGGGAGGCCAGGGGGTTGAGCGGTCCTTCGGGGTGGGGGGGCGAGCGGTCCTTCAGGGTGGGGGGGCGAGCAGGCCTTCAGGGTGTGACGGGCAGGCAGGCCTTCAAGGGAGGGACGGGCCTTCAAGGGGGGGACAGGCCTTCAAGGGGGACAGGCAGGCAGGCCTTCAAGGGGGGCACAGGCCTTCAAGGGGGACAGACAGGCAGGCCTTCAAGTGGGTATAGGCCTTCAGGGGTGGGATGCAGACCTTTAAAGGGGGGACAGGCCTTCAGAGGAGGGGGGGCCCTGGTGTAGAAGTATACTGAGGGAAGGGGGGGTTCAAAGAGACGCAAATATGCGGACTTTGGGTGGGAAGAAATAATGGGTCTGAAAATAGAGGAGAGGGAGAGAGATGATGGACCATGGGTTTTAGGGAGGGAAGGAACAGAAAGGGAGAGAAGTTGGTCACAAGGGATGGTGTGGAGGGGGGATATGGATAGGAGGGTAGTTGGGAAAAGAAAGGGAGAGATGGTGGACCCTGGGGTGGTGGGGAAGGAGGGAGAGATGCTGGATGAAAGGGTAGTTAAGAAAAGATGGATCTGTGGAGGGAGACGAAAAAAGGAAAGATGCCAGACTTCCTGGGGAGGGAAGGGAAATGGAAGGGGAGGACAGAGATGGCAGATGGATGGTTAGCATGCAGAAAGAAGAAAGAAGGAGACCCTGGCAAGCAAGTTATCAGAAGACAACCAGAGCCTTGGACCAACAAGATTTGAAAAATAACCAGACAACAAAAGGTAGAAAAACTAATTTTATTTTCTGTTTTGTGATTACAATATGTCAGATTTGAAATGTGTATCCTGCCAGAGCTGGTGTTAGACCGCAAACGTGAGCTAGGATTTAACAGAGAGAGGAAAAGTCCTTTTTGTTTCTTTATTTTATTTACACCACAGCGCCAGTGTGGTTAGGAGAAGCCAAAGGGGGGTGAAAAAGCTATAAAATAAACCCACCAGGATGTTTGAAAAAAAAAAAAAAACAAATCACCCAATTGGGCAGGAAAATCGAATCGAAAAACCAATTCAATAGGCTGAATTGAATCGAATTTTTTTTTTTTTCCTGAATCGGGCAGCACTAGTTTGCGCTACTGTCTTAGACTTTAGGACCTGGGATTGGGGAGAGATGGCATCCTCAGTACTTTATAATGCAAGTGAAACGAGGATTTGGTCAGACTTTTGAAGGGCCTGCAGAAGAAAAATATTGTATAGGCCGGGGACATGAGACAGCAGGAAATGGGAACTTTTCTTCCTTCTATTTTTGTGAATGGCAAGGCTGAGGATGTCAGAGAGTTCAGTTAAAATATGTGCTTTATAAGAAAATATAATAATGCGTTTTATAAAGTTTATAAGCATTGCTGGCCTACCCGGTGAGGTGTTCCTAGTGGTGGTGGTGGTGGCAGTGTGTCAATGTGTTGAGAGGAAGAGGAGGTCTGGGAAATTCAACTGAGCAAACTCCGGGCTCATTTCCACCCCCCAGTTAGTCCACTCCACTCAACTGGTTCACACACTGAGTGTGTCTTTCGGTGTTGTGCCTGGGTAGTTGTTTTGGGATCTCTTCCAGTGGTTTGTCAGTATCTTCTTGTGGTCCAAGGAAGCTTTTTTAACCTTAGCATTGACCTTCAGAATATGTTTATTACAGCGCTGCTTGTGTGGCATTAGGCTATGTAGTGATCGAAAGAAAAAACCAGACCTTTGCACATTTTTTCACTATATGGTGGGTGTATGAAGAGATTCACATTTCCTGCACAGCTAAGTCCTTGTGAAGTTACCTTGTTCTTTCTATATTTGACATCTAGCAAGGTCTCTGTTTGGAAGGAAAGATATAAGCTTAAAAATGAAGTGGCCAGAAGTTATGGTAAAAGCAGATAGCGTTGCTGGTTTTAAGAAAGGTTTGGACAAATTCCTGGAGGAAAAGTCCATAGTCTGTTATTAAGACATGGGGGAAGTGTCTGCTTGCCCTGGATTGGTAGCATGGAATGTTGCTACTCTTTGGGTATTGACCAGGTAGTAGTGACCTGGATTGGCTACCATGAGAATGGGCTACTGGGCATGATGGACCATTGGTCTAACCCAGTTAGAGCTTGACCTCGGTCCCGGGAAAGATGATGGAAGCACTGATTAAGGACAACATCTGTGAACACATAGAAAACAATGGACAGCTAAAGTCGAGTCAGCACGGCTTCTGCAAGGGTAGGTCATGCCTCACAAACTTATTGTACTTCTTTGAGGGGGTAAACAGCCAGGTGGATAAAGGGGAATCCATTGACATCATTTACCTTGACTTCCAAAAAGCCTTCGACAAGGTACCGCACGAACAACTGCTTAAAAAGCTGTGGAAACACGGGGTGCAAGGGGAGGTCCACCGATGGATCAAAAACTGGCTGGCAGGCAGGAAACAGAGGGTTGGAGTGAAGGACCATTACTCAGACTGGCAATGGGTCACGAGCGGAGTTTCGCAGGGGTCGGTGCTGGGACCGCTCCTGTTCAATATATTTATTAATGACCTGGAGGCGGGAACAAAATGTGAGGTTATTAAATTTGCGGATGACACCAAACTCTACAGCAGGGTTGAAACCATGGAAGACTGCGAAGATCTGCAAAGGGACCTAACGACACTAGAAGAATGGGCCAAAAAGTGGCAAATGAGCTTTAACGTAGGGAAATGCAAGGTCATGCATGTAGGGAAAAAGAACCCGATGTTCATCTACAAAATGGAGGGATCACTGCTAGGGGTAAGTAACCTTGAAAGAGACCTGGGAGTGATGGTAGACACAACTTTGAAGGCGTCAGCACAGTGCGCCACAGCCTCAAGAAAAGCAAACAAAATGTTGGGTATCATTAAGAAGGGTATCACGACCAGGACGAAGGAGGTCATCCTGCCACTGTATCGTGCAATGGTGCGCCCGCATCTGGAATACTATGTCCAGTACTGGTCGCCGTACCTCAAGAAGGACATGGCGGTACATGAGGGAGTCCAGAGAAGAGCAACTAAACTGATAAAGGGTATGGAAAACCTCTCATATACTGACAGACTGAAAAAGCTGGGGCTGTTCTCCCTGGAAAAGCGGAGACTTAGAGGAGACATGATAGAAACCTTCAAGATCCTGAAGGGTATAGAAAAGGTGGACAGGGACAGATTTTTCAGATTATGGGGAACCACAAGTACAAGGGGGCACTTGGAGAAATTAAAAGGGGACAGGTTTAGAACAAATGCCAGAAAGTTCTTTTTCACCCAGAGGGTGGTGGATACATGGAGGAGCACGTTACAAGGCTTCAAAGAAGTTTGGATAGGTTCCTAGAGGATAAAGGAATTGAGGGGTACAGATAGGAGTAGAGGTAGGTCATAGGGATAGTCTGGGACCACTGCTCAGGCAATGGGCCTGATGGGCCGCCGCGTGAGCAGACCGCTGGGCGAGATGGACCTCTGGTCTGCCTCAGCGGAGGCAACTTCTTATGTTCTTATGTTCTCATCTGTAGGGGCCTTTGTTTTCATTCTTATTTTAAAGTATTTTTTTCTGGGAACTTATCAGTGTTTTTATAATGGGAACAAAAATGGAAAAGAATTAATGTGTGTGGAATGGGGGGTAACTAATTTTTTCAGCTAAATAATTCAATCCACCTCAACCAGACATAGGAGAACTCACGCACCATTCACATACCCTCCAACCAAAAACGTCAAAAGAAAAAAAACTGTTCAACAACCTCCTAGCCATTCGAGCTGCAACACTCAACCCCCAACTCTACAACCTATTGACCTCGACCACAGACTACAAAACCTTCAAAAAAAGAAATAAAAACCCTTCTATTCAAAAAACACATAAAACCAAACTAACACAATCAGAACTGTCCCAAGCATCACCTATAACTACTCCATATGTACTTCTGATGTCATGACAACTCAGACATAATTTTAAGTTATGTTATGTTATGTTTGGAATAATGGTTACATATATGAGGTTCAATAAAAGAACATTTTCACTGCCTGTTTCTATTCTGAACATTTATTCCGTTTCATGGTTATTACAAAAAATAGCTTTTTTACATGGGGGGTGTCAAAAAATGATGGGCCCCCGGGTGCCACATACCCTAGGTATGCCACTGCCCACAAACTCAGTTTGCTGAGACTGTAGTTCTAACCACTGCACCACACACTCCCCTACATGTTATGGCTCAATCATCCTGCATCAAGAGTCTCTAAATTAATGCATCCTACTTTACAGAGTGACATTCGAAACATTAACTTTGCATGGTAAGAGTATATCAACACATCAAGCACTCTTTCAAAATTCCAAAAGCTTGCAAGCACCGTAGTCACTGAAAAACTTTTAACTTTTCAGTGACTGCACCATCAACGTGTATCTGGCCGGTTTACAAAGCTAAAAGCATAAAAGTAAATGTAAAAATGGGGAAAAAGAAAAGGTGAAACATAAAGTAGACGAAGACATACCTGGACTTGAAGGGGTTGGGGGAAAGGAGAGTTAATAATTACATTATAAAAATAAAAGTAAATGGAGATATGAGTGGTGGGGGAAAAACACAAAGGGATGGGAGTCACTTCATAGAAGTGGTTTTTTATGTGGAGTGTGATGCAGTTGGAGAAGGATATTATTAAGCGCTATGGAATGCGTCTTGGAATAAGAAGGTTTTGATTTAGTTTTGAATTTATCACGAGAATTTTCATGGCGGAGGTGCGATGGCATGGCATTCCAGAGAGTAGGGTCTGTAGCGGAAAAGTTTGTATTTCTAGTGTAATAAAGTTCCTTGGTTGGAGGAAAAGTCAATAAGTTCTGGTCTGCTGATCTGAGGGTCTTTCATGAGGAGTAAGGAACCATAGGTTTATCGAGAAATGCTGGAGAGCGCGTAAGTTTAATTTTGAAGGTAAGCAAGAGAATTTTATATGTAATGCAATGTGAGACAGGTAACCTAATTATCTCAATTCACTCTATTTCTCTCCATCATACCTAAGCACAATGGTACAGGACATATCAATGGAAACAGCTCTGGATCACAGCATCTTGGAAACAGTTTGACCAATGGTGGCCATAGTTGTTGCCAAGTGAAATGTCCAACTTACAGAATACTATCAGTTGTGTGTGTTGCACACTTAGGCGTGTAAACTTACACCAGCCCTTGACCTGTCATAAGTGGGCATGCCTGTATTTCAGTGCACCAACATAGCTTTGTACTAATGCCAGGGGTCAGGGGTGTCAAAGTCCTTCCTCGAGGGCCACAATCCAGTCGGGTTTTCAGGATTTCCCCAATGAATATGTATGAGATCTATTAGCATACAATGAAAGCAATGCATGCAAATAGATCTCATAGACCTCGAGGAGGGACTTTGACATCCCTGCCTTAGGTGCACCCTAAAGCCATAATGATTGGTTGGCCCTGAGAGGCGGGATATCAAGAACCAATCATGTATGACTCAACCACTGAGAACCAGGTGAAGCTCTGCCCCAGGGCACCAGAGATACAGGGTGCCAAAATCCCTGATCTCTGAACTCACTGTCAGTACTTTACCTGGTCCAAATCTTTCTCCATCTTCTGTCTCCATCCCTTAGTCCAGCATTGCCTTTTCTCCTTTTTACCTCTCTCCTCCTTCCCCTGCACCCCTCTAAATATTACCTTGATGGCCAATAGTAATAGCATACACAATGCTTTCGGCCAGCCATTGGTCTTTCTATGCCACATCCCGCCTGCAATTTCCTGTTGGTGGGAAGTGGCAGAGGGAAGACCCAGGGCTGGTCAAAAGCAGCACATGCTATTGCTACTGGCAAGTGAGGTAATGTTTAGAGGGATGCAGGGGAAAGAGGAAGGAGGGAGAAAGAAGAGGAAGCAATGCCAGTCAAGGGGCTGGAGAGAAAAGGGGAGAAAGTTTAAACTTTGGGGGCATGGGTGTCACCATCAGAATTGCCTTAGGGTGCCATAACACTTTGAGCTGGCCCTGGAACTAATGAACATAAATATATAGAATTAGTACTAAGCATACTACAGTGTGGCACCTGCATCTTGGCACCAAATTACAAAATTGCTCCACTAAAGGGTGCCTATGTGGAGCCTGTTCTATAAGGGAACATAAGCAGCTACTTTCTGTTATAGAATATTAGCATAACCAACCATATTCACACATATGTGCTCAGGTGGAAACAGTCATGCCAGCCATAGAGCTGGTGTAAATGCTCATACCTAAATTCAGGAAATATGTGCATAACTTATTCTATAAGTCATATATGTAAGTGTGAGTTTGTGTGTATGTATGTATATACTAGTCTTATAGCCCGTTACATTAACGGGTGCTAGCCCCAACTTCCCTGTGCAGCAGCAACATTTTCCTCCTCCCCCCCCCCCCCACTTTCCTGTGCAGCAGCATTCCTACATTCCCTCCCCCTCCATTTCCCTGTGCAGCAGCAGCATTTCCCTCCCTTCCCCCACCACCCTGTGCAACAGCATTACTACATTCTCTCCCCCTCCATTTTCCTGTGCAGCAGCAGCAGCATTTCCCTCCTCTCCCTCCACCCCACTACCCTGTGCAGCAGCATTCCTACATTCCTTCCCCCTCCATTTCCCTGTGCAGCAGGAGCAGCAGCATTTCCTTCCCCCCACTACCCTGTGCAGCAACAGCATTTCCCTTTCATCCTTCCCTGTGTAGCAGCAGCATTTCCCTCCCCCCCTCCACTTCTCTGTGCAGCAGCATGTTTGTTTCTGGCCGATTCCCTTACCCTTTCCAAACCCCGCCTGCATCGCACAACACCGTTGACATGCCTGCATGCGCCGGAAGCTTTTATACTTTAAAGGAAAGAGCAGCAGCAGCATTCACAATTCATTGCTGTTGCCAGCTTCAGGTCTTGCTCTCTGGCACATCCTGTCTTCATGAAAACAGGAAGTAGTCAGGACCCACCAGAGAGGAAGGGCTGAAGACGGCAACAGCAGCGAATTGTAAACACTGCTGCCTGAAGCACCCGAGGCAGACGCTTCTCTCCCCTCCCAGCCCAACCCCCGCTGACTTTCCTATCTCTCCCTCCCATGCGACCCTCCCAGCGAGACAAACCTCCCTCCAGCGTTGGCAGCCGCAGCACAGGCTGCTTCGCGGCTTTCTCCTGCCGTTGAGTCTCTCTGTCGCGTCACTGAGGGACTCCCATCTTCTGGTGCCCGGCGTGCTGCGGCATGTGGGACCCTGAGGAGTTCAGCCAGCACTGGCGAGTGAAGTTCGCGGGTGAGGAGGTTCCAGCGATGCAGCTGCTCTCCGTCTTGGGCACGTCTGCCCTCCGCCGACAGCTGCCTCGCCTCGAAGCCCTCCTCCCGGCAGCCGTCGCTCCGCGCGTCTTGGTGATGTAGTAAGCGCGCATGTGCACTCTTGCCGGAACAGCGTGACAGATCAGGGATCAGGGAAGCATGGGGTAAGAGTGCGCATGCACGCTTAGCGTTTTATTATATTAGATATATATATATATATATTTTTAAAAAAAATATTTTGTCTGTCAAAAATTACAAAGACTAGGGGACACTCGATGAAGTTACAGGAAAATACTTTTAAAACCAATAGGAGGAAATTTTTTTTCACTCAGAGAATAGTTAAGCTCTGGAACACGTTGCCAGAGGTTGCGGTAAGAGTGAATAGTGTAGCTGGTTTTAAGAAAGGTTTGGACAATTTCCTGGAGGAAAGGTCCATAGTCTATTGAGAAAGACATGGGGGAAGCCACTGCTTGCCATGGATTGGTAGCATGGAATGTTGCTTCTCCTTGGGTTTTGGCCTGGCACTAGGGACCTGGATTGGCGTCCGTGAGAACAGGCTACTGGGCTTGATGGATCATTGGTCTGACCCAGTAAGGCTATTCTTATGCTCTTATGTCTATGGAAGGCAAGATTACCAGACAGAAACTGACCTATTTTGGACATGCGATGAGGGCGAATTCACTAGAAAAGGAGGTGCTACTCGAAATGGTCAGTGGTAAAAGGAAACAGTGGAGACCAAGGGCCCGTTGGCTGGATACCATCAAGAATGACACGGGAATGAACATCAAGCAATTGAAAGAAGCTATGGAAAACAGGTAAGCATGGCAAGGACTGGCCTACAGAGTATCCAGGGGTCGGACACAACTGAATGGATAGTAGTAGTATATACAGTATATATATATATATATATATATATATACATACACACACACATATTCTGGTAATTCATGTATATATTTGCTACATATATGTTAGTGCCTTCTTTATGGAACTACCCCCAAGAGGGTATAGAGCCCTGTACTGAAAAGAATCCTCTTCCCACAGGATCCCAGAAGGTAAAGAGCACAGAAGGTAAAGAGTACCTGATTTTAAGCTTGCTGTACACTGCCTTGGGTGAATCACTTCACAAAGATGGTTAATAAATCCCAATAAATAAGTAAAGGTGTTTTATCCTGCAGCAAGTAGCCTCCTGGATTCAGAATAAAAAGAGGTACCACAGAGATGTTGCAAAAGCTGGCTCTTCTCCAAGCAAATCCCTATGTCCCCACACATGTCTCATAGCACTAAATTCTAGCAACTATCTCATTATACGCAGTAAGGACTTTCATATATTGCCTCTAAGAAACAATTATATATGGTAGCAGGGATGAGACTAGAGGAAACTTTGGAATATATTTAACAATTCCATTTTCTAAAAAACACCTAGAGGCAAAAAGCACTGACAAATGGTTCACTCTTTCTAAATCTGCTACTGGTTAGAAATCTGAACTTGAGCAGCACAATGATCTTTTAGTTACAGGATTCAGTTAATAGTATTGATCTTTCTCTTCCTTTGATTTCAAAAGTACCTGAGGTAAGGCAAGTGGAATCATGATTGCTCTTCTTACACAGCCTCGCTTACTACCATCTCGTAGATTAAAACATGAAAATAATACCGTGCTGACTCTTCTCTGAAATCTACTCAGCATGCCACTCGGCTACATGGAAAGTACAAACACAGCACAAACAGCCTGGAAAGTGAACTCAGTGGAAGAGATTTTAGCAAAATAAAAGCAAGCATACTCTTTTTTCTTTTAACTGTTTCAAGCATGAAAGCCCAAGAGAAAAAAACCCTAAAATTCCTGTAGTTGAAAAATAAAGTTAAGGTCTACTAATACCCCACCACCACCACCACAACCACCACCATCTTTTAAAAAATTTTTTACGAAGCCGCATTAGGCTTTTTTATTGCCGACCACGGCAAGAATTCTAAGAACATCGAAGCTAAAATACCACCGCAGAGAGCAATAGAAAAGCCATGTGACGCCACTTTTACAAAACACTCACCGGTTGCCAATATGTCATCGGAGTACATATAAAATAATTTTGCTGTGCTTTAAAACACGACAGTCATACTTGCCAGCATTCCTCGATAAACTCTTAATCCCATACACACTTTCTAGGACCTTACAATGTGCAGACCAAAATTTGCTTGTAATCCCCTCCTTAAAAATAATTAATACTCGAAGAAATGAAATTTTTACAATTTACATTCTGCAGCTTTGGAATACATAACCCTCCTATCTCAGAGAAGAACAAAGGGCCTGTTTTACAAAGCCGCGCTAGTGGCTGCAGCGCAGTAACCGCCCCAAAGCCCATAGAGATTTAAAGGGCTTTGGGGCCATTGCCGTGCGGCAGCTGCTAGCGTGGCTTTGTAAAACAGGCCCGAAATCGCTTTAAGAGCATTCTGAAGTCCTTTTTATATAGAGATGCTTTTCAAGCATAAGCATTAAATGTATGATTGTTTCTTTTTAAAGAAACACGAACCTCAGGAAGCGTCAGACATTCTCCCTGTAAGCCCTTTTTTGTGCTTTCCCTTGTTTGTTTTCTTTCCTATAACTATTGTAGTTCAACCCTTCCCCTTATTTTATCATGTCGGTCATTGTCGGGTTTGGTATACTTTTTAAATTGTACATCGCTTAGAGGTTATGCGTTGTAAACAATAGGAACTTTATTTTGGTCCTTAGAACTGGACCAACACTCCCTTTTTTTTTTTTTTTTTTTTAAATCTACCAACATGGTAGAGTATGTATCTCAATAATAGATAGCGATTATAACGAATATATATCTTTTTTTTTGATTGTGCAAAAACAAACTGTGCAAATTTTGCCAACATGGCAGAATATAAGCTAACAATCTCTTCTATCTGATTCAGGCTAATAGTCCTGTTCAGCTAGTCTAGGTATTGGTGTCCTTTGCTGTGTCTTTTTGGTCACCATTCGTAGTATGTTGAGACCAAAGTCATTGGAGGTCTGCAGTGGGCGATCCAGGCAAAAGTGTCTGGTGAAGGAGTGTGGGGTAGACCAAGTGGCTGCTCTGCAAATGTCCTGAAGTTGCGTGTTGCTGAGGTTTGCCAATGTTGCGGCCATGGCTCTTAGTTGGTATGCTGTGGTCTTTCCCTGAAGGGACACTCCCTCCTGCTCGTAGCAGGAAACAATGCAGTTTGAGATCCAGTTGGATATAGTGCGTTTCCCCACTGGTGTTCCTGGCTTGTTGGGGTCAAAGGAGACAAATAGTTGTACTGCCTTTCGCCAGGGTTGCGTTCGTTGAATGTATAGGCGAAGTGCACAGGAGCAGTCCAAGGTATATAGGAGTTGTTCCGTGCTGTTGGTATGTGGTCCCGGGCAGAAGGAGGGGAGCACTATCGATTGGTTTGGATGAGTTCTCAGCACTGCGTGATCATGAAGGATCTGTGTGTATGGTGGGTTTGTCACCAGGGCCTGTAGCTCGCTGATAAGCCTTGCTGATGTGATGGCAATAAGAAAGACTACTTTCCAGGTGGGGAATTTGATTGGCGCATCCTCCAATGGCTCGAAGGGGGCACTGTTAACCTGCAGAGGATGATGCCCAGGTCCCATGCTGGTGGTAGGCGGCGTACCGGGAGGTTCAGGTTTATAAGACCTTTCATGAACTTGGACACTAGTGGATGTGTGGCTAGGGTCCTGTCCTCAACGCGGTTGTGGAATGCTGATATAGCACTCAAGTGGACCCTTATGGAGGATGTTTTGAGGCCTGCCGTGGATAAGTCAAGTAAGTATTGGAATACTGCTGGGACCTGGCAGATAAGTGGGTCTTCTCCTTTCGAGACACACCATATGTGGAATCCACTTGAGCCTGTATGATTTCCTAGTTGCCGGGTGCTGGCTGCTAGCAGTACCTCAGTCACCCCGGTTGACATGTGGAAAGGGTCCAGGATTAGCCTTTCAACATCCATGCTGTCAGTGCTAGTGTTTTCAATCTGAGATGTAGAGTTTGTCCCTGGTCCTGGGTAATGAGGTCCAGTAGCAGCGGTAGGCCGATTGGCGGCCGTGCTGACGGCCAGTGTAGGAAGGGGAACCACACTTGTCTCAGCCAGTAGGGCGCAATGAAGATCACTGTGGCTGCCTCCTGCCTGATCTTCTGTAGCGCTCTGTGGATGAGTGGTATGGGGGAAAAGCGTAGAGCAGGCGTTTCCCCCAATGTATGGAAAAAGCGTCCCTGGTTTGACTGTATTGTGCCGTTTTTTTGGAGCAGAATTGAGGACACTTCTTATTGTACTCTGCGGCGAAGAGGTCCCTTGTTGGGAGGCCCCATTTGTGGAAGAGATCCTAGGCTACCTCCGGATGGAGGGACCATTCGTGGGGTCCAGCTTTCTGCTGAGGCTGTCTGCCAGGGCGTTGTGTAGGCCCAGGAGGTAGGTGGCATGGATGAAGCAAATGTCCAGATTTTCTGGGCTTCCCTGCAGAGGGTGAGTGAGCCTGTGCCTCCTTGCTTGTTGATATAGAACATTGCCACCTGATTGTTTGTCTGGATCAGTAAGGTCTTCTTGGAGATCCAGGGAGCAAAGGCTTGTAGGGCATTCCCAATTGCCATGAGTTCCTGCAGGTTGATATGTTGTTTGGCCTCAGATGGTGACCAGGGGCCCTTCGTTTTCAGATGGAGGAGGTGGGCTCCTTACCTCTTGTTTTGAGGCATCTGTGGTGAGTGTCAGTTGGTGTTATGGCTGCTGGAAAAGCTTGCCCATGTACAAATTCTGTTGTTGTGTCCACCACTTGAGGTTGTTGCAGATTTTCTGGTCCATTGTGACTCTGTGAGACAGAGGCTGTGTGTGTTGGTTCCAATTCTTTCTGAGGAACCACTGAAGGGGTCGCATGTGGAGTTTGGCGAGTGGGACAACATGCATGGAGACTGCTTGATGGCCCAGGAGGCGTTGTATTGTTCTTGCTGTGACTGTGTGTGTCTCTGATATTTGCTGAACCTGTTTTTGTATTGCTTGTCCCCTTGAGTGGGACAGAAAAGCTGCATTCAGGGGCATGCAGATCCTTGCCCCAATGAATTCTATTGATTGTGTTGGTTGTAGCACAGATTTTTTTTGGTGTTAACGAGGAACCCCAGGGATTGCAGGAGTGACATCATTGTATTGACTGCTGTTATTGTTTCCCAGGCTGATGGACCTACCAGCAGCCATTCGTCCAGGTAAGGGAACATGCATATGACGCTCTTGCGGAGGTGCGCCGCTGCCACCGCGACATATTTTGTGAAGACTCTCGGTGCAGAGGAGAGTCCAAAGGGCAGAACCCTGTATTGGAAGTGCTGGGTTAGGAACCTGAACCGCAGGAACTTTCTTTGGGAGGGGTGTGTAGGGATATGTGAATACGCATCTTGGAGGTCCAGTGAAGCTAGCCAGTCATCCTTTTGAATTAGTGGTAGGATTGTTCCTAAGGAGTGCATACAAAATTTCTCCTTGGTTACATACTTGTTTAGGCCTCGTAGGTCAAGGATGGGTCTGAACCCTCCTGTCTTTTTGGGGATGAGAAAATAGTGGGAGTAGAACCCTTGGTTGTGCTGTGGCTTGGGTACTGGTTCTATTGCTCTTGCTTGGAGGAGAGCTTTGATCTCTCTGAGGATGAGTTCTGGCTGCGGTCCCCTGGAGTTTCTTTTTGGTGGGTTGGCTGGCAGGTGTGTGTGGAATCCCTTTTTTATGATTTATAGCTCCCATTTTTCTGTTGTTATCTTCTCCCAGGCTTTGTTGAATGCGGAGAAGCGGCCCCCAAGAGAGGTGGAGGGCCTTGTTGATGAGTCAAAAGCTAGGCCCGGCTTTTGCGGTGGTGGAAGTAGCTGGCTTCTGCTGTTTAGTTCCCTCTGGCACTGCCTTTGCTGATAAGGGGTGCTGTAGGGTTGTGCTTTCTGTCTGTGGGACGGCCATCTTGTCTGGTTGTCAAAGCGCCTTACAGTGTTATTTTGTTGGCGATAGTGGTTGGTGCTATGCCGCCTTAGTGCCGGGGTTTTTACGAAGCCATCTGACGAGAGGGTTTGGAGAGTTGTGCAATTGGCTTTCATTATGTCCACTGTTTCCGTGACTTTGTCTCTGAATAAGTTCTCCCCTGAGCAGGGTGCATCTGCAATATGCTCATGGGTGTCCTCGCGTAGGCCAGAGGCCCGCAGCAATGCCAGTCATCTGGATGCTATGGCCACTCCGGCCGTGCGTGCAGATGTTTCAAATGCATCAAAAGTCACTTTTATCATATGTTTTCCGCATTCCTCCATATCCTGTAGTATGGGGGCTATGCAGGCTTTTCCCTCGGGGTGTAGCGTGTCTAGGGTTTCCTCTATTTTCTTCCAGAGGGCATCATTGTACAGGGTAAGGTGGAACAGGTGAGAGTCAATTTTGGGTTTCAGCATGGAGCCATGGTAGATCTTTTTGGTGGTAGCGTCCAGAGACCTGTGTTCTTTGCCAGGAGGGTCGTTGGCATGCGGACGGTTGTTCTTAGCTTTCTTAAGGGCACTTTCTACTATGATGGACTGGTGAGGGAGCTGTGGTTTGTCAAAGCCCGGTGCCTTGCTGATCTGGTATTTTTGGTCTAGCCTCCTGGACAGGGCAGGGCCTGACAGTGGGGTTTTCCAGATCTGGTCCCGGCAATCTAGTAGCATTCTGTGAGCTGCTAGTGCGGCTATGGCCTTTTGCACCTTTAGGTATTTCAGCAGTCCCGGTGCTTCTTCTGTCGCCTCTGGCTCCTGTACTGGGGTGAGTGCCAGCTTGTAAGCTACCTTCTGGAGGAACTTTGGATAGGTGAGGTCCTCCGTCAGCGTGTCAGACTGTGTTGTCCCAGACACAGGCTCTGTTTCTGGGGTGTCTTGGGTTGTTGATGTGTGTGGGCTGCCCGGTGTTGAAGCATAGCTTTACTGGTAGTGCCCACTGTATTCGGAGGCATAGCCGTCTGTGGCTGGAGAGTGTGACGTGGCTGTCTCTGCTCCCTGTCTCCATGTTGCCGGTGGTTGCAGGGTATGCTCTGCATTTGGTGCTGGGCTTTTGCTCTGCGCCCTTTGCCCGGAGAGTTGCTGTGTGATGAATCTGTTGAAAAGGTCGAACAATTGTCCGTGATCGGTAGGGGTGGTCACTTGGCGCGGCTGGATGCTGGGATCTGCGGCCAATGCATGTGGGTGGTCAGTCGGCTGATGGGGTCTGCCCCTGCTCCTGGTCCCGTGATCTTTCGACCTTCTGCGCCTCCGTCGCCTTCGCTGGTCTTTCCCCGTGTTCTGCAGCGTTTGGAGCCGGTTTCTTCTAGCCCTCGGAGACATTTTTAGGCACTGAGGGCAGGCTACCATGAAGTGTGCTTCTCCTAGGCAACGGACACACACCTCATGGGGGTCCGTGGAGCTCATTTTTCGTTTGCAGTCCGGGCACTTCTTGAAACCCGGTTTTTCTGCAGGCTTTTTGTTTTTTTCTGCCATTCTTCTTCTTTTCTTTTCTTTCTTTCTGGGTTGTTTCTTGTTTTTTGGGGGTTTTTTTAATGGAGGGCTGTGATCCATCCATTTGGGAAGGGCAGATGAACTAAACTGAATTAGTGAGGGCCAGCACAGGTATATATAGGGCTACCTGCACATGCTCAGATGAGGCTCCCAAAGCCTCACCTGAGCTCTGGGAGAGCAATTCCGAATTGGGAACGTAGATGACATCACCAAAAGTGGGGCTGACTTATACTGCTTGTCCATGGAGAAATTCATGTACACCATTCTGAGCTCCCCTGGGAGAACGGTATAGAAAATTGAATGAACAAATAAAAGAAATCACTTATCCTTTGAGAATTGCAGACAATTCTGTAGCCCTAAGGGTCATCCTTTATGAAACAAAAGTGATGTTCTCACTAAGGTTCAGTTTTGGGATAAACACATTTTAACTCCTGAGAAGTTACAAAATCATTCTCTCTTCACCTGTGACAATCTTATCTCCCCCTTCACCCCCTCCCCCTCCACACACACACACACACACACACAGTGATCCCCTTCCTTCCTGCCTTTGATGAGTGATCAGAGAAAGGCAGTGATGCTATAGTACCTGAGACTGCTTCCTCTTCTTCTGTTGCCTGAGGGTGAAATGTTTGAACTAGACTGCTCAAATTGTGGCCTTCCAACCCTGGGCAGCATTGTTCTTAAGGGATCGCAGGAAATGTGAGGTACGTTCAAGTGAAGGAATCAGAGTGAAATGGGCAAAGCGACTATATGAGTGATTTAAGGGATTAGAAAGGATATGGGTTTTGGATTATGGTATGATGTGATTTATTAATTTGATATTCCAAATGTCATTAGACATCAATGAGGTAATTTTTTATAAACATGATAAAAAAAATTATCTCATGCATGAAATTGCATGCTGCAATTAGTCAATTACTTGCACAAGACTTTAGAGTAAGCATGTTCATGGAAGGAAATGTTCATGGCTTCAATCTAGGCACAATTTCTGTGGGTTTTGTGCTAGTATTTATAATGACACGAGGAGGGCTGTTTTCAAAAGAACATCCAAGTCAGAAATGGAATTTCTTGCTCATAAATGTCCCCAAAAATGTTCATCTCACAGCTGTTTTTGAACAGGAGAAAAGTTGATATTGCTTGTTTGTAAATACATGAGAAGGATGTTCCTGCGCTGAAAATGTTCAAAGTGAACAGCTGTTTTCCAAAATGAAATGGCTAACATTTGAACACCAAAACAGCAAGCATAAAAATGTCTGTCTGTCTGTTTATACAAAAACAGCTACAGATAATAGTGGCCAGTGCAGAAGACTTCAAAGAGGACCCAGGTACAAATCCCACCTTAATTCCTTTATATGTTATTGCGAGTCCTCCAGGAACAGATAAAAACCTACTACTACTATTTATTTAAAACATTTATAGACCACTTAGGGCTCCTTTTACTAAGCTGCGATAGCGTTTTTAGTGCACGCAGGATTTTAGCACGCACTAAACCCGTGCTACACGGCTAGAAATAACGCCAGCGCAATGCTGGCATTAAGGTCTAGCACATGCGGCAATTCAGTGCGCGCTAAAACCGCTATCGATATCGTTTAGTATCTAAGCAGTTTCCAGCAATAAAACATGCATAAAATTATCAGAAGGACATACTAACCAAAAAACCCAGCAATTGCTATGAACTTATCTTATACAAAGATAATGGCAGGTCAGATGAAGAACAATTGTATAGCTCTGCTAGATGTAAACATATAACAGATAGGGTTACCAGACGTCCGGATTTACCCGGACATGTTCTCTTTTCAGAGGGCATGTCCGGGCATCTGGAGGCTTTTCAAAACCTAGCACTTTGTCCAGGTTTTGATGGGCAGATTGTACTAGAAGGGGCATATGCGCATGCATGGATGTCCTCCCAACTGAGACGAGCAGGCTGAGAGAGGTGGGGTTAGGGGGCAAGGCTGGGGCGGGAATGGATAGAACTGGGCGGGCATAACAGGGCGGGAATGGATAGAACTGGGCGGGCCTGGGGGGCGGGTCTATGGGTCTGGATTTTACATACGTAAAATCTAGTAACCCTAGTATGAGGCAATCCTTGCTCAATAGAGCTTACAATCTAATTTAAACAAACAGGACCATTAGAGATTAGGGAATTTCTCACCGAAGGAATGATAAAACAGACATGGGTACTTTACAAGTGAGTGGAAGTTAGGAGTTAAAAGCAGCCTCAAAGTAAAATTATTAAAGTGGGAATTGCAGCTGGGTCCCATCGATCAAAGTTCACCACACTGACCTCTAAGCTACTCCTTACACTTGCTTGCTGCTCTGTTAAGAATGGCCATAATGCTTGAAGCTGTTATAGACCCTGGTATCCACCATCACTTTCACTTCTTTTTTTTTTTTTTTTTTTAAATTCTTTATTGATTTTCTAACCTTCAAAAGTGCAATACACAAATACATATCAATATCATATAATAAGTTAATAAAAGCATATTCAACTTACAAATATGCATAACCAACCATTTTCTCCCCCCCCCACCCAATGATTATTAAATAAAACACAGAAACATAGGGCTCCTTTTAAAAAGGTGTGCTAGCGTTTTTAGCGCACGCACCAGAATAGCATGCGCTAGAGCGCGTGCTACCTGAAAAACTACCACCTGCTCAAAAGGAGGCGGTAGCGGCTAGCGCGTGTGGCATTTTAACATGCACTATTCCGCGCATTAAGGCCCTAACGCACCTTTGTAAAAGGAGTCCATAGACTATCCCAATAACCTTACCCTATTCAGATTAAAAATATCTTCCCATCCTCCCTCCACCCCAGGTGGACATACTCAAAAGTCAAATTAGGACAGAAATAGCTTCACTTCTTAGGGGGGTGGAAGGGGTCAGTAACTACAGGGAGATTAAGAAGAGGTCATGCCTTCATCTCTCCAGTGGTCAGCTGCTCAGACAGTGCACCTTTTTCTACCCTGGACATGATTGAAACAGGTCTACATTAAAACAGCCTTTTTATAGCCTTGGACGTTTCTCCCCGTTCCATTATCGCTGAAAGATATCGCACAATTTTGGGCTCTCTCTGATCCCATCCCAAACATACCTCCAACATGCATTATTTGGATGAACTACACTGTAAAACATCCTTATTCTGCCTTTTAAAATTTCTGATTTGGACTTTTGGGGGGGTCATTTTGAGATTATCTGCTTCGAAAATGAGCACCATAGACACCTATGGGCTCCTTTTACTAAGCTGCAGTAGCGTTTTTAGTGCACGCTAAACCCATTCTACGTGACTAGAACTAACGCCAGCTCAATGCTGGTGTTAAGGTCTAGCACGCGTGGCAATTTAGCGTGCGCTATTCCATGCATTAAAGCCCTAACGCGGCTTAGTAAAAGGAGCCCTATGTGTTATTATAAAATATTATAACTTAAAAGTAGATGGCTTTACCTCCAAATCTAGGTGCTCTGTTTAAAATTACTCTGTCAGTGGTTTAAAACAATAAATAATATTCATATCATTACTATATCAACCCTGTTCAGAGCTAGAGTTTACAAAATGCCAAAATATAATTAGTAAAACACTGAAAAAATAATGTAAATAAATGTAAAAAATCTTCAAAATTATTAGCATCATAATTGACATTAAAGATATTTATTAGAAGGTCTAAAATTCCTCTGCTTTAGTTTAGTGCTTCCCAGACACCCCAGGCACTTTGCTTAATTTATAGTCAATTATTTCTATTAAGAGGATAAGAGTGAAATTTGTCACCGCAGGGTATTTTCATCAGCAAGTACTTTACCATAAACAACAAATTATAGTATTTGCAGTTCAGAGAGAACCAAACACAAAATAAAAGTATAAAACATACCAAATAATCTTTTAAAGCCCTTTAATTCTTTGAAGTATACTAATACCAAAGCCCTTTAATACAGTATACTAATACTAAACAATTCACCTATACTAAGATGAAGACATCAGTCCAGCATGGGTGCTAGCCAGTTTATATGTTTGGTGCCACATGTATGATTATCTCCCAGTTAGGGAGAAGTCATATGTGTGCGCTCAGTGGAGAGTTCCTAGACTCCGCTCTCTGAAGGCGTGAATAGCAAACTTGGAGGAGCTGAGGCAAACAGAGACGTACATAGAGAAGACATACAGTAGGGGCATCCAATCTTTTGGCTTCCCTGGGCTGCAATGGCCCCAAAAAATTATTCTGGGGCCGTGCAAATGCTGCAGCAAGACAGAGGAAGGAGCCAGCAAGATGGTTAACACCTGGGGGCAGCAGAGGAAAACACTGCATCACCCTCGACCGGGGCCACACAAAATACTTCACGGGGCCGCAAGTTGGACACCCCTGACTTACAGGGACATATCCCCACCCCCCTCGATTCTATAAAAATTACACATATTTGAGTGCACAAAATTGGGTGTCTTGTTTGTTCCATTCTGTGAATGTTACTTTTATAAAGCCGCCTAGGAATAGACGGTTGATAAATTTTGTAAAAAAAATATGTAAACTGCTTTGGTTGTACCATAAAAAGGTGGTATTTCAAATGTATGATTCATGAAATATGATAACAAAGGAAAATATTCCTATGAGATATGAAGGAATGGCTATCAGAATCCCAGGTAGGCTGTTTTTAATATTACTCAGACATTCTTGGCAACCTGAATAATAAAAATGAACAGACAGACAAGATATCACCAATGGTTTTAATCAAGCCCTTTATAAATTAGAATGAAATCTTCCACTTACAACTAACAGCTTTTTCTTTTTTTTTTTAGTTCTATCAAATGATAGATGCTTAGCAGAAAAATCTGGAGGATAAGCTTTAAATAGCTGTAACTGAGAGTTTAACTATTAACTGATAAGGTACCAGTTTATACATTTCTATCCAATAAGAGCATAAGCATGTAAAGTGGATTTAAAAGTTTGCAAATGGCAGAAAATTCACCATGCATCAAGGACTTTGTCTCTCTCCCCCCCCCCCCCCCCACACACACACTTACAAAGATTCAAATATTAAAATCTGCTGTTTTGATTCCATAAGGTCTGCATACAGTGGGCATGATCCTTGAAAAGCAGGCAAGGTTTAAGACTGTGGCGCGGTGGTTGGAGCTACAGCTTCAGCACCCTGGGGTTGTGGGTTCAAACCCCGTGCTTCTCCTTGTGACCCTGGGCAAGTCACTCAGTCCTCCATAGCCCCAGGTACGTGAGCCCACCGAGACAGATAGGGAAAATGCTTGAGTACCTAATTGTAAAGACCGCTTAGATAATCTTGATAGGCGGTATATAAAAACCTAATAAACTTGAAACTTGTTTCAGTCCTGAGCAGATGGTGATGTTTTAAAGTTTTCAAAGTCTGTCTAACTTATTTGGGGAGTCTGAATGCCTATTGTTGTGTAAGTAGGTCAGCACCAAATGCATAGTACTTACATAACATAAAATATAACATAATAAATGTCTAGACCGCATAACCCTAAGTTCAATGCTGTTAACAAAAGATTAAGCTATGAGAAAATACAAAGATAATGTAAAACACAGAGATTTAGTTAGCCAAAATTTGGAGAAAAGAAAAGTCTTCAGAAGTTTTCTATAATGTGTATAAGATGTAGATCTAATCAATAATGGGTGGAAATCTTTGTCATAATAGGCTGCTTGATAAGAAAGACAATGCCCATGATGTTTCTTACTTTTACAGCTCTTAGCTGAAGGGTATATAAATAGGGCATGAGATTTTCTACTCTTCTCATGTGTCATGATAAATCTATCAACAAGATAAAGTGGGGCCACACCAAAAGCGACTTTATAATATAAACATCCTAACTTAAAAATCACCCAGGCCTCCATTGGGAGCCAGTGCAACTTCCTCAGACCATAAATGTAATGGTCTGGGAAAGCTCGACTCGGTATACAGTGGTTAGATAAGATAATAAAAATATAAAACAGTGATTAAATTATACCAATAACAGTGTAGCAGAGATGGAAAAGAAATTAATTACTAAAATGTTTGGTAAACAGAATGGTTTTCAAAGACTTACGTAGAGAAAGTGAAAGTTGGGTGAACATGAAGGGCAGAGATTGACCAAAAGCTTTGATTATTTTGATACCTTTACTGGTTGTACAAGATAGCTTAAATTGTTGATTGCCCCTTGCAAAAGAGAATCTATAAAGATTCCAAGATAAAGGGACTAGTGGAGAGAAAATTCCAAAGAGAATTTTGAAAATAACACAGGCACACTTAAACTGGACTCTAGAATACACAGGAAGCCAGTGTAGATTATAAAGTAATGCTGTTTCATGATCAAACTTATATTTCCTGAAAATCAATCTGGCAGCAGTGTTCTGGATCAATTGTAATCTAGAAAAACAGTTTTTTGTAATACCAAGATAGAGGACGTTACAATAGTCAAGATGAGATAAAATAATCGACTGAACCAGATTGGAGAAATGCTGTTGATGGAAAAGATGTCTGACTTTCCTCAGCATACGCAGATTGAAAAAACATTTATTGATCACAGAACTAATCTGATCCTTAAAAGAGAGCGAGGAATCAAAAAGGACTCCCAAAATCTTAGCAGAAAATTTGATTTGTAAAGAAGTTCCAGAAGTCAATGCTACAGAACTAGGGAGATAATCTAGTTACGGGCCAAGCCACAATAATTTCATCTTGGATGCATTCAATTTCATCCAAACTAACTTACTGCTGTATTTTGAACCAAAGTCAACCTAGCCAAATTTTTCTTAGTACTTGTCAGATATACAATGTTACAGTAATCCAAAATATTCAAAAGTAATGGCTGAACTAAGAGTGTGAAGGCGGTAGCATCGACATAGGATCTGATGGCATGAAGCTTCCATAAGGTATAGTAACCCTTCTGAACTACTGCATCTATCTGATTTTTCATAGTTAAGCACTGATCAAAAACCACTCCCAAGATTTTAATTGCAGAGCTTATTGTAAATTATACTGAATTGATCTTAATTATTGGTTCAAAAATAATCTTTTGTGATGACACAAAAAAGAATTTAGTCTTTTCCTGGTTTAGTTTCAGCTTGAATTCTTGCATCCAGGATTTCATCATGTTTAACACAGACTCAATAAATTGAGTACTGTTGGATAGGAAAGGAGGAAAATCTTGTTAGATTAGAACCTCAGTGTCACTGCCAGTGGCGTAGTGAGGGTGAGAGGTGCCTGGGGCGGTGGCACCCCGCCCCATCCTCTTCTCTGCCCTCCTGCTCCTTCCCTACCCCTACCCTACCCCAGGGCAGGATTAACCAATAGGCCAAGTAGGCACGTGCCTAGGGCCCAAAATGGTCAGGGGGGCCCGATGAAGGAGGGTATCAACATTGTTTTTTCCAAACGGCGATGGGCCCCTATAGCATTGATCGGCAACCAGGCCCCCCCCTGATCGGCAACGCAGCCTCCCCCCATCAACAGAAAGTAAAACAAGCAAGCAACGCAGGTAAGAAAGGCAACGGGAACTATAATTTTGCAAGTGGTGGTGCTTGCCCAAAGCTTCCCTCTGACGCAGCTTCCTGTTTCCACCTGGGCGCATGGTGGGGTGGGGCGGGGCAGGAGGCCCAGTGTACTTGTGTGCCTAAGGGCCCTCGATGAATTAATCCTGCCCTGTCCCATCCCCCTGCCATGCACGCATTCCTTCCTTACCCCAGACCTCTTTTGACTTCCCTGGCACGAGCAGCATCACCAACTCGCTGCCTGCATCGGCGTCAGCTCTCCATCTGTTGTCACTTCCTAGGCACGGGACCCAAAAGTGATGTCAGAGGGAGAGCTGACACTGGAGCAGGTTGGAGTTGCTGCTCGCGCCAGCAAAGAGATAGAGGTACATTGGGGGGGAGTAAAGGCACGTGCACAGCAGGAGGAGGAGTGGCAAGGAGCAGGGGTGGACGGGAGGAGGGGGTGCCGATGCCCTCACCAAGAAGGTGCCCAGGGCAGACCACCCCCCCTTACTACACCACTGGTCACTGCTGGGTCAGACCAAAAGTCAATGATCCTCAGTATCCTGTTTCCAACAGTGGCCAATCTAGGTCACAAGTACCTGGCAGAAACCCTTATAGTAGCAACATTCCATGCTACCAGTCCCAGGGCAACCAGTGACTTCCCCCATATCTGTCTCAATAGCAGACTATGAACATTTTCCTCTAGGAACTTGTCCACACCTTTTCTAAACCCAGCTACACGTAACTGATGTTACCACATCCTCTAGAAATGAGTTCCAGAGCTTAACTATTCTCTGAGTGAAAAAATATTTCCTCCTACTGAATTCAAATATATTTCCACATAACTTCATTGAGTGTCCCATAGCCTTTGTAATTTTTGATAGAGTAAAAGAATCACTTTTAGCTGTTCTACACCCCTCAGGATTTTATAGAATTCAACCATATCTTACCTCAGTCATCTCTTTTCTAAGCTGAAGATCTCTAACCTCATTAGCCTTTCCTCATATGAGAAAAGTTCTATCCCTTTTATCATTTTGGCCACTCTTATTTGAACCTTTTCTAATTCTGCTATATATTTTTTGAGATACAGCAACCAGAATTGAATGCAATATTCCTGGTGAGGTCACACCATAGAGCCAGTTCACAAGTACCTGTCAGGAGCCCAAAAGGTAGCAAGATTCCATGCTATTTACCACCATGGATAAGCAGTGGCTTTCCCCCAAGTCTACCTCAATAGCATTTATGGACTTTTTCCTCTAGGTTTTTGTCCAAAACATATTTTTAAACCCAGCTATGCTATGCTATGCTTTTCCACAACATTTGACAATGAATTCCAGAGCTTAATTATACATTGAGTGAAAAATATTTGTGCTTTGATTTTGTTCAATATTTTCATAAGTAATGCTGCAGAAGGATAAGAAAAGATGAGTTTTTCTTTTTGCAGATGACTTTAAGATCTACAGCCAAGTTGATGCTTCTGAGGAAATAAACAAAATGACTCATGATCTTAAAAATTTCAAGAAGTAATAGTGGTTTTGGCAATTAAGATTCAATGTAAAAGAAAAAAAGTGCAGGCTGCTATATTTTGGGTGCAGAAATGCAAGGTAGCAGTATGTGATGGGGTGGGAGGAGAAATACCATATGCACCAATCAGAAGAGAGAGATAATATAGGGTGATGATAAATATTAAATCTGGAAGATTATTTTATATTTTGAAAAATAAATATTGTACCAAGATCATGGCATGCATTCTCATATTATGTAGAGAACAATTGAAAGTGTGTGAAAGATTGCTGTCTGCCAAGGCCGTAGTACAATATATTGTTTCACAATTAAGAACAAGCATTAGTTTTTAACAAAATGAGAGGCTATCTAAAACTGTAGGACAGTTAGCTCCTTAAATTGTCCTTGAAAATACTGAAATATTTTCTAACATGCTATGTGCACACTTATATGGGATGTATGTTTTTGCATCTAACCTGACAGAATTCATGCTGTTAACTATAGTCTTCATTTGTATACTTTTCCCATTTTTGGGGAAAAAATGTCCCCTTGGCTGTAATAGCCTCTTTCACTTCACTTCTGAGAGATCATTTAGCCTTTCTATCACCTTTTTTAATATGCAGAATGCATCTGTCCTTGGCTTCCCAGATGCTATTGCAGCCGTTCCTCCAATTAATGAAGCAGATGGTGACCCCAGAGGTAGGTACAGGTATTTTTTTGGTATGTCTCTGGCAAAAATCTCAGAACCTTCTCCGCCATCCGTTCCCTACGCACACAGAACAAAGATAAAAAAGTCCATGGTTAGCTGAGTTGAAAATCTTTAGGACTCTCTGGTCTGGCTCAAACAACCTACACTTGAAAATATGACAAGAGAGGCTGGTAGAGATTTATATAAAAACACCCATTTACTGGGCCTTCTCCAAGCAAACAAAAATGTATATAAACAGAACAATGAAAATAGTCTACAAAATTAAAGTGATGAAAAAAAAGGTTTTAAACTTGCTCACAGTTTCAGTATTGCAGGTTCTCCTTTATGCAATCTCTCCTGCTCCCTATATCTCTCCTTCCACTCTTCTCCTGGACGTTCCAGCCTCTCTTGGCTCCTCCGCGGCAGCCCATCAAATTTGAGGCAGAAGTTCTGCTACAGTAGGACGTTTTGAGGTTATTTGGAAAAATGTTGAGGGGATCCCTTTTTTCCCCCAGACACTACTACTTGTCATTTCTTTAGCGCTGCCAGATGCATGCAGCGCTGTACATTAACCATGTAAAAGACAAGCCCTGCTCAGCAGAGCTTCCAATCTAATCAAATAGACAAACAGGAAAATTGAGGGTAGGGAATTAGAAGGAATGACAAAATAAGACATGAGTATTTTACTAGTGGGTTGGAGTTAAGAGTTAAAAGCAGCCTTAAGGGCTATTGGGGTTGTAGACTGGTGTGTATAGTGTGTTTTAGGAGGGCTCACCATATCCTATAAGGGAGTTCTGGTGAGATATTTATGTGACACCCTTTTGTGAAGTTCACAGCACCCCAGTGCTCTATTGCCATGTCTGGGTGGCCAGTCTATTACAATGCTGACCCCTCCACGTCTAAATGGTCTTGTTCTGGGACTTCGATGAATTTTCAATGAAAATGTGGTATAAAGACAGACAAACTGGCAGTCTGGACGATCAATGACCTGGATGTCCAGATAGACGATTTTCAAATATTACATTACATTACATTACATTAGTGATTTCTATTCCATATATTCTAAACGTATTTTTCAAGAATGGACATTTTTCCACTGTCGATTTTGGGCATCTTTCACCATACGTCCAAATCAGATATAGATGTTTCTTTCGATTATGTTCCTCAGTAACTATCCGCTTCCGCATACAGTTTAAACTCCTCTTATTGACTTACAAGCGTGTTCACATAAATCCCTTGAATATAGGGCCCATTATTTTTAGCTCCTTTCATATACTCCACAATTCCAAATGTGCTTCCTGCATTTGAACAGTTCAGCTTGTAATATTTAGGGAGCAGCTTACTTCAGACAAGTGGAATTTTATCAATGTGCCTATAATGATAATTGCATCCCTTTGCAACCATTTCTCATTTTTCTTTTTTTAGGTCTGTACATCTCCGGTGACCAAGTTCTTAAAAACTGATGTAATCCAGTAACACATCATTCATAGTACCAGTGTGAACTATGGTTTATTATGTTTAAAGCATTTCAATCCACCTTATCAATGCTGAAGTATTCTTTTCTGGTTCTGTTTTTCCTCCAGCTCCCATGAAAGGTCATATTTAACTTTAGTTTAAAACAAAGGGCTTTTTATAAATGAAAATGGGAGGGTTTTGAAAAGATGCCTATAATTTGGAGTTAGTGTTTAAGCAAGACAAGGAGAATGTTGGTGGAGAGACTGAACTTTGGAGGAGAATGGGCTGTTTCATATAAACGGCTACGTGCACTTATCACACTAACCACAATTTACAGACAATGAATAAGCAGAGTCATGTAAAAATGCAACTTTCTCCCTTTACATATGCTAGCTTTTCTTCCATGCTAAAACTCCTGCTGATGGCAATGGATTAGATTCCGCTTTATGTATAGGGATTCACCACATAAAAACAGGCTGAGAAATGTGCATAATCTTTTATACTTCATCTGTAAAAAAAAAAAAAGGGACTTCCTGCTCTTCTAGCTCTGGGAGCGACAAATCCTTACTCTAGTAGGCAGATAGAAAAGAATAGCAGCATTGTATGTACAGGCCTTGATGCGCAAAATCCATAGATAAATTAAGCATGTGGGAGGGGGTTAATTATCTTGCTGGCCAGATGTGACAAACAAAGCTTAAAGCTTATGACAAAGCAGTGCTGGGAATAAGAAAGCAAACTTCACTGCTGGAAACCTGAGAGTGGGGATTCAGTAATCGGAGTTCAACAGTTTACAAAGAAATGGAGCAAAAACATAACAAAGGTGGGTCTGGTTTTAAAAAAAAAGCTGGCACCGCATGACATACATTTTTTGACAAAGCGGTTTAGAATGCGGCCACTAGCCATATGCGGAGATTTAATAATGATTATGGGAGAAGGCAGTGCCCTTTTCTTTTAATATGTCCCTTTTCATTTTGTTGTGAATTAATGTCTATTTATTGCTGCATCAGTCATGAGTGTTATATGCTGTGACATCAGCGTAAGCAGCAGGTACACTAGAGATTCATTCTTAGAGCTCTCACTGGAATGGTTATGGTTTATTAAACTTTTCTGAGGTCGCAGTGTACAAACTAGTTTAAAGCGAAAAGAATGTCATTCTTTGGATAAGAAATAAGCAAAGTAAATGAAAAACATTTACAGTATTTTGGTATTTACTATTTGCTGGGGTTAGGGGGCAGAGCCAGCCTGTGAATAGGGAAAAATCGCGAATAACTTTTGGCCGTCTCTGACCCACCCCCTGACCTTACCTGGTGGCCTAGCAGTGATACAAGGAAGGAGTTATCTTCCTATACTCCTGCCCCATGCAGAGCCATGCTGCTGAGTTCCCGTGGTCTTATGAGACTACAACAGGAACTAACCTGGTTGAGGTTTTGGTACCTATCCCTTTCTCGACATCAAGTTTGAAGTTGATCATGTTGTGATCGCTCATCCCCAGCGGGACCGTGACTTCTATTTCCTTTGCTGGACCCGTAATGCCATTTAGGACCAAGTCCAAGGTGATGTTTCCTCTCGTCGGCTCTCCTACTATCTGTTCCAGGAAGAAGTCCCCTAGCACTTCCAGGAACTTTGCCTCCTTGCCACAGTTGGAGGCACCATGCCGGTGCCTGAAGATCTGCTTCCTGTGCTGGGCCTTGAGAGTTCACGTTCGACGTGAGAGTTCACGTTCGACGTGATCTCTCAGGCCTTGAGTATGCGCACATGCTCAAGGCCCAGCACAGGAAGCAGATCTTCAGGCACCGGCACCACACACAGGACATGCTGGTGCCGGTGCCGCTGCGGAGGCTACAGCAAAGTAAGAAGAGGGTTCGGGTGGGTTGGGGGGACCTCAGGTCGCGGCGGGGAGGGTGCAGATCACGGGGGGGAGGGTGCTGGTTCGCGGGGGGGGCGCTCGCAAATCGAAGCGCGCTCAGTTTCCGAGGCGCCGATTTTGCGAATGTTTTGCTCGTCTTGCAAAACACTCGCAAACCGGTGCACTTGTAAACCGAGGTACCACTGTATATGTCTGTCTTTCTCTCTCTCTCTGTGCCCTCTTTCTTTCTTTCTTTCTTTCTCCATGCCCGCCCTTTCTTTCTGTCTTTCTCTCTCCATGCCCCTTTCTGTCTGTGTCTCGTCTCCCTTCTTTCTTTCTGTCTCCCTGTCCCCCCCCCTTTCTTTCTTTATTTCTCCCTGCCCTCCCCCAAGCCACCACTATTGGGGATTAGGCCGCCACCATCGCAATCGGGGAACAGGCCAGCACCAAGGTCTTAGCTCTCCCTGCTTATCTTCCCCAGCGCAGGGCCCACCAATTTTGGCCACCCGATGTCAATTCTTACATCAGAGAGGAAGTTCCGGGCCAGCCAGGCAGCGATTGGCTGGCCCAGAACTTCCTCCCTGACGTTAGAATTGACGTCAGGTGGTAAGAATTGGTCGGCTCCGAGCTGGGGAAGATAAGCAGTGAGAGCTAAGACCTCAGCGCTGGCCTATTCCCTGATTGTGGTGGCTTGAGGGAGGGCAGTGAGATGGGAAGGGAAGCAGATTGGGGACCCCTGCTTTAGACGAGCCGCAGTCGTGGTCTGTATGCAATTGTCCTCTCCACAATCGGAAAACTTGTGAATTGGAGAGGACAGATCGTGGGCTGCAAAATAGTCCCTAGGGGGGCCTCGTGTTTGAGACCGCTGGTTTAAAGCCTTTTCTATGGCTCTCTTTATGTTGCCTGCCGTACTCTTACTCCTTCCTTGTTGAGGTGCAATCCGTCTTTTCTGTAGTACCTGCTTTTTCCCCATAACGCCGTCCAGTTGCGCATGAAGTCAAAGCCTTCCTCTTCACACCATTGTCTCATCCAGGCGTTAATTGCTTGCAGTTCCCCTTGTCTCTTTGCATCCGCTCTTGGTACCGGGAGGATCTCGGAGATGGCCACCTTCACCTCCCTGATCTTCAATTTTCTTCCGAGTGAGCGGAGCTGTCCCTTCATCTCTTCCCTGTCATACTTCCGTCCGCTCACATCGTTGGTTCCCATGTGGATAAGCATAGCAGTGTCCTCTCCCCCAACACTGTCTACGATCCTGGAGATCCTGTTGGCCACATCCTTCAATCTTGCTCCAGGTGACGATTCTATCCTCTCTCCCTCCTGCGGTGTGGCTGTCCACATGACGTACGATGGAGTCTCCCACGATGATCCCCATCTTCTTTATTCGGGGGTTCCTTGCCTTTCTCAGTAGGTCCAGATGAGTTAGATGGGTCAATGGAGGGTTAAGTGACTTACCCAAGATGACAAGGAGCAGCAGTAGGATTTGAACCTAGCTTCCCTGGTTTTTCTGCCCAATGCTCTAACTATTAAGCTATTAAGCTACTCCTCCACATTCAGCAGTAGTCTGTGTCAAGAGATCCTTGACACATTTTATGATAAAAAAGTTATGAAGAATTAAGTGGAAATGCCTTCGGTTCAAAGAATTCACAGCTGTAAAAGTACATGAAGCGTCATTGCAGATCCCTGATAAAGATATGCCAAAATGTGGAGAATAGCAAGCGACATCCTACCTGAGGGTCATCCAGAATCCAAGAACGAAGGGTGAAGGGACAGGAAGTCAACTTTCGCCGCAAGAGTTAAAAATCTAGAGTTGACATTCAGACTCCATGATTAGCATTTAAACCTATAAGCGGATTTTTGGTGACAACCAATACATAGATATTTGTGCTTAAAAATCTGGTTATGGAGGTACCCACTACCACTACCTAGGATTCAGTAGATAACTACCCAGATAACTATCCAGTTAACTTAAGACAGACTTCAATAAACCTATTAAAAGGCACAATATATGCACCTATGAATTTTTTTTTTACCTCAGGTGCCTTGTTATAGACATACACTCTTAGGGGAGAATTCATCAATGGGTGCTAACTATGGGCATCTTTAGTGTTTAGCGTGCACTAATGCAGTAGTGCCATTGATGAATTCACACCTAGAGAATGACATAGTGACGGAATTTGTCACCATCCCCGTCCCCGCAGATAACTGCGGGAAACCAACCCCCTTTAAGGAGAGAGGGAAGAATCAGAGTATGAATGGGCTCAGCCATTGACCCTCAAGCCTTGCATTGAAGATTGCTGGTGTAGAAGGACTGAGGTTGAGATAGACGCTAAAGAATGGTATTCAAAGCAGATATTGTGATGTCATAATGCCTTTTTCTACCAGTGCCTAAGAGCCAACCTCTTCAGTGATGTCACAATGGGTTCATTATCCCATACTTGGCTCACATAAGAATCAGAGTATGAATGGGCACAGCCACTGACCCTCAAGCCTTGCATTGAAGAATGCTGGTGTAGAAGGACTGAGGTTGAGATAGATACTAAAGAATGACACGGGATGGTTTCCCACAGTTACCCTTTGGGACAAACCAAACATGCCACCTTATGGATCACCTATTAATGTACTTCAGTCGGTGTAGGGCAAGTACAGCAGGGAAAATACTTTCATTACATTTTAATCCTGAGATGCCTCTGGCTGCCATGCTTAAAACTAAACATACATTTTTAGGGGATTCCTACCAAAAGGCTATTAACAGTAGTTCAGCCATGTGAGAACTGGAGTTTCTATATCAGCTGTTTAACGCAGCGTCTTATTGCTGTTCCATTCCAACAGGAGTCCACAGCTAACTAACCTCCCCTTTTACAAAACTGCGCTAGCAGCTACCACGCAGCAAATGCTCAGACCCCCATTAAATCCCTATAGGCGTCAGGGCGATTACCATGGTTTTGTAAAAGGAGCCCTAAGAGATTTCTAATATCCAACAGGCTTGCAGCCTTTCAGGCTCCTTGACTCATCTTTTGCCACCAACATTATCCCCGTTTTACACGTTATAGCACAGCTTATTTATCTTGTTTATCAGCAACCTGGGGTTGTGGGTTCAAATCCTGTACTGCTCCTTGTGTTCCTGAGCAAGTCACTTAATCCCCCATTGCCCTAGATACATTAGATATAGTGTGAGCCCACCAGAACAGATAAGGAAAAATGCTTGAGTACCTGAATGTTAACCACATATCCCCCTCTTCTACAAAACCTCATTAGCGTTTTTTAGCGCAGAGCTGCGCTGAATGGCCCGCGCTGCAACCGACGCTCATTGAGCTCCTATGAGTGTCGGGAACAGCGTGGCTCTCTGTGCTAGAGAACACTAGCACGGTTTCATAGAAGAGGGGGTTAGGCTATAAGTGGTATATATTTATTTATTCAATTTTCTATACTGTGCTCCCAGGAGAGCTCAGAACGGTTTACATGTGTTTATTCAGGTACTCAAGCATTTTTCCCTGTCTGTCCCAGCGGGCTCACAATCTATATATTGTATTGGGGGGATTAAGTGACTTGCCCAGGGTCATAAGGAGCAGCATGGGTTTGAACCCACAACCCCAGGGTGCTGAGGCTGTAGAGTTCACCACTGTGCCACATTCTCCCTATTTCTAAATAAATTTAGCCATTTTGGTTAGACAGGAGGATGAGTTCTTTAAAGTCCTCCCTCTCTCCTACCCCAATGGCAGATAAAGCTTCTATTTCTTGCACATATAAAATCCTGAACAAGTTGAACAGATTAAATAAAAGGGAGAAAGTACATAGGCTGAAGTTAATAAGATTGTTGCCTATTGAAAGAGCGAAAACATGCTTTGGGAGATACCTAGTAATTTGTAGCTTTGTAGTTTATAAAGGATTGTTATTAGGTCTGATACAGAAATTTTTTTGTATTGTGATTCCTAGTATTGTTCTAGTCTCTTGTTTTTATGACATATTGAACCAGATTATTGGGTAGTCACAGTATATAAGAACTTGTATTATATTGTAGTTCCACATACTGTGTCTTAGGTAGCAAACCTGTTGTCATCTAAAACCTTGGGATTCCAAGGAATGTCTATGAATATCTCTCTCTCTCTTCTCTGTAGTTTGCAAAGCAAGCTTAAATTTCTTAAATGAGTCTTTTTTTTTTTTTTTTTAATTGCATTGTATTAATAGTGTCTATCAAACTTTTTTTTATCTCTGGCACACTAAACGGAGCAAATGTTTTTCGTGGCACATTATAATTGAAATTATAAACTTGTTTGCCAAGACATGGCAGGTCACAGAATGGCTGGTTCTTGAGCGGACACCTGTGCATTTGGCTCTTCTTCGATTCTCCATTTAAACCCTCAATGCCAATGTTTTTGCCTGAAGGAGATTTGATTTTTGGACTTTATCTACAGCAATAACTTTGTCAGTACCTTTAGAGCCCTCTATGCTGCTCTTCCATGTTCACATAAGAGGGGAATGCTGACGTGAACTACATGGCTAAGCAAAGGGACCACGGTGCACTCATTAGACACCTCAGTGAAAGAGCTCAGGGATGCCCTTGTGGGGTACGTGACTTAGATCCAGAACCCCTAGTGGGTGTCTGCTCAGGAGGACTGAATGGTGTCTTCAGAGGACTTGTTGACTGCCCTCGAGAGTCGGGTATACCTGCTAGACTGGGTCAAGAAAATCGGGCCCAGCACAAGAACATTAGAATTATTGGCATCCTTGACAGTGTTAAAGATTCTTAGCTCTTTCATTTTGTAGAGTACTGGCTTCTGAAAGCCTTAGGCCTTCCTGACAATGCAGGCACAGTGGTGGTTGAGCAAGTGTACCATATGGGACAGAGGTGAGAAGGCGAAGATGGTTCTAAACCATGACCATTGCTTGCCCTATTCCACAACTATGTGGTCAAGGCTCAACTGTTGGAACTTTTTTAAAGAACTCAGACCCTAGTGAGCATGAGGGCACCAAAATATTGCTGTTCCAGGACTTCTTCCAAAAAGTGGCCGAGCAGCAGAGAGCTGTCACACCATTTTTTTCCCAGTTGTTTCTGAGGAGCATTAAGTTCTCGTTCCAATACCCGGCCAAAATGTGGTTCACCTGTGAAAATCAATTCTACACCATGATCAAACCTGAGGAGTTGCGGCGCTTCTTAGAGGGCCTTCCAGCTCAATAGGGGAGCACTTGCGGTGAAGGATGAGCTATGTCACTGCTCCTGGATGAGGTCTTTTTGATCTCTTGCATGGTTGCCAAGTTATTGTCAAAAAGCACAGCGACGTCGACCTCTGGGTTCTAGAGTATTTTATTTGTTCCAATAGAGATTCAACACGTACATGTTTCGGCCTACACGACCTGTAACAGGAGTCTTAACAGTTGTATGGAACTTGATTAGACAGCCCTCTATTGTCTTGAAGTTTGGACAGACTCAATCAAGTATAGTTTTAATAAATATCAGAAGCGAATAAAAAGAAAGTGCACTTTATTGTGTCCTGGTGAGGATTCTACTTCAGCAGACTTGTCTACAGTTGATTGGACCTTGGGGAGTGTGAAGGTTTTTCATGCTGTTGGCACTTAACTTTTTGTTTTCTCTGCCTTTCTTTCTTGAAGTGCCAGTGCTACCAGGCCTACATTGGCTGCTTAGTTTTTAAAGTTTGCAGGGTTATATGCAGCATTTTTCTGATGATGTTTCTATAGGAAAAGAAGAACAAGTGAGGAGTGGAACTGTACACATCAACCTTGGAATCAACAAGTTTATTAGTGTAAACTCAATGAAAAACTGAACACATATATAAATACATTAATATAATGTTCTTAGTCTTTGGCGACCTGACACACAGGGCAGGATTAATTCGTTGAGGGTCCCTAGGCAAACAAGTCCACTGGGACCCCCCTGCTCTGCCCCCTGCCCCCATTCATTTACCCTTCTTTTTTACTTCTTTATTTCCACTTGATTTCTCTTTTTCTTTTAATTTAAAATTCAGAATAACAAAGATTACCATACCAGTGCCAATGTACAGTTTTTCTTCTATGCAACCTCCAAACATCTCTAAACAAATCCCCCCCTTCCTTCCTAGAAGAAGAAATCTTCAGCTGGCAGGGCTTTGGGAAGCCCACCAATTTATATTTTGCATTTGGGTAGGAGGCATGGGGCTTGGCAGGAAGAAAATTTAGTGTCCACAATTTTATTTTTCAATAAGCTTTCAGAGGTTAAAACCTCTTTCTTCAGGTCAGTAAATTATACTGCTGTTACAGTAATCCCTGTCCTGACCTGAGGAAGGGAGTTTTAAGAACATAAAAATTGCCGCTGCTGGGTCAGACCAGTGGTTCATCATGCCCAGCAGTCCACTCAAACGGTGGCCCTTAGGTCAAAGATCAGTGCCCTAACTGAGACTAGCCTTGCCTGCATAAGTTCTGGTTCAGCAGGAACTTGTCTAATTTTGTCTTGAATCCCTGGAGGGTGTTTTCCCTTGTAACAGTCTCCGGAAGAGCGTTCCAGTTTTCTACCACTCTCTGGGTGAAGAAGAACTTCCTTACGTTTGTACGGAACCTAACTGAATTAGTAAAAAAATATATTAAAATTAGTCCAATAAAAAGGATCACCTTATTTCCATTTTCTATTAATAAACGATTATCAACACAATGACAATAATACTTTATCCTAAAGCAAAAAGAAATAAATAAAACAAATATAAATTTTTTTCTACCTTTTTGTTGTCTGGTTTCTGCTTTCCTCATCTTCTCATCATTCTCTTCCTTCCATCCACTGTCTGCTCTCTCTCTGCCTCTTCCATATGGCATCTGCTCTCTTTCTATGCCTCTTCCAGAAAATGTCTGCTTCTCCCTTCCATCTCTTCCTCCCCCTCCTCCTTCCCCATTGGTCTGGTATCCATCTACTTCTCTCCACTTCCCCAATGGTGTGGCATCTGTCTTCTTCCCTTCCATCTCTCCCTCCCAACAGATTTTAGCATTTCTCTCTCTCCTCCTTTCCTCCCCTCAGTTCTGGTATCTGTCTCCTTCCTCCTTTCCTCCTCCCAGGTATAGTATCTGTCTCCTCCCACTCCCCCCATGCTCTGGTATCTCTCTCTCCTCTCACTTCCTCCTTTTCTTCCCTGGTTTTCCTTCTCAATTTATTTTCTGCTTCTGTCTAAATTCTTCCTGACTATTCAGTTCTCAATTTCCCTCTTTCATTAAGTCTACCTAAAGCTTACCATCTCTTTCCCTCACCCCTTCCAATATCTAACTCTATCCTCTTCTCCCAATCCAGCATGTGCCTTTTTTCTTTCTCCTCCCCACTTCCTTCCAGCGTATGTTCCCCTCTCTCATCCCTCCTTCAATTCAATGTCTGTCCCCCCTTCCCAACACTTCCATTCGATCCCCTTCTCTCACCCCCATACTTACATTCAGCATCTGTCTCCCTCTTTCACCCTTATACTTCCATTCAACATCTGTCCCCACACTTCCATTAAGCATCTGTCCTGAGTGTCCTCTCTCACTCCCCCCCTTCCTTTCAGTGTCTATCCTCCAAAACCTAAAGCACCACTCAGCCTCTTCCTGTTATCAGGCCATCTCCCTCCCTTCCCCTCACCTTTGCAGACATTTTCTAAAAGCGAAGTTCTCTATTAAAGATGGGACCTAACGGAAAAGCCGTTGTCACAAGTTACACACACCTGGCTCCCTTGATGCTTTTCCTCTGACGCAAATTCCAGTTTCTGCAAGATTGCGTCAGAGGAAAAGCTTTGTGGTAGCCGCGCGCGCGCAACTAGTGAAGGAACCTCTGAGAAAGAGCTTGGAAAAGCGCAACAAAGGTGAGGGGAAGGTAAGAGATTGCGGACAGCTGCCCTGTTTGCCTTCCCCTAATGCTGGTGGGCCCCCCTGATGTTTTCAGGCCTGAGGCACATGCTTACTGGGCCTACCCTTTAGTCTGGCCCTGCCAACATGGTTCGTGTTTCAGCCTCCAATTGGAGGCCTGCCTCAGGGGTGATGGAGTCAGTCCACTAGATTTTGCTGTAGCACTTAAATTTCAAACTTTAAACTTGTGCGCTCAAGGGAAAACTCCGATAAGTCAGCAGTAAGGCTGAGCACCAAAGACTAACGGCCTCTTTTACAAAGCTGCACAGCAATAGCCCCGAAGCCCTTTAAATCTCTATGGGCTTCGGGGCCGTTAGCTCAGCACAGCTGCTAGTGTGGCTTTGTAAAAGAGGCCATAAGGACATTATATTAATGTATTTATATGTGTTCAGTTTTTAATTGAGTTTATACTAATAAACTTGTTGATTCCAAGGTTGATGTGTACAGTCCCACTCCCCACTTGCTCTTCTTTTCCTGTTCTGTTTTACATGGAGTTGCTTTACTAAGTTTTTTGTTGTTTGTACAAATGTTTTCAATAGGCCATTGTTACTGTTATTAATATTGTTTTTGTTTGGGTGTTGGAGGAGGGGAGGAAGTGAGAGCGATTCTGATTGCTTGGTGTGTATGGAGGTTTGTGGAGTGGGGATGAGGGTGTGTTTATGTGTGTAGATTCCTGGGATTTGTTGGTTGGAGTTGTGTGAATGTGCAGGGGAGAGGAAAGGAGAGCAGTGGGGTGGGCCTAGGTTAAGAGTTTCTGGAAGGGGAGTTTTGGTGTTTTGGAAGGGGAGTTTTGGAAGTGGGAAGGATAGGAAGAGTTCTTGGGAGGGATGGGTGTTATGGAAGGGGAGTTTCTGGAAGGGGAGGGATGGGAAGGGTGGGTGGGGGGTTTCTTGTGACCCTGCTTTGCAGAGTAGAGGTACACTGAGATGGCTCAACTGGGATGCCATTGGCAGTGCTAACTATATCTGGGTAATTTCTTTGGTCTTTACTACTGTGATCTGTGACACTGGGTGATTTTTTTAAATTACTTTTTTAAATGTGGATGGTCTACACTCTCCCATAAAATGCACTAAAGTGTTAAATTATTGTAAGAAATTGTATATTGATGTCTTGTTTTTACAGGAAACTCATTTACATCCTAGTGAGCTTAGCAAACTGAAGAGAGACTGGGTTAGGGACTTGGCTTTTGTATCTTATAATGGGAGACAGAGTAGTTGCCATCCTTCATAAAAGTCATTCTTGCATGTTACATAATATCATACAGGACTCAGAGGGATGCTATGTAGTGTGGGCAAGAGAACTCATGAGGAGAAAATATGCTTTTGCTCTGTTTACACTGCCAATATTTACTCTCAATTTTTTTTTCTCACTGCTGGCAGTCCTTACCCCATTTCAGAGTACCAGCTGGTTCTGGGTGGGGATTTCAATATAACAGCTGACCTCTTAATTGATTGAACACCCCCTAAACCCAGGTTGAAAGGGGGGAGGGCAAGGAGGTAAATTTTGTAACTTGTTAGTTAGGTCTTGTGGATGTGTGGCAAACTCTCCACCCTGATGAAGTCGACTTCACTTATTCTTCTCCAGTATATAAAGTGCACAGCCGTTTATATTACCTTTTAGCAGCCCCGCCTCTCTTGGCTGGGGTGAGGAAGGCAACCATTGAGGATGGAGTTGTATCTGACCATTACTTGGTCTAGATGGAATTGATTCTTCCCCAAAAACAATCTTGTAGTTGATGGCACATGAATCCCACTTGGTACTTAGATGAGGATTTTCACACTATCGTAGTCAGCAGTGAGATCTCTTTATAACATAGTAACATAGTAGATGATGGCAGATAAAGACCTGAATGGTCCATCCAGTCTGCCCAACCTGATTGAATTTAAATATTTTTTTCTTCTTCTTCGTAGCTATTTCTGGGCAAGAATCCAAAACTCTGCCCGGTAATGTGCTTAGGTTCCAACTACTGAAGTTTCCATCATAGCTCACTCCAGCCCATCTATACCATCCCAGCCACTGAAGCCCTCCCCAGCCCATCCTCAACCAAACAGCCAAATACAGACACAGACTATGCAAGTATGCCCAGTACTGGCCTTAGTTCTTCAATATTTACTATTATTTTCTGATTCTAGATCCTCTGTGTTCATCTCACTTTTTTTTAACTCTGTCACCATTTTCCTCTCCACCACCTTTCTCGGGAGCGCATTCCAGGCATCCACCACCCTCTCTGTAAAGAAGAATTTCCTTACATTGCTCTTGAGTCTACCACCCCTCAGCCTCAAATTATGCCCTCTGGTTTTACCATTTTCCTTTCTCTGGAAAAGATTTTGTTCTAAGTTAACACATTTCAAGTACATGAACATCTGAATCATATCTCCCCTGTCCCTCCTTTCCTCTAGGGTACACATATTCAGAGCTTCCAGTCTCTCCTCATATGTCTTGTGGCGCAAACCTCTTACCATTTTTGTTGCCCTCTAGACCGCTTCAAGTCTTCTTATGTCCTTCGCCAGATACGGTCTCCAAAACTGAACACAATACTCCAAATGGGGCCTCACCAACGACCTGTACAGGGGCATCAACACCTTCTTTCATCTACTGGTTATGCCTCTCTTTATACAGCCCACAATCCTTCTGGCAGCAGCCACTGCCTTGTCACACTGTTTTTTCACCTTTAGATCTTCAGACACTATCACCCCAAAGTCTCTCTCCTCATCCACGCATATCAGCCTCTCACCTCCCAGCACATACTGTTCCTTCCGATTATTAATCCCCAAATGCATTACTCTGCATTTTTTTTGTATTGAATTTTAGTTGCCAGATATTAGGCTATTCATCTAACTTTTGCAGATCCTTTTTCATATTTTCCACTCCCTCCTTGGTGTCTACTCTGTTACAATTCTTGGTATCATCCACAAAAAGGCAAACCTTACCTTCAGCAATGTCACTCACAAACATATTGAACAGGATCAGCCCCAGCACCAAATCCTGAGGGACTCCACTACTCACCTTTCCTTCCTCCGAGTGACTTCCATTAACCACCACACTCTGGCATCTGTCCGACAACCAGTTTCTAATCCAGTTCTAATGGCAGATAACGATCCCCAAGATTTTTCAGATATTACATTCTAGGAGGCCAGTAAGGCTGTCATGAGGGGAAAAATCATAGAATTTACAGCCTGCAAACAGAAAGAACAGGACATGGTGCTGTCGGAGCTGGCATATCTGTTGCAGACTATCAGGGGGGGAGTTGGTATGGAAGGGAAATAACATAATTCCGAATCAGTATGGATGTTAAAAAAACAGATTAATGCATTGTTAGCCAAGCAGGCCCTTTGATACATAGTTGTACAATTATCAATTACATAGATGGGGAAACAAAGCGGGAAAGCTACTAGTTTCTCTGGTGAAGCAGCGAGTAAACAAGCACCTCATTAAACATATAAAGGCATCCAATAGGCCTGTGGTGTTGGCAGCGGCTGACATTCAACTGAAATGTATTGAATTTTACCAGGCATTATATGATAAGGGGCACTGTGATATAGACTTGGGGTCCTCTTTTTATCAGGGGCTTCAACTCCTTACCTTGAGTCAGGAGCAGAGGGATATGTTGAACTCTCCTGTACAAGGGATAGAAATTCAGAGGGCAATGAAGGCTCTGAAATTAGCTAAGGCACCTGGTCCAGATGGTCTGGGACCAGAATATTTTAAAATCTTGTGCACCAAAGTGGTGAAACCTTTTTAGGCTCTCTGTTCCTCTGGGATACCTCCTAATCGGCTCATTCATGCTACTATTGTGGTATTGCCCAAACTGGGTAGAGTTCAAGACCAACTGGGCTCCTGCCATCCTATTTCACTGTTAAATCAGGATATTAAGCTGTTTGCCACAATCTTGGCTGCCAGATTGGGAACTATTTTGCCCTTCTTGATTCACTCTGATCAGGCTGGTTTTGTGCCAAGTACAGTAGATATCCCTCTGCTAATGTTCTTTAAGCCCTAGTAGTGTCGCAAGACCCACGGTTGCAGGGTAGAGGCATGGGCCAAGCTAGAGAATGACACAGTGACAAAATTCATCACCGTTCCCGTCCCCGCGGATAACCACGGGAAATAATCCCATGTCATTTTCTAGTGTCTATTTCAACCTCGGTCCTTCTACACCAGCATTCTTCAAAGCAAAGCTTGCGGGTCAGTGGTTGTGCCCAATTATACTCTGATTCTTCCCTCTCTCCTTAAAGAATGACATGAAGATAGTTTCCCGCAGTTATCCGTGGGGAAAGGGAACGGTGATGAATTTTTTCACCGTGTCATTCTCTAGAAGCTAATGCTATTATTGTACATTTGGATGCTGAAAAAACGTTTGATAAGATCTTATGGGAACATTTGTTTTGGGTCATTCCTCAATTGGGCATCATAGGCAGTTTCTTGGCAGGGGTACGTGCTCTGTATAATCATCCATCCACCCAACTTTTGGTTAATGGAGAGCTTACCTCTACTTTTAACCTGACGAGAGGTACTCGGCAGGGGTGTCCTTTCTCCCCTATGCTATTTGTCCTCTTCTTGGAGCCTCTGGTGGCTAAGATTCAGCAGCAGGATTCATTGCAAGGGATTTGGTTAAGGTCTAAAGAATTTAAAATCATTCTTTTTGTGGACGATATGGGGCTCATAATAAAAAAAAAAAAGTCTAAACAGTGGCCTAAATGGGTACATGGACGATCAAAAAGCCTGATCGTCCAAGTACCCATAACCAAACATGGTTTTAGACATATCTAAAACCAGCTTAGGCCTTTCCCCTGCCTCTAAACGCATAGAGCAAAAATAGGCGTTTTTAGAGGAGGGGAAAGGGCGGGAGGTGGGCCGACCTAGACCTAGGCGTACAGCAGATATAACCAAAGATTTTGATAGGTTGCCTAGTCAGCACTTATACGTTTTGACTTAGACCAAGTCAAAACAGGTATAAGTGCCAAAAAAGGGCCCGCTGAGCTGATGGCGGCAGGCGCGATCAGCTCAGCGGCCCGGCAACCTACCCCCCCCCCCCGCCCATACACACAGCAACCATCGCAGCAGGAGAGATGGCTCATCTCCCCTGCCACGATGCGATCACCCCTCTACCTGAACTGCCACGACCCGCAGCAGGAGAGATGGTACTTTTGCCCAAACGTCTGTCCCCAAACAAATGATACCAGTGTGGGTCAAACAAACTGAGGTGAGTTTGTATAAGGGGGTGGCTTCTTGCTTTATCTGGAGATGTAAACAGACTCACGTTATCATAAATTGATCAGAGACAGAGGCAGGGGGTGGGGGGCGAACCTCCCAGATTTGTGCTTGTATAATTTTGCTGCCCTGCTGCACTGAGTGCATTAATTGTATTCGGGAGAAACTCGGTTTGTTCCTGATGCCTTTTGGAGTGATTTGGCTGCCCCCTTTTGGGTTTTTAGTGCTTTGCAAGGTGGGTGGGGGTGGGGCTGGTCCTTCTTCCTCACTGCTTCACCCATTACAGACTGCCTGGAGTTGGTAGCAGGTTGCCTTGGGTGGTGCATTGGGCCCCATCTCCTTTTTTGGAATTTGTTGACAATCTTGGGTTTCCAGTGAGAACTGTGGATGCTTTTTTCTTTTTTAAAGAAAGAAAGTATAGTTGCAAATTTATGGGTCAGTTCTTGGGGCTGAATCCGAGGTTCACTCCCATGTATAAAGAGTGCCAGAGGCATTGGAGCTTACTGCCACTCATTACATTCTGCTCAGAGTGCTCTCCTTAGTTCTCTTCCCTAGATCAGGCATTTTCTGTTCACCCTGCTTGGTCATAAGTTATCAGAGTGGTATAAGCTGGAGAAGGACTTTAAGACCACTTTGTTTTTGGAGCAGATGGCTACTGATTGGGGAGCTCTATTGGGGGAAGAGATAACTGCTGCAGAAATGTCTGCTTGTTTTCTTACAGTAAGGCCACTCATGTTGGCCACCAGGAGATGAATTTGAAGATCCTCCACAAAGCTTATATCATAAGAAGCAAAGGGAAACAGATGGGCTTGTGGCAGGATGATAGTTGTCTCCATTGTAAAACTCATTAGGGCACTTTGGTACATTATTTTTCAGAGTGCCCCTTCTTGGGAGACTTGTGGACTTCGGTGTTTCATACAGTTGAGGGTATAATAGGCACTTCTCCAGAGTGGTCTTATAAGACTTTACTATTAGGCATGGAGCATCCCCTTTTTGAATATGGCATAACAGACATTATTTAGTGGTGGTTTTGGATTGGTTAAGAAAGTCATACTGAAGCACTGGGTGGGGAATGTTTGCCCTACAGTTCACCACTGGTTGGTTTGTATGCTGCAAATGGCCACTTGGGAAAGGATGCACTGGGATGTTTCAGGGAAATGGAACCACATGGCCTAACTATTTATTTATTCAATTTTCTATACCATTCTCCCAGGTGAGCTCAGAATAGTTTACATGAATTTATTCAGGTACTCAAGCATTTTTCCTTGTCTGTCCCTGCGGGCTCACAATCTATCTAATGTACCTGGGGCAATGGGGGATTAATTGACTTGCCCATGGTCACAAGGAGCAGCGTGGGTTTGAACCCACAACTTCAGGGTGCTGAAGCTGTAGCTTTAACCACTGTGCCACACTCTCCCCTAGTTTGCTGGACTTCTTTATAGGTGTGTGTTGGGGTCCCGAGAGGGGCAGGGGGCTGAGAGGGAGTTGGGAAGAAAGGAGGGATTGATCTTGATTATATAAAAATGAGGGCTGCAGAACAATTGTATTTGCTGTTATCTTTTCGCTTGAAAGGGGCACTTAGCTCTTTGTTCTGATTTGCCTTTACATTTGTCTCAGAGCTGGATGTACTAAAGCAGGACTGCCAAATCCGGTCCTCAAGATCTACTGGCAGGTCAGGTTTACTGGATATCCACAATGAATATGCATGAGAGAGATTTGCCTGCACTGCCTTCTTGGTATGCAAATCTCTCTAATGCATGTTCATTGTGGATATCCAGAAAACCTGGCCTGCCAGTAGATCTCGAGGACTAGATTTGGGCAGCCCTGCAATAAAGTCTCCAATCATCTAACAATTTTCACTAAACCAGTTTGACTGGTTTAGTGACCGAATTTGCCCACCCTATGTACAAAACAGCTCACCGCGTGGTTTTCCATGCCTTCGTACATGCTCTGATTCTAGCATGCAAATGAGGCCATTCATATTGAAACCAGCCATCTGATCGATGGCCTAACCTTGTATGCCAGAATCAGATTGGTATTACCAACTAGGAAAACCTGACAGGTCTGCCTTTTTTCTTTATTTTTTCATGAGCAAAGATGTGCCCATAAAAAAAATGCCATGCCGACCCCCCACCCACCTGATAACCCTAGTATCAAAAAATCATCAGGAGGGATGCCCACTTGCTCCTGCTGCCACGAAACCCCCCTGCACTGATCTCCCCCCCCCTCCTCACACACACACACACACACTGCAAGGACCCCGGAACTGTCCTCTCCCTTCCCTTTCCCTACTTTCCCAAAAATCAGCAAGAGGCATTTCACTCCCTCCAGCCACCAGGACCCACCATCTCACACTGATGACCCCCCCCCCCCCCCCCCGCCTACTCCCCTGCCTACTCCCCTGCAATCACCAAACTGAACTGATCTCTCCCCTGCCTACTCCCCTTCCTAAAAAAAAAATTGGCAGGAGGGATGCCCACTGCCTCATGCCATCAGATGCCCCCCACCCCCCAAACCTCAAAACTAGATGACAGCAGGAGGGAAGCCCAGTCCCTCCTGCTCATAGGCCTGCCACTCTAAAATGGCAGGCCTTCACCTCCCCGGTGCATCCTGGGATACACGGGGAGGGGCCTAGGGCCCTGATTAGCTCAGATACCATTAGTTTTCAAGGACCAAGCACGTCAAAGAATGATGCTTGCCTGAGTAGTTGTATTCTTATGCATACAGACACACATAACATTGACAGACACTTGCATATGCGACATACATGTCATCTATTCTAGTGTATACTTATGAAATAAATTTTTTAAAATAATTGGGCTCCTTTTACAAAGGTACGCTAGCATTTTTAATGCACGCACCGGATTAGCACGCGCTATAGCGCACACTAGCTGAAAATCTACCGCCTGCTCAAAAGGAGGCCGTAACAGCTAGTGCACACAGCAATTTAGCGCGCGCTATTCTGCGCGTTAAGGCCCTAGCACGCCTTTGTAAAAGGAGCCCAAAGTAAAATTCTGGAATCTCTCGTGGCACACCCGAAATCTCTTCAGGGCACACCACTGTGCTGTGGCACACAGTTTGAGAGACACTATTCATGTGTCAGAATTGCCCTTCATTCAACACAGTGTCCACATCATGTATGTATGTATGTATGTTTAATTTATTTGATATACCGTATTTTCACGCATATAATGCGCGCGTTATACACGATTTTACAAACCGTGCATAACCGTGCGCGTTATACGTGTGAGCGCGTTATCCCCTTTTTTTTTTTTACATAGTTCCTCCCCCCAACATCCGTTTCACCCCGCAGGACCGCTCGCACCCCCACCGCGAAGGACCGCTTGCGCTCGAACACGCACCCGCACCCTCACCCCGAAGGACCGCTCGTACCCCCACAGCCTCCCCCCGCCCCCCCATCATGTAGAAGCTGCCTACCGTCGTCCTGCTGCTTCCTCTGCCGCTGGTCCTGCCCCTTCTCTTAGCCCTGCGTCTACACTGCTTCCTCTTCCGGCAGTCCCGCCCTTTCTCTGGCGTGACCGCCGGAAGAGGAAGCAGCGTAGACGCAGGGCTAAGAGAAGGGGCAGGACCGGCGGCAGAGGAAGCAGCAGGACGACGGTAGGCAGCTTCTACATGATGGGGGGGGTGGGGAGGCTGTGGGGGTGCGAGCGGTCCTGCGGGTGGGTGAATTGGATGTCGGGGGGGGGCATCAGGCTTTCAGGGTGGGGACAGAACTTCAAGGGGGGACAGGACTTCAAGGGGGAGAGGAGAGTCGGGGTGAGCTAAAGGAGAGTCGGGCTGGCCAGAGGAGAGTTGGAGCGGGCGAAATGAGAGTCGGGCAGCGACGGGAGAGTTGGGGCGGCATGCGCGGTATACGGGTGTGCGCGCTATATTAATTTTTTTTTTTCATAAATTTGAGTTCCCCGCGCGCTATAACCGTGTGCGTGTTTTACACGGGTGCGCGTTATATGAGTGAAAATACAGTACTGCTTGACTTTACAATAATTGTCAGAACAAGGCAGTTAACACTAGGTACTTAAAAACATCCCTATCTGTCCAAAAAGGCTCACAATCTAACACAAGCACCGTATTAAGCATTTATTAACATACTAACATATTAACCTAACAAAATAAGTTTTAAAAAAAGAAGAAAAATAATAATATCAGTCCAGACCCCTTAATGCATAGACAGAACCAGCAGTTATTCAAATAAAAGATTGTAAAAAGAACAAAGATGAAAAACAAAAGCAAGAAAACTAAATCAAAATACCATTAAACCAAAACAGGTGAGTCTGGAGTCTGTTTTCCATTCCAGTGGAAGAGGGGAGGAAAAAGCAACTAGCATTTTTTAAATTCCATAATATACAAGCTAATGCTCTGAAAAGATAAATTATCCTTACTTTATCACAACTATAATCTGGAAATTAGCTGCTTCACTTCTTTTGAGTTAAACAACCCTCAGCAATTTCAAATAAGCATTTCATTGAGGATCCCTTTCCAGAACTTCACCATCTTTTATCAGTCCAGTCTGCATACATGTGTCATAACAGTATTTTTCCTATTAGCCTCAATTATACAGGCTTGATGGAAAATTTACTATAACTAATCTACAAAACTATTGGAATTTAATTTTATATCACCATAAGGGGTCATTACAATGTACAAGGCTCTTTTAGATAAAGAAAGCCTGGCTTCTCCACAATATAAGCAGTAATTTTACAGAGCTTTTTCCATGTGTAAAGTTAATTTACATACAGAACGGGGTTTTTATAAAACTGTGAAACCTACTGTATTTATGTGTGATCAGTGTGTAGCTAATTCTGGGGGCAATGAATAGGAAAAGTGAAGATGGAGTTGTGCTTATTTTATGAAATATGGATTATGGATGCATATATTTTCATCTTTATCAGATCAGGTGTTAAATTTATCCATTGGAATTGGGGCCAGATTTGGAAGCCTATGTTATAATATACCCACCCAGGAGATCCTACCTTGTCATGGTAGAGACACAGAGAAGGCGACCAATGGTGTTCACTATCCTTATTGTAGTCTAGACTCGACACATAGGTGTTTCGGCCGTAAGGCCTGCCTCAAGAGTCTTAGGGCCTCTTCCATCAAACTGCGCTAGCAGTTTGTAGTGCACTGAGCTGCACTGAATGGCCCATGCTTCTCCCAACACTCATAGAGTTCCTATTAGAGAGTTGCGCGGGGACAGAAATCCCACCTGTACCCGCCAAAATTCCACCCATCTCTGTGAGAAATCCCACCCATCCCCGCGAGGAATCCCTCCGTCCCCACCCGTCCCCATGAGGAATCCCCTCCGTCCCTGCCCGTCCCTATAAACTTCAGAAATAGTTATTTCATTTAATTATGCTACTGAATTAAAGGCTCTGGTAGAGACCCATTTACAAATAAGCAAAGAGACTTTATTAATTTGGAAATATTAATTGGGAAGAATACATACTTTGTAAACGGGTTTCTACCAGAGCCTCTAATGTAAATATAAATACTCAGCTGATGAGAACCCCCAAGCTGTCAGCTGAGGACTTCCTTTGCAGTTGGCAGGGGGTCCCTTTTGCCAAGCTTGGCAGGCAGCAGTAGCGTCCCTGAGTCACAGATGCTGGCACCTCAGTGGCTCATGGATGTTGCCAGCGACTGCTGTGCTTGGTGGAGGGGAGTTCTGGCCATCTCTAGAGGAGGTCCTCTGCTGGCGGTGCTTGGAGATCCCCACCAGTCACAGCAAGGATCAGCAAGTACTTCAACACTGGTAGAAATAAAACCAGAAATGCATTTCCTTTTCTTTTGAACACAATACAAAGACATCTGCTATATACATTTCCCAAAGCTAACATATTTTAGTCAATAAATTCCGTTTTTTACCTTTGTTGTCTGGATACTTATTTTTCCATAAAGTTGGTCCCAGTTTCTTTTTTCCGCTTTCCCATCTTCTGTAAATTCTAAGGTATGTGTCTACTGTCCTTTACAGAATATAAGTGTAGCTGGTAGAACCATGTGTATGTGGTTAGGCATGAGCACTTATGTCAGCTATAAAGTGGATGTACATGCTCACTCCTAGATTCCAGAGATATTCACTTAAGAGTAGTTAGCTGGCAGCAGTCAGTGTTTTTTTTGGCCACTGCTGCTGGCTTCATCCCTGAACAAATATGTTTGTGTATCCCATCAGCCAGCGTGGGAGGGGTCTAAGGCTCTGAAGGACCCAGACGCCTAACGTACCTCCCATGAAAGGGGCCTTAAGCAACCTGGACTAATCAGAGCCTTAGGCCCCTCCTCGGTGCATTTTGAAGAGGTGGGCCTGCTGTCTGGATGGAGTAGGCATCCATCTGGCTGGCTTTCGTAAACAAAGTAAGGGAGGCATTAGAGGGCTGTTGCTTGGTGGTGGGAGGGAGTGGGCATCCCTCCCACTGCCGGGGAGGGGGGGTGTCAGGGGGATATTGCTTGGTGGTCGAAAGGAGTAGGCATCCATCACACTGCTGACGTTGGTGGCGGGAGGGAATGGGCATCTCTCCAGCCCATCTTCAATTTGGGATTTTGTGTGTGTGTGTGTGTGAGTTTATTCTGCACATTTGCAGATTGCTATCATCAGCAATCAGCACATGCAAATTTAGCGACCCTCTGCAAACCTCATTTGCATGCATGGTTTTTTTTAAGAATTGCTCACCTTTTTGAAATCACTACAGTAGCAGCTGTGATAGCGGCCGTCAGATTTTACCACCAACATTTGAGAATCTTCCCTTGAGGGACAGATGCTATCTAGGGAACCTGCCTGATCATAGCAATTGAAATCCCAATAATGAAGCACCGGCTCCTACTGGCAGCAATGCAGTTAGAAGATTCCCACTCAGCTTGCATGCTGTGCGTTTACATATTTGTACAGTATATTCCAGAATTCTGATCATTTAAGCAAATATTTGACATCTAACTGCCCATTTTATAGAAGTACCATCACAGTGGCTGCATTTCAAAACAGTTGAAGTATAAATGGCAATAATTAGCAAAGAAAACTTCAAAAGGGCATTATAGCGCTGTCAAGCCCTTGCTTTGAGCTCTGGCCAAAACAATATTTTTTCTAAAAGTTGTGCTTGTGTCCGAGGATGTGCAAAGCTAACAGGGAAATTTAATTTGAGTATATATGTATTTGCATTGTAAAATCTATGTTTTGTCTTATAAAGTATATATTTTAATCACACCCAAACCACACTCATAGCACCAACACCATCACTACATCCCAGCTTTTACATGTGTGATTAGGAGCATTCTGAAATACCTGCTTATATGTGTAGCCAATGCCAATTTTAGAGAAACAGGAGACAACAACGTCCCAAATAAATGGAAAGAAAGAACAAACAGTGAAGAAGACTCTGGTGTCCAATCACCTTTATTGTATCTCAAGACTCGACACAATCATGTTTTGGCCCCCACCAGGCCTGCCTCAGGAGTCTAAACAAACAAATCTTAAGAGTTTACATCTCAAAATAAATAAATGAAACAGCGCATAAAAAGAATCCATAAATAATAAAAGAACAGGGACCATATACTTGTCACGTAGTAACTGGGCCATGCGTACACAAATTATTTTAAATAATAAACAATAATACAAGATCCTTTTTGTATAAAAACTAAATAATGGAGACTGTATAAGTGGTATATGCATAAATAAACTGATAAAAAAATGGACTTTTGACATACTGTATATATGAAAAGCATATGAATGTAAACATATATACATCACATGTACTGTGGAAATACATCTATACACAAATATAAAATAGGGCTGAAACACGATCGTGTCGAGTCTTGAAATACAATAAAGGTGATTGGACACCAGAATCTCCTTCACTGTTTGTTCTTTCTAGCCAATGCCACAGTTCCTAAAATGAAACTCCTTATTATATCGGATACTGCCCCTGCCCAATCAGACATGGGAGGCCAGTGTAGGGCATGGACCAAATAGGAGAGTTTTAGAATTTGTCTGTCAAGTAGATCATATAAGATCTTTTAAAAAAAATTCTTTATTGATTTTCAAACCTTCAACAGTGCAATACAACAAATGTAACGTTTAATAATACAATAAAAACACATTCCACTTTCACATGCTCATAATCAACCATTTTCCCCCACCCACCCTCCCACCCAATAATCCTATAAAATAAAACCCTAGCCGTGCATGCGCACTCATACCTGCGTGCTTCCGTGATCTCTGATCTTTGAGATGTAGGTCTGTGGCCGCAGGAGTGTGCATGCACGAGTCCCCAGCCTTACAGCATCTACTTAACAATAGCCGGCAGGACTGGCCGCCAGCGCTGGACTCCCTGCTCTCCAAAAGATTGCGGTGTCGGCTCCTCTCATGAGCCGCACCAGCGTCGGAGAAGGCTTCCGACACTGGCGGGGATTGAGAGGAGCTGCCAAGACAACTTTAAAACTTTTTTAAAAAATTTGCACGGAGCAGACCAAACTGTGGGGCGGGCAGGGAAGCGCCGACAACAAAGATTACAGCCGCAAGTCGCTCAACGGGACAAGGCAGGCAGCCACGCGAGGGAGGGCAACACAATTTTAAAAAAGGTAATGTGTAGGGAGAAGCTGGGCCTGCCTGCGAGGAACGCAATAAGGGAAGGGGGGCCCTTGAAGCAGGCTAGACCGCGGGAAGGGAAGGGGGAGGGGCCAAAAGGAGCAGCCCACATCGTGGTAAGAATAGGGAAGGGGGGTGGGGGAAAATGCTGCTACTGCTACACAGGGACCTGGAGGGGAAGGGAAATACCACTGCTGCACAGGAAAGTGGGGGGGGGGAGGGAAATGCTGTTGCTGCTGCACGGGGAAATGCAGGGAAAAAATGACAGACAGACAGCAGGAGGGAGGGAGAAAGGAAGAAAGACACAGGGGCAGGGAGAGGGACATAAAGACAGAGAAAGGGGGCCAGGGAGAGAGAGAGAAAGAAAGAAAGACAGACATACATATATTCTAGCACCCGTTAATGTAACAAGCTTCAAGACTAATCATTCAATAAAACATAAATACATATATTACCATAAAAATCTTACCCTATTTTAGATAATGATATCTTCCCACCCATTCCAAATGTAAAAATTCAAAAATCAAATTATGACTTAAATAACCCTCTCCCACCATACCCTGGAAATAAACAAAAAAACTGATTAACAGTAAACACTCAATTATTATCAACTATAATGAGGTAACATAAGTTGCCAATGGGCCCCATATCATATAAGATCTTTGAAAAAAAATGAGCTGAAAATAAAATTGTCAGTGTTCTTTCGGTGACATGGCTGGTGATTATGTATCTAACTCAGATGGACTATTCTCAAATTAAACTATGCTATTTGTTCTCTGTACACATCTCTTATTTGCAGTGAAGAAAGCAGAGCCAGCAAGGATAAAAGCAGAAGTTGCAGCTTGAAATTCAGATTTTCTAAAGCTTTCCTTCAATAGCAAATAATTCAGCAATGGATATTCACCTGTGTGCACCTGTGGAAAATAGAATTTAATTCTTATATCCTGCAAAGATCAATGGCATTATTCCAAAAGCCTCACAAAAATAATGTGTGTGCTTGTGTGCAAAATCAGCCACATTCAGATACAGTAGGTTATTTCTCCATCAGCCTTACAATCTAAGAGGTTCTCTTAGCAAGCCACACTAGTAAATGGGTTTAGCACATCTTAACATGGGACTATCACATATGTTAAGCCCATTTCATGTCCATCAAAAAGGGTTTGGTTCTATTTGTTGCATTTCTCATGTGCTAGCATTGACACACAATTGTCTAAAAATATTAACATGGGAACATTAACCGCCTCCTATTTAGGAGATTATAAGGGCTCCCATATCAACCCTATGTTAACCACTTAGGGCCTCTTTTACAAAGCCGCACTAACGCTCCCGAAGCTCATAGAGATTTAAAGGGCTTCAGGGCTTTTGCCACGTGGCAGGCACTAGCGCGGCTTTGTAAAAGAGGCAGTTAGTGTGCGGTAATGTGAGTTTGCTAGCTGATTAATGCTTCCACACCTACTCTCCTCCCATTCCCCAGCCATGCCACATCCCCTCCTAAAAGTCAATAAAAAGTATTTTTACCACTTAATTACTGTGCATAACAAGTAAATTACTGTAGAACACTCAGTAGTAAGCAATTTTAGGCACACTAGCTACATTAGAGTAGTGCACCCTCGTAACTGGGCCCCTGAATTTATACCTGAGGCAAAGGAGGGTTAAGTGACTTGCTCAAGATCAAAAGGTGTTGCAGAGAGAACATAAGAACATAAGAATAGTCTTACTGGGTCAGACCAATGCTCCAACAAGCCCAGTTCTCACGGTGGCAAATCCAGGTCACTAGTACCTGGCCAAAACCCAAGGTATAGCAATATTTCATGCTACTAATACAGAGCAAGCAGTGGCTTCCCCCATGTCTGTCTCAATAACAGACAATGGGCTTTTCCTCCAGGAACTTGTCCAAACCTTTCTTAAAATCACCTACACTATCCGCTCTTACCGCAACCTCTGGCAAAGCGTTCCAGAGCTTAACCATTCTCTGAGTGAAAAAATATTTCCTCCTATTGGTTTTTCCCTGTAACTTCATCCACTTGTACCCATTCTACTCCACTGAGGATTCTGTAAACTTCAATCATATCTCCCCTCAGCTATCTGGTGTCCAAATGAAAAGAGTTCCATCCCCTTTATCATCTTGGTCGCTCTTCTTTGAGCCTTTTCTCGTACCGTTATATCTTTCATATGATAAGGAAACCAGAAATGAACGTAATACTCAAGGTGAGGTTGTACCATGGCACAATACAGAGGCATTATAACATTCTTAGTCTTATTAACCATCCCTTTTTTAATAATTCCTAGCACCTTGTTTGCTTTTTTAGCCGCCGCTGCAAATTGGGCAGAAGATTTCATTGTATTGTCTACGATGACACCCAGATCCTTTTCCTGGGTGCTAATCCCCAAGGTGGATCCTAGCATCCAGTAACTATGATTTGGGTTATTCTTCCCAATGTGCATCACTTTGTATTTGTCTACATTAAATTCATCTGCCTCTTGGATGCCCAGTCTTCCAATTTCCTAAAGTCTGCCTGCAATTTTTTCACAAACTGCAGGCATTTTAACAACTTTGAACAGTTTAGTGTCATCTGCAGATTTAATCACCTCACTCATCATTACAATTTCCAGAACATTTATAAATAAGTTAAATAGCTCTGGTCCTGGTACAGATCCCTGTGGCACTCCACTGTTTACTCTCCTCCATTGAGAAAAATGACCATTTAACCCTAGTCTCTGTTTTCTATCCAATAACTAATTCCTAATCCAGATGATTTTAGCGACAGATTACGATCACTAACAGCAGGTCAGCAATTTCATGTTTGAGTTATTTTAGTACCCTGAGATGTATTCCATCTGGTACAGGTGATTTATCACTTTTTAACTTGTCGATTTGGCTTAGTACATCTTCAAGATTCAATGGGATTTCTTTCAGTTCCTCCGCCTCATCACCCTTGAAAACCATTTCCAATTCAGGCAGATCTCTTATATCTTCTTCTGTAAAGACCGACGCAAATAATTAATTCAGTCTCTCTGCTATGGCCTTATCCTCCCTGAGCATCCCTTTTGCTCCTTGATCATCCAACTGTCCTATGGATTCCCGCGCAGGTTTTCTGCTTCTGATATACTTAAAACAATTGTTATGAGTTTTGCCTCTTTGGCAAGTTTTGCTTCATATTCTTTCTTACCTTTCTTTATCAATGCTTTGCATCTCACTTGCCAGTGCTTGTTTCTCTTTTTCTTAATTCGGATCCTTTTTCCATTCTTTAAAGGATGTTTTTTTTGCTCTAATAGCCTCTTTCACTTCACTTTTAACCATGCCAGCTCTCGTTTCTTCTTCTTTCCACCATTACTAATATTTGGAATACATATGGTCTGAGCTTCCATGATGGTATTTTTAAATAACATCCACATCTGTTTTACAGTCATAACCTTTGTAACTGACCTTTTAAGCTTCTTTTTAACCATTTTCCTCTCATTCCCTTTCAAAAATTAAATGCCCCTAGAGTAGATTTCTTTTGCAACATCACTCCCTGTATCAGCTCAAATTTTATCACATTATCATCACTGTTTCCCAGCGAACCCAACACAGTTAACTCCTGTACTATGCCTTACATTCCACTAAGGAGCAAATCTAAAATAACTTCACCTCTTATCAGTTCCTGGACCAGTTGTTCCAAAAAGCAGTCATTTGTGACATCTAGGAATTTTACCTACCTAGCACTCCCTGATGTAACATCTAACTAGTCAATGCTGGGGTAATTGATATCACCCATTATTATACTGTTGCCCAACTCTCCAGCTTTCCTAATCTCTGAAAACAGTTCTTAATCTTTCTGCTCATTTTATCCCAGGGACAGTAGTATAACCCTACCGTTATATTCCTTCTCTTCACACTTGGAATTTCTATCCAGATGGATTTCACACTGCTATCTATGTCATGCAGAATATTTATTTGATTTGATTCAATTCCCTTTAACATATAGCACAACCCCCACCCCCACCCCCTTCCAATTTGATCTACTCAATCCTTGCGATATAATTTGTACCCAGGTAAAACAATGTCCCATTGATTGTTCTCCTTCCACCAGGTCTCTGAGATGCCTATTATATCTACTTCATCATTTAATGCTATATACTCTAACTCTCCTATTTTATTTTTTTGGCTTCAAGCATTTGTATACACACACTTCAAATTGTGTTTTTCCCTTGTAAGTACATTTGGAAATTTGAATCTTTTACTCTGCCTTCCTCTTAAACCCTCCTGGCTTTCTTTCACTATTATTGAAACCTCTCTACTGGGATTCCCTAAATATCCTGTTTCAATAGTATCCTTCAAGGATACCTCACACCGAACCATCCGCTCCTGGCTTTTACCCACATCTCAGTTTAAAAGCTGCTCTATCTCCTTTTTAAACGATAGCACCAACAACCTGGTTCTAACCTGGTTACGGTGGATTCCATCCTTTTGGAACAAACTCCCCTTTTCCCATAAGGTTGCCCAGTTCCTAACAAATCTAAATCACTCATCCCTTAACCATTGTCTCAACCATGAATCAAGACTTAAGAGCTCTGCCTGCTTCTTGGGTCCAGCAAATGGGACTGGGAGCATTTTTGAAAATGCTACCCTGGAGGATCGGGATTTCAGCTTTATACCTAAGAGCCTAAATTTGGTTTCCAGAACCTCCTTCCCACATTTTCCTATGTCATTGGTACCTACATGTACCAAGACAGCTGGCTCCTCCCCAGCACTATCTAAAATCCTATCTAAGTGACACTTGAGGTCTGCCACCTTTGCACCAAGCAGGCAAGTGACCAGGTGATCCTCATGCCCACCAACCACCCAACTATCTACATGCCTAATGATTGAATCACAATTACAACAGCTGTCCTAACTCTTCCCTCCTGGACAGAAGCCCCTGGAGACACATTCTCGGTGCGAGAGGATATTGCATCCCCTGGTGGTCATGTCCTGGCTACAGGATTATTTCCTGCTTCACCAGAGTGATGCTCTCCTTCCAGGAGACCTCTCTCCTGTAAGGTAGCATAGGGGTTACAAGAGTGGAAGTGGGCCTTCTCTACAACATCCCTTTAGGTCTCCTTTATGTACTTTATCACTTATAAAAACACAACTACGATCCTTAGAAAGAAAATGGCGTCTTTCAAAAAACCCTTTAAACCTTCAACGATATAGGGAACAGGCACATTTTTATAAAGTTAAAATTAATCAAGCTAAACAAAACTTTTACTCTAGGAAAATTGATAAAGCAAAAAATAGCTCAGAATTATTTTCTATTATCAAATCTATTACCCCAGAGTCTAAAGATAATAAAAACAACTCAGATCCTGTTCCCAAAGCACAAGATTTGGCCGACTACTTCTGTGAAAAAATTGTTCATATACGTAAAACTTTTGCTACAGACAAATTAGATGAGACTTTAGATAATAACATTATTCATACTTTACCAATTTCCAAATGTACAAACTTTAAAATCCCATCTTTAAAAGACATAGAAGGTGTATTTCAAAGAATTAAACTAAAAAGCTCACGCTTTGAATTAATCCACCCATTATACTTGAAAAATTTTTTTGTTTGTTTCGGCCCTTTTATTCACTCACTCATTAAAAATAGCTTTCTTACAGCTTCTGTTCCTACTAACTGGAAAAAATCTATAGTTGTACCAATTCTTAAAAAACACAATCTCAATCGTGATGACGTATCGAATTATCGCCCGATCTCTAATTTACCATTTTTAGCAAAATTAACCGAAAAACTGGTCTTTGAACAGCTATCTGATTTCATTGAATCAACTAACGTTCTGCACCCCAATCAAACGGGATTTCGCAAACATCATAACACAGAATATTCATTGTTAGGCCTCATAAATAATATCCATTACCATCTAGATCATCACAAATCGGTTTCCCTTTTTTCCTTAGACTTATCTGCGGCTTTTGATACTATCGATCACGTTCTTTTACTCAATCTTCTGGAATCTTTTGGCATCAGTGGAAATATTTTATCATGGTTTGCATCTTTTCTTTCCAATCGATCTTCTAAGGTTAAAGTTAAAGACGATTATTCTACATCTTATTCCTTATCTTTTGGTATACCACAGGGTTCTATTCTCTCTCCTCTTTTGTTTAACATTTTCCTTTCTCCTTTGCTTACTATTTGTCAATCACTGGGTTTTATTTCATTCTCTTATGCTGATGACATTCAACTTCTTCATCCACTGGATCCCGAAAATGAAGAAGAAATCAAAACAATTAATTTCAAATTGGACACAATAAAAAACTGGCTTAGCCTTAATAAACTCTCTTTAAACATACAGAAAACCCAAACTATGCTCTTCACTTGGAGAAAAGACATTACCCCAAGATCTTCATTTGTAATTGACAACACCCCAATTAATTTAGTATCTGAGCTAAAAATTTTAGGTGTTATCATTGACACCAACTTTACTTTTCATAATCATATCAGTCAAATTGTTAAATCTAGTTTTTATAAACTTCGACTGATACGCTCCATTTCGGCTTTTCTAGAACCAAAATCTATCAATATACTTATTCATTCTATGATTATGTCTAGATTAGATTACTGCAATTCTCTGTTATTTAATGTAACACAAAAAGAAAAGAAGAGACTCCAAATAATACAAAACACAGCAGTAAAACTCATTTATAAAGCCCAAAAATATGATCACGTTACACCTTTTTTAATCAAATCTCATTGGCTACCTATTAATCACCGAATTATTTTTAAAGTAGCTTTCCTGGTATTTAAAATACTATTATTTAATGAACCGCAGTTTATATCCAGAATGATCATACCATATCACTCATTCCGTTCTCTTCGTTCGTCCTCCCAAGATTTACTATCAATTCCATCTTTAAAAATTGTAGGAACTAGGAGAAATGAAATGTTTTCTGTTATAGCCCCTCAAACCTGGAATGCTTTGCCACTTTTTGTTAGAAAAGAAAAAGACCTTATCTCTTTTAAAAAACTCTTAAAAACTTTTTTATTCAATGATGCTTTTAATGATTAATCGTCTAAACCATTCCTATTTTATTTTTATTATTATTATTCTTTTTTTTTTTCTCTTCTCCTTCCCCTTCCCTGTGTTTTTTACCCATTTTTTGTTTTTTTTTTTCTAGTTAGTCTATTGTAACTTTTTACCCTTTTTTCCCTCTATATCATGTCTGTCACTAAGTCTTAACATTTTAAAATACCCTTCATAAATTTTGACTTTTTAATGTTTTGTCCTAATATTTGATTCTTAAAATGTTGTTTTTATTTTAATTGTCCTAACAAATTTTGTCTCTTAAAATGTTGTTTTAAAAATTGTCTTAAAACTTGTATGTTTCCCTACACTGTTTTTTTTAATATTGTTCATTGCTTAGAATGTTTTAAATAGGCGATTTATCAAATAAAAATGAACTTGAACTTACTTCTCTGTCTCCCTCAGCTCCTCCAAGTCTGCTACTCATTCTCTGAGAGCTAGGAGCTCTTTACAGTGAGCACATATATATTTCCTGCCAACTGGGAGATAATCATACATGTGACAGTGCAAAAGACTGGATAACACCCCTCTTGCTGCTGAACTACTGTTTGCATCTTATTATTGAGCTGATTAATTAATTAATTAATCCTTATTAAGCTACTAGGAATATATTAGACTAGTATAAAGAGCCTTAGGATTATATTATATAGGAACATAAGAATTGCCGCTGCTGGGTCAGACCAGTGGTCCATCGTGCCCAGCAGTCTGCTCCCGTGGCGGCCCCCAGGATCAAAGACTAGTGCCCTAATTGAGTCTAGCCCTACCTGCGTATGTTCTGGTTCAGCAGGAACTTGTCTAGCTTTGTATTGAATCCCTGGAGGGTGTTTTCCCCTATAACAGCCTCTGGAAGAGCGTTCTAGTTTTCTACTACTCTCTGGGTGAAGAAGAACTTCCTTATGCTTGTATAGAATCTATCCCCTTTTAACTTTAGAGAATGCCCTCTCGTTTTCTCTACCTTGGAGAGGGTGAACAACCTGTCTTTATCTACTAAGTCTATTCCCTTCATTATCTTGAATGTTTTGATCATGTCCCCTCTCAGTCTCCTCTTTTCAAGGGAGAAGAGGCCCAGTTTCTCTAATCTCTCACTGTATGGCAACTCCTCCAGCCCCTTAACCATTTTAGTCGCTCTTCTCTGGACCCTTTCAAGTAGTACCGTTTCCTGCTTTATTTAGTGTTTGTTCCTTAGATAGTCTTAGGGTTATATTGTATGCTTATTTAATGTTTGATTCTTAGGTTATATTATATGCTTATTTAGTGCTGATTATTAGTAGGTAATGAAATATAGAGTTCTCCCATTGTCCTAACTGGAATACATTAAGAACATAAGAAGTGCCTCTGCTGGGTCAGACCAGAGGTCCATCATGCCCAGCAGTCTGCTCACGCAGGGGCCCACCAGGTCCAGGACCTGTATAGTAACCCTCTATCTATACCCTTCTATCCCCTTTTCCTTCAGAAAATTGTCCAAACCCTTCTTGAACTCCAATACCGTACCTTGTCCTATCACGCCCTCTGGAAGCGCATTCCAGGTATCTACCACCCGTTGGGTGAAGAAGAACTTCCTAGCGTTGGTTCTGAATCTGTCCCCTCTTAATTTTTCTGAATAGTCTCTCGTTCTTGTAGTTTTTGAAAGTTTGAAGAATCCGTCCCTCTTCACTTTCTCTATGCCCTTCAAGATCTTGTAAGTCTCTATCATGTCCCCTCTAAGTCTCCGCTTCTCCAGGGAAAAGAGCCCCAGTTTCTCCAATCTTTTGGCGTATGAAAGGTTTTCCATACCTTTTATCAAACGTGTTGCTCTCTTCTAAACTCTCTCGAGTATTGCCATATCATTCTTTAGGTATGGCGACCAATATTGGATGCAGTACTCCAGATGTAGGCGCACCATCACCCGATACAACGGCAGGATAACTTCTTTCGTTCTGGTTGTAATACCCTTCTTGATTATACCTAGCATTCTATTTGCTTTCTTAGCGGCCACTGTGCACTGCGCCAACGGCTTCATTGTCTTGTCGACTATTACCCCCAAGTCCCTTTCTTGGGTACTATCACTCAATAACAGCCCTCCCATCATGTAGCTGTATCTCGGGTTTCTGTTTCCTATGTGCAAGACTATACATTTCTCTACATTGAACTTCATCGACCATCTCATCACCCACTCCCCTAGTTTGTTCAGGTCCCTTTGTAAACCTTTGCAGTCCTCCATAGTCCTAGCCCCACTAAATAGTTTGGTGTCATCTGCGAATTTTATTACTTCGCACTTCGTCCCTGTTTCTAGATCATTTATGAATACATTGAATAGCAGCGGTCTGAGCACAGACCCCTGCAGAACACCACTCGTGACCCTCCTCCAGTCTGAGTAGTAGCCCTTCACTCCTACCCTCTGTTTCCTACCTGCCAACCAATTCCTGATCCATCTGTGTACATCTCCTTCCACCACATGGTTCTTCAGTTTCCGAAGTAGGCGTTCATGGGGTACCTTATCAAAGGCTTTTTGGAAGTCTAAGAATACGATGTCTATGGGGTACCCTTTGTCCATTTGTTTGTTAATTCCTTCGAAGAAGTTCATTAGGCACGATCTTCCATTGCATAAGCCATGTTGGCTTGTTTTCATAAGTTTATTCCTTTCTAGATGCTCCTCGGAACTGAGGTCAGACTTACCGGTCTGTAGTTCCCCGGATCACCTCTTGATCCATTTTTAAAGATGGGCGTAACATTGGCTATCTTCCAATCCTCCGGGATCACGCCTGTTTTCAGGGATAGATTACAAACTTGCTGTAGTAGTTCCGCTATTTCCTCCTTAAGCTCATTCAGCACCCTAGGGTGGATTCCATCCAGGCCTGGTGATTTGTCAGTTTTTAATTTTTCTAACTGCCTATGTACGTCTTCAAGGTTTACTTCCATGGATGTTAATTTTTCTTCTTGTTCTCCTTTGAAGATTTGTTCAGGTATGTTGGATGTGTTCTCATTTGTAAATACTGATGAAAAAACTATAAGACAATAAATTAATACTATAAGTAAAGAAATGAGCTAGGGGATGGACAGCCAGACCCTGCTCTGCCTGCCAGAGACTATCTCTAACAGAAGGTTCAAGCTTACAAAACTGTAGAACTATAAAAGGCTATAATTCTATGGAGACTAGCTAAGTAAAGTTTGTTCTTTTAAGATCTAAACTATCTATAGAAGGAAACCTATAATTTAACTTTTTTCCCCAAACCTATCAAAGTTCAGAGCAAAATAATGTATACTTACCCAAAGATATATCTTCTACTCCTTTCAGAAAGAGAATGTCCTCTTCCCTCTTTATCTCCTCTCAGAAGGAATGCTACCTTGGACTTTTTGGGCTCCTTTTACAAAGGTGCGCTAGCGGGGTTAAAGCACGCAATGTTTCATCACCGCTAACCCCCGCGCTGGCCAAAAACTACCGCCTGCTCAAGAGGAGGCGGTAGCGGCTAGCGCATCCGGCGGTTTAGCGTGCGCTATTATGCGTGTTAAACCGCTAGCACGCCTTTGTAAAAGGAGCCCTTTATCTCTTTATATAGAAATGATTTGTAGGGGACTGCTACAAACAGACAAACCACACTTCCCTATTGTTATCCTGTTAACCATTGGGCTACCTCAAATTAAAAAAAAAAAAAAAAAAACACCTCAAAACATATAATTAGTTTCCTACATCAATAAACTATGGGGCTCATTATCAAAAAAGAAAAACATACAAAAAGTGGCATAAAGGGGTAGATGGCCATTTTTCTTGCCAAACCCTTCTAATTTGCTATTTTCAAAATCTATATTCTAGAAATCTATGCTGTTGATCAGTAGTACATCTAAATCTCAAGGGGGAGTGTTAGAGGCATGGTGTGCGCAAGGCTAGAGTAGGCTTATGATTTTGGACATTTTTCTGCCACAATCAAATATTTAAGGATATGTCCAGGGTACAATTTCTACATCTGGGGTTAGAACTGTTTTAAGAATTAATAAGTACTAAAATATTGCCCAAACTGACCAGATGATCACTGGAGAGATTTAAAAAGGCCACCCCACACTCTCCCCCAGTGGTCACTGATCCTCTCCCACCCACCCCTAAAGATTTGAATGAAACAATACATACCTGTCTGATAACTGCAGATGATATGACCAGTCCTAGAAGACCAGCAAGAAAGGTCCTGGAGTAGCGGGCGATGTTGTCAACCATATAGATGGGGACTCAGGCCCATATCTCACTCGCACTATTACACTTATGTTGGATTATGTGAGTCTTCCAAAATCCTCTCAAATCCCACTGTATCCACATATAGGTGGCACCTGCAGGCACTGGTGTGGTGCACAATTGGGTCCAGTAGGTTTTGGGTGGGTTTTGGGGGGGTTCACCATGCCATATGAGTGTTATTGTGAGATGTGTGCCTTGGCTTTTGCAATCCCCCTAAGGTGCCCCACTGCTCTGCTAAGATGTCTGTGTGACCAGTCTACAAAAAAATGCTGGTCCCTCCTACATCCCAATGGATTGTTTTGTGCATTTTTCATTTGGACGTGTTTGTTTGTTTTTTTTGTTGGGGGGGGGGTGTTAATTGTTCTAAATGATAGATATACATATGAAAAATGGCCATTAAAAAATAAATAAAAATAAAACAAGAGAGATATTTTTAAGTTCGACAAATGCCATGTTTGGTACTGGATTTTTAAGCATGTTCCACAAAACATCTAAACTCAGATTTAAATGTTATATCGAAAAATGGCCCTCCACATATTATATCCATCAGCTGTTGACATTATAATGGGCCATAAAATGGACCATAAGAATAGGCAGATCAAATCAGTATTATAAAATGAAAATAAGCAGCCCCCAACCATTGCCCTTCCACCCCATTTGAAACTTAGCCCTTTCAGTCAGCTGCAAGTGTCAGACCCCCTACCCCTACAAACAATCATAGCTTATGTATCCAGGAGACTAACCAAAATAGACCAAGGACAATGAAACCTGACAGCAATGCCTAAACACATTACAAACATAGTTTTGTTCCATGAATGAAGCATTATCCTAGATGCCCCAACAGGAAATAGAAGGGAAAAGTAAGCACATACAGACAGACAATGCAACTGTCTTAAATGACAGATGAAAATTCAGGGGGGAAAAAATCAAGCATTCATAACAAAAAATGGAGTAGCTGACTGGGCCAAGTCCCAGAGAGATAGCCCAAACATACAAACAGCAAACATAAAACAAAAAATGTCCAAATGCGAGAAAATGTATATCCAGCTCAGTGTTGCAGAACTTTCATTTCTCTCAAATTGTTTTTTCTCACTGTCATACAGCCTGTCCCTGGAATAAGAGGTAAAGGGGATGAGAATCCATAGTATTCTTAGTGCTGGATGTCATGTCAGTTTAGCAGCAATGCTTTAAGGGACGGTGGGGGATTGTGGTAGCTTATTCCAGTAACCAAAAATTGATGCACTGAATTAAAGCTAGGAAGCAGCAGTCCCTCTTACTTGCTGCAAAATTTAATTGCTCTTCAAGGAGGTGACTGAGGGGTAAAGGGGTAGAGGGAAATGAATGCATGTCCCCTCCCCTGTCTATTTTTAAAAATGGGCCAGGAAAGTTACAAATGCAGCTTCAGACAGCTGGGATCTGACAAACTGCCAGGTTGCTAACTGTGGCATTGCCCACTCCCCCTTAGCTCCTTTGCAGATACTTCAGAGGCCAAGCCACCAATTTAGAGCTTTAGAAGTAAATATATGCTTCCAGATCACGTTTGTGGTGTTTATCATGTATAGTAGAATAGGCAAGTAAGAGACAGCAGGATGCCAATATATCATCATATAATATAATTAACCAGGGGCAACATTCAAACAATGCATGTATGTAAAAAGTCTGTGGGTATTTTTCATCCTGTACTATGCAAAGAAATCCCTATCCACTTCTCAACTTTATAAAATGGCCTGTTTTATTTAAATACATTTTCAAAGACAGATATTATAAGATGACATATTTGTGTCTATTTATCAGCCATATGTAAAAAGGTCACTAAAATAAAATATGAAAAAAATTAATAGTTTCACCAAGAACTAAAGGATCCTACTTTCCAGCATGTGGATGCATATATGTTGACAGGTTATATGTTTGCATGGATCCAATAAAAACATCCATGTCAAGGTTCTTATGACACCCCGACATATGCTGAAAATTTGGTGTGGATAAGACACATTTTAAAAAAACAATTATTAGGCAGCACACACAGACCTTACAATCTTGTAAGCCTTATTTTCCTTTTGAAAAAAAGGCAAAAAGGAGGGGAGGTGATGTCTTGATTAGGTTAAGAAACTAACAAATTCGTTCTTAGGAAATATTTTTATCCAGATTTCTCTAGAAAACAGAATAAACCTAAAATCCCCATAAGTGCAGTTAATTTCTATTTATATGAGCACAGCTGATGTGCATTCAATAGAGGCTTTAGTTATACAGTTCAGCACCGTCGGAAGAAAGGGGCATGAAGTCATCATGGATCCCTGTTTGTTTTGTTGAAGGATAACCATATATCATGCTGTAATTTAGTTAGTGCAGAAATTTTAAGGCCACACAAAATAAGATCAGTGTCTTGTGAAAATCCAAAGAAAAGGAGATTCCCATATGTATGGCATGATATCAAAGATAGATTTCATCACAGCTGACTTAGAAGAAGCGGTACTCAGTCCCTTGTGACTCTGCTACTTCACTAGAAAAAAAAGCTAATGAGAGAAAAATGCAAGGGTGTATTCCCTATAATTAAGCAATCTCAAGGAAGAACATATCCATCCTCTGCCCTTTTATATAGAGTTTTCAGATCTGCAATGATGGAAACAGACGCTGTACTCTTGGGGCCCCACCTGCTTTGATGAAACAAGCAGACACTTTGGTTTGCTGGAAATTGTCTCCTCTTATTTGCTGGAACCTTACACACGTCACCTGCTAGAGATTTCTGTAGGTCAGAAATTTGTTAAGCCTTTAGAAGTCAATTTTGTGATGTAACTGTAAAGATGGTTTGAACCGATAACAAAATTTTAACCAGAAAGATTTAGGAGAATTATTATTTGAAAAGCTAGCCAACTGAGCTCAAATGAAAAATATTTTCTAAGGATAACTGACAAAAATTAGATAGTTATCTTGGTCATGAAGTTGGTTACTTGAAAATTGATCCAATAGGAGTTTGGTCAGCAAGGTACATGGTATGATATAAGCCAGAAAGCTGAAATATGGTAAGGAATTAGTTACCTAGACAAAACTTTTCAATATTGTTTTCTCTGTCTCATTTTATAGTACAGTGTTCCAGTTTGCTCACCATTCCTCTTGCAGACTATCAGTTACCCATTACACTAGATGGGCCATTTGGCCTTTATCTGCCATCATGTTTCTATGTAACCTGTACCCCATCATAAAGTTGTCACTTTCTACTGCTGTGGTACCATGGTTGTAGAACCATTCCCTTATACTTTGTTCCACAGTAACTCTCTGCAAGTTAGGATCTTTTAAGAACCCTTTAAAATAAAAAAAAAAATTCAGATCTGCTGGCTGTAAAATCCTCCTTTGCTATTGGTGCCCCTAAGCCAAAGGTCCCCAAGCAATAGACTGTAGATTCATTTTCCCTAATGCATTCACATTTTAATCCTCCGCTGTCACCACTGCATCCTGCTAATCCCATGGCAATGGTAGCAATTTTTTAAAAAAATGCTTCCTTGAATATCCTGGAGCCCTCCCAGGAAGCAGAATGCAGGTTCTGGCACATGTGAGGTAGAATTTCATGCATTGCTGCCATGAGAGAGAGGTAAGATGCAAGAGCATGGTGAAGAGGGAAGAAGGAAAAGAGAAGAGAGTTAGGGGAGATGCTGGCCCATGGTAGGGGGAGGGGGAGATGCTGGTGGTATTTTTTGGAGGGGTGGTTGAGGAACCCCTTCTCACTCAGCAAGCTTTTCAACTTTTTCAGTGATTTGATAGGTTCAAAAAAAACTGGGGACTCCTGCCCTAACCCAGCTACTAGCACTGCTTTTGTTGCGATTCTGTATGTCCTGCTTCTCATAAGGACATAATAGTCATACTGGGTCAAACCAATATCCTCTTTCCAGCAGTGGCCAATCCAGGTCACCTGGCAGAAACTCAAACAGTAGCAACATTTCATGCTACAGATCCTAGGGCAAGCAGTAACTTTCCCCATATCTGTAAGTGCATACACCTCCAAGTAATTAATTTGATTCTTGTTTAGCCTTGTATCCAGGGCAGGATTAACCAATAGGCCAAGTAGGCATGTGCCTAGGGACCGAAATAGTCAGTGGGGCCCAATGAAGGAGGGTATCAACATTGGTTTTTCCAAATGGTGATGGGCCCCTACAGCATCGATCGGCAATGCAAGTAAAACGTCGCTCCCAGTGAAGTGACTCCAGATTTCAATAATAGAATTCTCTGCGTCGCTTTTGAGTTTCTCTAGAAAAGAGCTTATTATTTTTTGAGGATATTTGACTCTTTGCCCTCATTGACATGCTAAATAAAATAGTATCATATCATAGGGCCACCAAATTCTCCAATAAACTATTTATTTGGCCCCAAATTGATTTCCAGAAATCCAAAATAAATGTACAATAGAATAATAGATGATCTAGAGTCCCAGCTTCGAGAATGCAGTGCCAGCATCTATCAGACTTAGAGCTATCTAATTTATTTAAACGAACAGGGGTCCAAAATGCTCTATGTAACAGAAAAAAACAAGTTTGTCTCATAGGCAGACACAGTACATCTCATCCTCCAAGACCAAATTCGTGGCCATTGAGACACCGTAATTTGATGCTTGATCTCAATGCTCCAAAAGTCCCGAAGACCATTTTTTGGTTTTTTATTTATAAATCCAGATATTAATTTGTACCACTGTGCGGCCTGGTGTCCCAGAAAGTACACCTGAAAGCATAAGAACTCTAAGCTATATTGATTAGTGAGATTTTTCCATTCAGGGAACCCCGCCTGAATAGCCTGCTTCAGTTGCAACCATCTATACCTTTGTAAATTATTAAGACCATATTTATGTTGCAACTGTGAAAACTCAAGCAGTTTACCATTAGAAATAACATCTTCTAATACACATATTCCTGCAATCATCCAATGCTTCCAGATAACTTTATATCCGCCAATTTGAATCTTGGAGTCAGCCATATAGTTTGATTTGTTGATTTATTAATTGGATTAGGTGTTAAATTGTTCACATATCTTTTTGTTTTCTCTTAATATTACATACTGCAAACAGAGTCGAGCTTTAGTCCTATAAAGATGACGCGGTCTATAAATTCAAGTTTTAGTTTAGTTTAGGTTAGATTTAGTAACTGGCAAAAAAAAAAAAAAAAAAATCCACATTGAACACTATTCTATAAACAGCACTCAAAGCTGCATGCTGATTACAGAATAGCGCTTAGGGCTGACTTCCATGTCAAATTTTGGGCTTGAGGAGTTATACCAACTAAAATCATGGTATAAAACCTCGCACATAAGTTAAGGACTCCTTTTACAAAGGTACACTAGCGTTTTTAGCGCATGCACCGGATTAGCCAAAAAACTACCACCTGCTCAAGAGGAGGCGCTAGCGGCAAGCACGCGGGGCATTTTAGCGCGCGTTATTCTGCACGTTAAGGCCCTAACACACCTTCGTAAAAGGAGCCCTAAGTGCAGATCCTCTGGTATTCAATAATACTGTAGGCATCTTTAGTAAATGCCCTTGACCCACCCATGCCCTTCCCACAGCCATACCTCCTTTTGAGCTATGCATTATAAGATTTATGTACGGATCTTTATAGACGAGTAGCATAATTGCTTCTTTTTTTCCTCTCTGTCACACAGCATGGCTTTCTCTTTCTGTATGACCTAAAGCTCTCTATTCCCTCTTCTGTTTGCAGCCCACCTATCTTCCATTATTCTTCCCTTTACTGAGCTACCATAATCTGTTTCTTGTCCTCCTCTCTGTCACACATCATGGCATTCTCTCCATTACAGGTCTCATGTATCTTTCTCTGCTTAATCACTTAGCTTTCTGTATCTGCTCTATTCAGTACACAATGGACCCCCAGGCATGTCTTAATCAACATTAGTAGCCATAATATGCGAAGTGGCATATAAGTGATGACAGCATCTTCCCTGGTGCATGAGCTGAAACAAGGTCATAAGCAGATAGACAGATGTATATGACTTACCATCAGGGACTGATGTCTACTTTAGTACTTTGTAACTTATAATAAAATGTCTGAAAAGGACAATGGCAAGAACAGAGTTGAGAGGATGAGGAAAAAAAATCCCAAGGAAAATGGTGCTGGTTTATTAACTATGGAAATTTATGTGTGTGTCTAGCTAAAATCGTAACGATACAGAGTGAATTAGTCAGTTGATCTTAACTGCAGCTCTTTGTGGTCTTGGGCCAGTCAATTAACCCTCCATTGACTCAGCTACAAAATTAGATTTGTGAACCTTCCAGGGTCAGGAAAATACCTAGTGTACCTGAATGTAACTTACCTCAGGCTACTACTGAAAAAAAATATTACGTCCTTATAAGCAAATTTAAAGTAGGGATGTTCAGGAGAGGGTGAATCATTTGCAGAAAAGAGGAACGGATCGTCAGTTCCCTCTATGGTGTGAGCATGCCATCACATGTCACAGCACACATCATTTTGCAGTGGTTCACAGAGGTCCAGATTGCAGGGAAGAGGATTCATGGTGGCACTTTTTTTTGTCTTGCCAGTTCAGGAGAGAAACAGCCTTGGGACCTCAACACAATCCCTCTCCAGGTGCAGCAGTGGTTCAATTGATGCCTTCTCTGGGGCTCCAATTAAGAGAGAGAGAGCTGGCGTGGGTCCTAGTGCCCCATAGGTTGTTAGTTTCAAATAAGCTGTGGGTTTGGGAGTTTTGTTAAAGCAAGTTTGAGAATGAACATAAGAACATAAGAATTGTCGCTGCTGGGTCAGACCAGTGGTCCATCGTGCCCAGCAATCTGCTCCCGAGGCGGCCCTTAGGTCAAAGACCAGTGCCCTAACTGAGTCTGGCCTTACCTGCGTATGTTCTGGTTCAGCAGGAACTTGTCTAATTTTTGTCTTGAATCCCTGGAGGGTGTTGGCTGTGTGATATTGGGTGTCATTTAGAAGGCAGAGTGAATAGGAGGGGGTATGTGATAGTAAATGGAAGTCTCAGGGTTGTTGTTTTTTTTAATGTTGGAGAAATTTTGGAGTGCCTCTAAAGGGGTAGCAGTTAAGCAAACTCATGGTCCTGGGAAACCCAAGCATTTGATGTGCAGACAATGCACAGGTTGCAATTGAAGGGACTTTTCAGCTTCCAGTGCTGCTTGTGAAAGGCAATTCAGCTTGATGAATGCCAAAAACAACCATAAGATAATAGACCCAATTACTGTAATGCCTAATTGTAAGTAGCACTCACAGGATGATGTAACTGAAAATGTTTTCATCCAAAGAAAACTTTTTGCTCAGCTCAACACTATCCATAGAGAAACTCTGCTGATCATTCCTCTGGACAACTCACCTCAAGCTATTGAAAAAGGTATGATCTAAATCTAAATAGATTACTAAAATAAACTGCCATCATTCTCACTGAGATTCTAGTGGTGGTAAGTGAGCCTGCGAATGGAACAAGTGAAGTTACCCCAGATCGGCAGCTCAGCCATTTCCTTTTACTACTGCTTAAAAGAACTTTCATCACCTTATCTCATGCATAAAAGTACACATGGCACAATTAGACATGTCCTCGTAAGCAAATGTAGAGCAGAGATTATCAGGGGAGGGGTTTGGGTGGAGCATGGGCAATCACCATTTACACAATTATTTTGTAAAATATGCACTAATATGCCTGCTCCCAAGTAGGGATTATCATATTTGTCAAGCCAAAAAAAAGAGGACACCTGGCTCCGCCCCCCAGCCATGCCCCACTTCTAGTGCTCTGCCCCACTCCTGCTTCTCACTAGCCTGGTCCCTAACCCACCCCCTCAGCACAGCCTCTTTCTCTCTCTCCCTCCAGCCCCACCCAGGCCACCCTAGGGTTGGTTATGGCTCTTTGAGTCTCCCCTATCCCCACATACCCCCTCCGGCACTGCAATTTCAAATCTTCGGGCAGCCAGCAGCGTTAGCGACATGATCATGCTGCTGTCGGCCTGCTCCGGAAGCCTTCACTGCAACACCTCTTGTTCCCACGTAGGCGGGACACTGCAGAGCACTGGGGCAGGTTTATGGCAACAGGATCATGTTTCCAATCCTGCCAGCTGCCCAAAGTTTTGAAATTGAAGTGCCGGAGGAGGTATATGGGGACGGGGAGACTCAGGGGTGGGGGCTGGACTGGAGAGAGTGAGGAAAAAACCTGGACAAACTCCCTCCAGTCCAAGAAATTGGCACACCAGAACAGCTCTCTAAAAAGAGGACATGTCTGGATAAATCCAGATGTCTGGTCACCCTACTCCCAAGGTGGCTCAATGCCACAGCTTCACTGTAGGTGTTTCTACAGGACTACTAATATTTCATACAGATGTAGAGACACCTAAAAGATGGCCACTTACCCTTCACAGATAGCTCCTTTTAAAACACATAGCTCCTTTTAAAATTACCCTCTTTAAGGAGGGTAGATATGGGGTATTCTTTCTGCAAAAAAATGTCTCATGTCTTGGCAATGTCTGTCTACAACGTATCCTATTTTTGACTGTAGTTTTGAAAAAATGATAGATTTAAGGTGAATCAAAAACAAAATTACTCTGGCTCGGCCCAAAATTCGAACACCTGCCCACCCTTTTCGCACTACCCACAGGCGATGCACTACTGCTCGAATTCTCATGCAAGGTCCTTGGCATCATTATCGATTCCTCTCTCTCCCTCAATGACCACCTCAACTCCTTCGCAAAATCATGCTTTTTCAGCCTCCACATGCTGAGGAAAGTTAGATCCTACTTCAGCCAACAACACTTTGCCATCCTTGTCCAATTCATCATCCTCTCCAAACTAGATTACTGCAACGCCATCTACTTAAATCTATCAAAAAAAAGTCTCCTAAGACTCCAACTAATCCAGAATACTGCAGCTAAGCTGATCTTCTCAAAACGCAAATCTGACCATGCCTCCCCACTCCTTGCCAAACTTCACTGGCTCCCAATAATCTCCAGAATCCATTTCAAATGTTCCTGCCTGGCTTTTAAGATCATTCACGGCATCCTCCCTCCCCTTATCCCACTATCTTTCAACTCCTCCAGTCCTGACTCCTCCAGAACTGCCCAAAGGTATAAACTCCTCTCTACGCGGCATCCACTATGCAGGCAAACTGGGAAAATCCCTTCTCTTCAAAATCACAGGTCTTTGGAACGACCTCACCATCCCGTTGCGAAACCTGGGCTCCCTTCAATTATTCCGCAAACAACTGAAAACTTGGCTTTTCACCAAATTGTAACTCTATCCTCCCCCCCCCCTTTTTTCTCCTCCCTTCTACACATAAGTTCATGTAAACCTTTTTCTTCTTCTCTACCTATTATTTAAGTTCTTGTAAACTGTGTCGAGCTCCATACTCATGGAGATGATGCGGTATATAAACTTAAGGTTTAGATTAGATTAGATAGAGAAAAGCAACAAAATGTGTGGGGCCCTTATCAGAAATCATAGGAGATAAGACACAGGGATTTAAATATGTATTTTCAAAGAAGAATGGATAAGACCCCTTACATGGGTCTTTCCTGAGCATGAAAGCCACTTTTTGCTACAGCTGGAAAATGGCTGATTTTCCATGTTCTGATTTAACAGCCATACCCTAAAGTTGCAATTAGTGTGTGGCCATTGACAAAAATTAGCATAGGTGTTCTTTTTTGAGATACAGCAACCAGAACTGACACAGTATTCGAGTTGTGGCTGTAACATAGAGCGATACAAGGGCAGTATCACATGTTCATCTTTGTTTTCCATTCCTTACCTAATTCCTAACATTCTGCTTGCCTTCATAGGTGGTGACATTCAAAAAAGCATGGAATACAAAGAAAGCGTCCTTGCTGGCAAGATGATGGAAATAAAGCACTAGGACAGCAAGCACAGTGCAGTAATTGCAACCCTAAAACCTATAGATCTACGTTCAAAAAAGCGCGGGGGGACAACCTGCATAGGGCAGAAGCTGTAAACCCTACAAAGACAATTGCATTATTTTAATAGGCTAATATTGTATTTAATTGTATTATTTTAATAGGCTGTTGGGCAGCACATGCTAAATGCTGAGTCACCCATTCTAGTTCTATGTGTGGCTCAGCATTTCGTATATGCTGCTCAGCAGTGCACCTTTGTAAAAGCCCACCTAAATGAGGAGCAAGGGAAAAGGGGTCTGGGTGTTGGGTTCCTTATGAGAATCTACTGGGTAAGAAAAAGAAAAATAACCCCCTCCCCCCCTTAGAGTATTTTGCCATTTTCTCAGCAACTGCTTTGAATTTCAATGAGAAGCTTTACATACTTGTTTAGTCATCATACTTACGTATTACAGACATTTTATGACTGTATCTTAAGCTATATTAATGTTATTTATTTTATTACTTATATACCACTTACATCCTATGTGGTTTACATTCAGGTACTTTATCATATTTCCCTATCTGTCCCGGTGGGCTCAAACTCTATCTAGTGTACCTGGGGCAATGAGGGGATTAAGTGACTTACCCAGGATCACAAGGAACAGCAATTTTTTGCACATTAAAAAAAGCTAGAGCTAAAACACCATAAAATAATGTCATTCAAATGATACAGTTAACGATGTGTCAGAATTTTGCAGTCACTGTGAATGCTCAAAGTGCCCACCCCCAGCTTTAACATAGGTCTTCAGTCACTTTGGGGAGTTCTTAACAGCCTTGTTGATCGGTCCCTGTGGCAGGCTGTCTCAGATCATCTGCACTGCTTCCTTGAGTTCAGTGATTGCGGCTTTGGATAGTCCTCTGCGATTGCTTCCCAGGCAAAAGTCTATGTCACTGTGATATCATTAACAGTAAGCTGGTACCCTGTTTTTGTTTACAATGCAAACATTTTTTAATGTGCAAAAATTGCAGAATGACCACACTAAAAAGTCTTTGCCAATAAAAGACGTACAGAATCAACGACAGATAGATCAGGACATTGTGCCTCAAAATATCTCAGCGGTACTAGAGACTTCTGATAAAAATTCAGCTAAACTTTAATAGTTATCTTATTATTATTTTATTGCTATTAGTGCTGTCTATTTTATCACTTATTAATAATTGATTGCACTTTGTATTTGTTGTTTAAAAATGAATAAAGAATTGGAAAAAAAAAGTTACAGTGGCTTCAATACCAGATAAGATATGGATTTTGAAGATGTTTTTTTAAAAACAGACAAATTGTTTTTGGGTCATAAGATTCAAATATTTCCAGATGTTTCCCGTAATACACAGGTTTTGCTTCTGAATCCTGGAGTAACCAAGATTGGTGAAACTTTTTATTTGAGATATCCTTGTAAATGTACTGTATAGTGAAATACCAATCCTTGAAATATGTTTTTTTGAACCATCTCATCTTGCATCATTTCTGGCAATGAAGCATATAGAAGGATCATAATAGGATTGTTATGTTTTGCTCTTGTATAGTGTAATTTACACTAGAGAATGACAGGGGGACAAATTTTTCCCCGTCCCCATGGGAACTCATTTTCCCGTCCTGTCCCTGCAAATTATTTTCCTGTCCCTGCCCCATTCCAGCAATTAATAGGATCACAGTCATCCAAGGAGATCCACCTTTGACTCAATGTTACTTTTGGGTAGCAGCAGCTTCTGCTTTGCTAGTCTCTCATAAATACTGATCATAGCTGAAGCTAGAGAGGCCTGCAGTTGTTTAGATGTTCTGGAAAGTTTGTGACTTCCCAAATGAGTTGTCACTGCGTCCTTGAAGTATTTTGGCAGAATGGCCACACCTGGGAAGATTCACCACTATTCCAAGTTTTTTGTCCTGATGTATTTTTATGTAATTTAATACATTTTCACAGTTATTTTAGGGCCTTTTCTATTACATTATGCGCTAGCAGCTTTATTAGCGTGCGCTACCCCCCCGCTAACTGAAAAACTACCGCCTGCTCAAGAGGTGGTAGCGGCTAGCGCAGCCGGCAAATTAGTGCACGCTATTATGCGTGTTAAACAGCTAATGCGGCTTCGTATAAGGAGTCCTAGGTCTTATTTTCGGGATGTCTTATTTTTTTCATGTACAATGATCATCTCTCCCTTCCTCTCCTCCACCCCAATTCTGCCTATTTCCTTTCTCTCCCCCACATATGCAGCATCTTACCTCCCTCTCATCCATCTCCTTGTGCAGTATCTTTCTATCCCTCCCTCCCATCCCTGATGCAGCAGAACCCTTGCAGCTTCTTTCCCTCCCTTCCATCCCTTGCAGTTTCTATCCCTCCCTTCCTCCCATCCCCCGTGTAGCATCTTTCTATCCTCCCCGCCACCGCTGTGCATCCCCCTTGCCCCTTCTCCCCCCCCCCCCCCCTCGCTGACCCATCTCTCTCTCCCATCCGAACCACGAGACACAAGTAAATACATTATAACAAACTGGCAGCAATCTAGACAGGCTGCTTCGCAGCCTGGGCCATTCCTCTGCCGCGTTGCAGATGATGTCATCAGTGATATGGCAGAGGAACGGCCCAGGCTGCAAAGCAGTCTGTCTAGATTGCTGCCGATGCTGCCGGTTTGTTATAAGGTATTTATTTCTGTCTCGCAGTTCAGATGAGAAGGGGAGGGGGGAGGGGAGGGAGCGCTGCTGCTGCTGATGGCGACTAGGGCTTATTTTTTGGGGTAGGGCTTATATTAAGATCTACCCTGAAAATCATGCTAGGGCTTATTTTCGGGGTAGGTCTTATTTTGGGGGAAACACGGAGTTCACTGTGAGCATTGGACCTAACACGGTCCATGTTGCAACAAGAGAGTCTTCCTCAGGGGTCCTATAAATGCTAGTATAATGATGTAATGATGTGTATGAAATAAAAAGCAACAAGTGTGTTGATGAGTATGAAAATCCATGTGGCAACATGCAACAAATGTGATATAGTGCAAGAATCCAGTGGATGTATGGGTGACTGGTGATGTATGAGGATGAATGGAGCTGTGAAAGAGTGTAACCAAAAGTGGTAGTGTGTGTCCCAAAAAAGATGACTATTAAGTGGAAAAGTGCTACAGTACGATATAAAACGTGTGCTCTTGCTTGCAGATGAATACAAATGTAATTGTGACGAAGGAAAAGAAGACTGAATTATACTACACCATGCTTTAAAGTGGATGCACCTGTGCCTAAGGAAAGATTGCAAGAAACATTCAAAATGATGAAAATGTGTATACCCTCTCCAAGATTCAAATCAGATCACTTAAGACCATGTGCAATTTTAAAATTCCCTTATATGGCAAACAGGCCCTGTCCAGTGCATCCCAATGATGAATCACAGGGCACGGTGCCACCATTTTTCAAGATGGCATCAGTGGAGGCAGGAGTGAGTGAGCATCACTCCTGCCTCCCATTATGATATGACCAGAAAGGGGATATCAGGGTACTTAAAAGAGGAGCTGGGTGGTTTGGAGGTATCACTAGACACCAGGAATTTAATTTTTTTTTCTATGCAGGGGAGGGCAGGCCACTAGACTGGAAATATATTTGCAGTGTTTGCAGATAGGGTGTCATGGAGGGGGAGGAAGAGCAACTAGACTATCAGGGAAATACTTTTGAACTGTGCGTAGGGGTGTCAGGTCATCAGGGAGGGGAGTGGGGCCAATAGAATGCCAAGTGGAGGTTTTTCGTTCAGGGAAGGAGTGAGGTAATCTGATACCAGCATCCGGGACACAGTGGTTGGGTTGGTGGGACAGACTTCTCTCATACAACCTTTCTATACTGCCCCGGACCCTGGTGAAAAATTTCCCACATTAGGCACACATGCAAAACCTTTTTTGTTTGTTTGTTTTGCGTGCCTTGGGTTACAGTAGCCTAATCACTGCATTTGCATTCACTTTAATGCAGTGTGTGGTCAGGGTTTCCAAGCAAGTTAACACCTGTGCTGAAACCCTTTCAGTTTTGGTAAATCTGTGGCAAAAGGGTGCTAAGCCTGTGGAAAATTTTCTGTATCGGCCCCTGGGTACATCTTCCCTTGATAGCCCTGGTTTGTACCAGAGGCAATGGAGGGTGAAGACTTGCCCAACATTCTCAGCCCACCAATCCAGAGATGCCAAGTTACTCTAGTTCCAGGAAAAGGACTTGCTGGCCAGTCTTGCTTATTGACCTTATATCCTAATTCAGTGTGCTATTTGTAGTTCCTGATGCTACCCATTGAAATCAGCTCTGCAGTTCCCATAATGCATTAGGATAGAGTTGTCAGAAATCCTAAAGCAAAATATCCTTTCTGGAACTGGGTAGTTTAGCCATTAAGCCACTCTGTTTGAAGCATGTGCTTGCCTACTCACCATATCACTCACAAATTATTACTGCCGCCGCCATTTAGACTATGGATTTTTTTTTTTCCTGTTACTTCTGAGCATGTGAAATTTTGTGGGAAAGGTCATGAATTATGATCTGGTGGAGTGTGGGCAGAGAAAATGATCTGGTGGAGGGAGGGCAGAGAAAATGAACGTGACGCTGGGAGCTGAGTGAGAAAAATAGTAAATGGAGGTCCATATATGTTTGCCTAGAGCCCAATATAGTGGTTATCTAGCCCCTAATATCACTTCAGATGGGAACCCCAACAAGATAATGTAACAGTAATTTAAGTGTAGCTTGAAAATTGCCTCAACTATCTTCCTATAATGATCCCCTGAAAAATATGCCTTTAAATTTCAATGTTGTGACATTTGTCTCCGTAATGAGAGTCAAATCCAAAAGGATTCCCACAGCACTTTTATTTCAGAGCAAAGCATAACTGTTGCTTCTACAGCATTTCTATAATGAAGACGCAAAAAAGGTTTATGCCAGTTATACAAGTGAATGATGAGAATACCATCATGCACACACGTATGAGTGAACAAAGTAGCATATATGCTAGTTTGTCACCAAAGTGCAATTCTATAAATATGTGCATATCTTTTATTGTGTATAGTTTGCAGGTGGGCATAAACATGGGCAGAATCTGGGCAGAACACAATAACCAAAAAGGAATTCCAACAGAACAAAAACTGCAGACATTGTAAGTATCATATCTACGTTTAATGAATATTCTTCCATGCTACCTATTATTATCTCATTTGTACTCCGCTGACATTTATTGAATTTCAGTTGTTCTACTATGGGCTCCTTTTACAAAGCCGCGCTAGGGCCTTAACGCGCAGAATAGCGTGTGCTAAATTGCCGTGTGCACTAGCCGCTGCCCACTTTTGAGCAGGCGGTAGATTTTCGGCTAGCGCACGCTAATCCGGTGCATGCACTACAACCGCTAGCACGGCTTTGTAAAAGGAGCCCTATGTTATTTTAGTATGTATAATTTCTGATAATAATGTGTTTTGTTAAGCCTATTATTAGGATGAATTTTGTCCTCTCCAAGTTTTCCTCATTGATCGCATTTATGCCGTTAACAAAATTGTAAGTTTTATGTCAAGCGATACCTACTGAACTCTGCCTTGGGTGAATCTCATCATAAAGTCAGTTAATAAATCCCAATAAATAAATAAGGGCAACATAAGAGCTCACGAGCCTTTCTAAAACAGGTCTCCAGATCCAGCCTCAATTATGCACAAATGCAGAAGTTTACACCCGCTTTGAATAAAGAACATAAGAATTGCCGCTGCTGGGTCAGACCAGTGGTCCATCCTGCCCAGCAGTCCGCTCACGCGGTGGCCCCAAGGTCAAGACCAGTGCTCCAAATGAGTCCAGTCTCACCAGTTTAGCATGAACTTGTCCAACTATGTCTTGACACCCTGGAGGGTATTTTCCTCTATAACAGACACCGGAAAAACGTTCCAGTTTTCTACCACTCTCTTGGTGAAGAAGAATTTCCTTATGTTTGTACGGAATCTATCCCCATTCAACTTTAAAGAGTGTCCTCTCGTTCTACCTACCTTGGAGAAGGTGAACTGTCTGTCTTTCTCTACTAAGTCTATTCCCTTCAGTATTTTGAATGTTTCGATCATGTCCCCTCTGTCTCCTCTTTTCAAGGGAGAAGAGGTCCAGCTTCTCCAATCTCTCACTGTACGGCAACTCCTTCATCCCCTTAACCATTTTAGTCGCTCTTCTCTGGACCCTTTCGAGTAGTACCGTGTCCTTCTTCATGTATGCCGACCAGTGCTGGACGCAGTATTCCAGGTGATGGTGCACCATGGCCCGGTACAGTGGCATGATAACCTTTTCTGATCTGTTCATGATCCCCTTCTTGATCATTTGATCATTCCTAGCATTCTGTTCGCCCTTTTCACCGCCACAGCGCATTGTGCAGATGGCTTCATGAACTTGTCGATCAGAACTCCCAAGTCCCTTTCCTGGGAGGTCTCTCCAAGTACCGCCCCGGACATCCTGTATTCTTGCATGAGATTTTTGTGGCAGATACCTGTTTGTTTTATTAAACATACGGTATACTTGTGTTTCTGCTCTGCCCAAAATACACCTCTGGGAATGTCCACGCACAGATCACATAAAAGTAAGTGAATGCTTTCCCTGAACCCACTTTTCATGAATATATGTGGTCACTAGTGAATATTTTGTAGCAAAAAAAGGTACCGGTACTAAAGTGCCACCCCATTATTCAGGAGTTGGGTGATCACTGAGGGACCTACACTACAGTAGCCCCCCTGCACCAGCCACAGAATATATGAAACGTCAGTGCTGAGTACGCAGAATTTGAGTTCATTTATTAATATTTGGGGGCCATGGGTCGTTTTCATCAAACAGTGGAAAAGATGCTGGTACTCAGTACTCCTGAGTATTTATTTGGCTTTATATACCATCCTCACAGGAGTGCTCAGAACAGGTTACAAGTTGACATACATATTTACATATTAAAGTATATTTATACAAGGTGATGGCAAACATGGAATGGCAGGACATTGTGTGACATGGCAAAACAGTTAACAAAACATGGTAAAACATAACATGACAAACATGGTACAGTGAGAGAGAGGAGACATGATTGAGACGTTTAAATATATCACGGGCCGTATTGAGGTGGAAGATGATATCTTCTTTCTTAAAGGAACTTCGGCCACGTGAGGGCATCTGCTGAAAATCAGAGGCGGGAAATTTCATGGCGACACCAGAAAGTATTTCTTCACCGAAAGGGTGGTTGACCATTGGAATGAACTTCCACTGCAGATGATTGAGGCCAGTAGTGTGCCAGATTTTAAAAGTAAATGGGATACGCATGTAGGATCTCTACTGGGGTAAAGTAAGGGGGGTGGGTTATTAGAGTGGGCAGACTTGGTGGGCTGTGGCCCTTTTCTGCCGTCATTTTTCTATGTTTCTAAAAACCATGCTATGGTTTTGTAAAAGGAGGAGGTGGGGGGGGGGGGATAATATCATAGATGGTAAGTGAGTCCCACTGGAACAACTCCAAAATAACAAAAGTGTCCCACTATTCAAAGCATAAGGTGTAAAAAAGGGGAGGAAAAGGATCTCAGAAACTTGCCCGGTGATTGAATCCTGCTGAATAAACATGCAGCAGCCTATGTGAACCCTTGAGAAAGCCAGCAATTCTGGTGAAACGGGTCCCGTTGGGCTGTGGCTGCCTGCAGCATTTGAGATAAATAAATTTGAAGACACATTGAACAGTAATTCAAACAAATATAATTTTAAGAGAAGACTCAGTGGAGAAGATTTTATAAAAGTTAATATTAACAGGAAGAAAGAATTATAATAAATAGAAAAGAAATAGAATAAAAAAGGAAGGGGGAAGGTTTTCAGGATCAATGAATGAAACGCAGAACCTTGTCAGACTTGGCTGAGGATTATTATTCCCTGTCACCAAGCAGGTTTCTGAGATCCTTTTCCTCCCCTTTTTTTACACCTTATACTTTGAATAGTGAGATATTTTTGTTATTTTGGAGTAGATACTAGACCTCCTAAAAAAAAAGCCCCAGTGGTCACACAGTTTTATGAAAATCTTTTATAGAAGCAAAACAGTCCTTATACACAGAAAAAGTTTTATACCTCAATGGTGTATTTTTATTCACCTGAAGCCCCCCTTTTGAGAAATCACTTTATTACTTCAGCCTCAGAGCTTCGCCAATAATTCATACAGAGACATTCAGTGATGTAGGTTTCTGAATATGTTTTTCTAGGGCTTGTATATTTTTTACAGTGCAGGAACTGAAACTGTAAAAAAGTGATTATTAACCAGTAAACTGGACAGATCTGACCTTTAAGTCACAGGGCAGGCTGTCATGCAAGAAACATATAGGTCTTGATTTTACAATGTGATTTTTAGCACCAAACACCCAAGTAACAGCATCAGTTACATTGCTCAGAATATCAGCTTGCTTTTGTCTTGACTCCACTGCTTTCACTTTTGATTTTATCGCTAGGTCATCTTCCTTCCTATTGCCCTAGTATATTGTTATTTTCAGGAAACTTTCTCATTCCATTATGGTCACACATAAGAGTTTTTAAAAACCTCCTTGCTGAATCAATTCACTTATCTGTTAGTGATTTGTTCATGATGTATCAGTGTTTATAGTACAGCAAAGAAAGGCAATGGAGGCATCCTATCAGTCAATAGAACAGTCTTTATTTGAACAGATGGTCCCGGCAAGGATCCTAGTTTCAGCGTTTATAAAACGCCTTCCTCAGAGGACACTAACCCCCCTCTTCTACGAAACCACGCTAGCGTTTTTTAGCGCAGAGAGCTGCGCTGAATGGCCCTCGCTACTCCCGATACTCATAGGAACTCAATGAGCGTCGGGAGGTAAATAAGCATCTAAAACATAAACAACCCACAAGGTAAAATAAAATATATAAGCATATAAGACATAAAGCCACATGGTAAAATTAAGAAGACACACAATATATAAAACATCAAATGTAAAATATACACTGTACAATACAGGATAATAAAATACATGAACCTATTGAAATGCACATAAATTAAGCACTATCCCCGGCTGGACCACTTCTTTGGAGGCCGGTCAGAAGCTAATATTCAGTGGCACTGCCTGGCTTAGTGCTGCTGAATATCAGTGTTTAGCTGCTGATCGGTGATTTAAGTGGATCAGAGCCTCTCTGACCCATTTAAATCACTGAATATCGGGCCTATTGTGACCAAGTTCTTTTATCTGCAAGCCCTGAAAAACTTGCTTTTAGCAGGAATCAACCCATCCCTTTTGGTTGATGGATGCTATAGGGAGGATTCATCAAGGTGTGGTAAAGGTTCGCCCTTTACCAAACCTTGATGCCCTGCAGGATTCAGCAATCTGCAGTACCACAGGTTACTGAATCACATTTTATAGGAAAATCGCTGCTTACAAGCCAGCTCGCAAACAGCATTATTCCTGGGGCCCAGAAGCATTAGGCCGCACAAAGTTATGGCCTGATGTTCCAGGCCTGCAGGGATGTAGTTCCTCTGCTGACATCCCCAGCCCTCCCATGTTCAGACCCCACTGTGGCCCCAACTCCCCATGTAAGGTCCCCCATGAGCACCCCAACTAATGGTTACTTTCAATGTCCAGGGAGGTGCGGTGTGATTCAGGGAGGGCAGCCAGAAGCAATGCCTCATCGGTCCTGGCCACTCTAGCACCACTAACAAAATGGCACCCCTAGTGGCTGTTTCACAAGACTACCGCTAGGGGTAATATTTCCATATAAGGAAATTTTTGTATTAATATACTTAGGAAACAAATAAAAAAGGATTCAACACAGGCCATGTATCAGGATTCAACTTGCACTCCAAGGCCAATGAACCAAAATTCAGCCAATGGAAAGCCATATAACAGTTTATTGTCGTCCAAAAGTAACCAATTCAAAACCCAACACAGTACAGTACTGTGAAAAACACGCCTGCATCAGAGGTACTGAGTGAATGAAAGTTGTTCATAAAAGGTAACATTCTGTGAAATATGTATAAACAACTAATGGCTGTGCTTCAGAGCAAGTGGACATGTACCCCTGATGCAGGCATGTTTTTCATGCCGAAACACAGCACTGTGTTGGGTTTTGGATTGATTGCGTTTGGACGACAATAAACTGTTATATGACTTTCCATTAGCTGAATTCTGGTTCATTGTCCTTAGAGTGCAAGTTGAAGGTCCATTGTCCAGTCCCACTCCCCTTCCTGGTTTTGGTTCCGGTGGGCCTGTATCTTGCTGGACTCCTTGTGGTTCTTTCCATTTTTCAGGAGTCCAAATGCAATCTACATAAGAACACTTTTTACATTATTAGGTTTTTTGTCAAGCTTCCTAGGATTAATTGATGTTTTATATACATGATTTGGAAAATCATAGTGTGTCATTTCTGTGTTAAGATCATTTTTATATTCATTTTATTATTGCATACATTTCTATATTAATAATATCATTTATATCTTTGTTCGTATTGTGGCCGGGCCAGTCCCTGAGTAGGGGGAAAGCCCGGCTCAGACCACAGGTAGATTTATTGTAGCGCTTTTTATGTGGCTGGTTGAAAGGAAAACCCGGATGCCGGATCTTGAGTAAAATCCACCAAGTTTATTACTGCTCTCAGAATAATGGGAAAAAAAACATTAAACTGGGTAGGAATTTTCATCAGTGTCCTTTGGTATAATTACCGGTATCACAGTCCAAAACTACTTTGCCCTGGGCTTCAGGGTCCGCAAACAAACAGTGCTGGTTAACAGAAAAAAGTCCTGCTCCAAAACTATAATTCAAATGTGTCCTGAGCTCCAATATATAGCTGCGCACAACCTGTGCCAGCTCTCAGGTTCCTCATATGTTGCTTCAGTCCAAAAGGAGAAAAACTCATAACTTTTCTTTCATGCTTTGGTTTTCATGAAAAGCTACTCATAAATAGGCCACTTAAGATATAATAATAATCCAGTCACTATAAATATCAATAGAATCAGTATTCAACTGAATGGTCTGGATTCCATAATATTGATGATATTTGCGTGATATTGAAAAGGACGCCTCAGCCCCACCACTCCACCGCAAAAAAGGTTCAAATCGCGGGAAGCATAGTGTGGTGCTTCATCATTGGCTGTCACTTCCCATTTCTTGTTAACTCAATATTTTTTATTTATTTTTCTATAGTTTTATTACTTATCTCATATCTCATAAATATGTTATAGTTGTAGTGTGTTAGTTGCTAATAAACCAACTCAAAATGGTACTTATCTCAGCCAACCCTGGGGAGTCAGACCCGACATGTTTCGCACATGAATTGTGCTTTCTCAAGGGTCTCCCTAGAAAAATGTATAAAAAACGGAGTCATAAACGTACAATTGCGTACAATCTCCATCTTATCACAGATTATACCATTAAACCTAAATTACTCAAAGAGAGCCTCACCTAGGTCGCCGCCGTCATCCGACTCCAAAACTTCAAAGAGCATAAGATGGCGCCGACGTCCTCTGAACTAAATTTAAATACTTCCCTCTCCCTTCAAAGTTCACGCCCCCCTGTCTCTTATTGGCCGGACTGTTAAGGAGTTCATGACACAGAACTCCACTCGGAGTTCTGTACATCGGTCGCACCAATCGAAAGATCAAATTACGTCTTAACGAGCACAAGTCCCGTATTATAAACAGAATAGCCCAGGCCCCTTTAGTAGAACACTGGGCAAAACAAAACCATTCCGTGGAGGATCTGAAATGGCGGATTATTTATAAGAATAGTGGGATTGGGGGTGAGGGGGATGTGAGACAGTTAAATGAAGAAGAGCAGAGATATATTTTTAAGGTAGATTCAGTGGAACCCAGAGGGCTAAATAGCATGATCGAGTGGAGTTCTGTGTCATGAACTCCTTAACAGTCCGGCCAATAAGAGACAGGGGGGCGTGAACTTTGAAGGGAGAGGGAAGTATTTAAATTTAGTTCCGAGGACGCCGGCGCCATCTTATGCTCTTTGAAGTTTTGGAGTCGGATGACGGCGGCGACCTAGGTGAGGCTCTCTTTGAGTAATTTAGGTTTAATGGTATAATCTGTGATAAGATGGAGATTGTACGCAATTGTACGTTTATGACTCCGTTTTTTATACATTTTTCTAGGGAGACCCTTGAGAAAGCACAATTCATGTGCGAAACATGTCGGGTCTGACTCCCCAGGGTTGGCTGAGATAAGTACCATTTTGAGTTGGTTTATTAGCAACTAACACACTACAACTATAACATATTTATGAGATATGAGATAAGTAATAAAACTATAGAAAAATAAATAAAAAATATTGAGTTAACAAGAAATGGGAAGTGACAGCCAATGATGAAGCACCACACTATGCTTCCCGCGATTTGAACCTTTTTTGCGGTGGAGTGGTGGGGCTGAGGCATCCTTTTCAATATCACACAAATATCATCAACATTATGGAATCCAGACCATTCAGTTGAATACTGATTCTATTGGTTTTCATGAAAGCATGGCAAACGGCCTTCAAAAAAATACTTTCTCTTAATTAGGCAGAGCTGCTTCTGCCCTGTCCACAGCCTTGCACTAGCTCAGGGTTTTCAAACCACCAGGACTGGATTCCCCATAAGACAGGAAGGACCTTTCATATTTCATTCCCTCCCTCCTATATCCATGTCCTCTCCGGATTCACTCTCACCAGGGAGGCTACTCATTTCCCAGTCATTAGTCCTGTAGCCACGGCTGTTTCTCCACCCATTAACTTCAGGCTGTTCCACCCATCCCCCGCTTTGCCTGCCTGCCAGCTCCTTCAGAACGTTCTCTCTCTGAGGGCAAACCCCCGGGTCTCCCTCCCAGGGTCTGTTGGGCAAGGCAAGAAATCTCCCAGGGCTTACAATCTCTCTCCTGCTGGGCTGACCTCTGTATAGCGTCCTGGGGCGAGGAATGGGCAAACTTTGGAAGCTGCAGTCTCTGCTGGTTGCTGGCCTCCCTTGATTGGAGCCAGCTGAGCTCCCCTGATTACTCTTTCTGCTTCCTACTTGAAGCTGTTTGGTCGGCACACCCTGAGGGCTAACTCCACCCCGAGGGCTAACTCCACCCCCTCCTGGGTTGGTTTTATGTTTCTGGGCTTAAGGAAAGGAGTAATAGGGGAAACTATTAGCTTTCAGTGCCCTCCCCACCTGGCTACTGGGCTGTGCTACACCCTGCCTCTGCACCTTCCCTCCTGGCTGAGTCAGCTGTTCCTGCTCCAGGCCAGATTTTCCAGAGCCCATTGATGCATGCTGGGGAGGTTTAGACATTCTTTTCACTGGGACAGAGGCTTCCCTGTCACAGTATCTAGCTTGTGTTTAGACTCCAGATGCAAGATTCTATTAATAAAGGCATTTGAAGAACAATCAGTTGCTTGCTGTTCACTGGTCATCCCCACTGTTGTATTGTTGATACTTAATAAGTCTGCCATGATGCCACTTTTTAAGCAGAAAGCTTATTATTATTCCCATACTAACAAGGCCATGAGATTGCTAACACAGTATCAGAGAGGTAGCAAATCTCAACAAAGAATTTCTTATCTTAATAGTACAGATAGAGAAATGCTCCCTCGGGTTCGGCTCCGGCAGATTTGAGGAAGGCTATTTCTTTAGAACTGGAGGGGCGGGAGCAGTCTGGCAGTGCCGAGGTCTTCCCCGTTTGGTGGTGGTGCGGGGAAGGATGCTGTGTCGATCGGCAGCCACAGCAGCAGGCGTGGAGTGTTGCGCCCTTGGATCCACGAGGTGAGCTGGGATGACTTTTTGCCGCCACCACTGTGCGCGGCATCCTGGGCATTTGCTTTCTCTGATGGGTCCTTTTGGCAGGCCTCAACCTCCAAAGAGAGTGGGGTGAGTGGCCTGGAAGGAGCAGAGGCATGTGGGCAAGGAGAGACCTTCACATGTCTCTGGCTGCTTCTTTGTGCTCTTTTGCAGTGCTGGCTACTCTTCTGTGCATTCATGGAGGGACTGCAGCCTGTGTTTGCGGGCGCTTGGGGACATTTGTAGGCAGAGCTGATAGGCAGCCATGAGGTGCACCTGGCGAAGGCAATGGACACAGATTTTGTGGGCATCTGCAGTGCTCATTTTCTTCTTACATGTTTGGCAGCACTTGAAGCCTGGTTTTGTGGAGGTCTTCTTCTTTTTTTCCATTCTCATCTTAGTATCGTTATTTGTAGGAGAGCAGGAACTGTCCGCATGGGCAACGGATGGTAAAAACTGAGGCCACAAAGCTGCAGCAAGGGTATATTACGTTATATTACATTAGTGATTTCTATTCCGCCATTACCTTGCGGTTCAAGGTGGATTACATAAGGATTTATTTGGACATTTAGGAATAGATACGGAGTTATCTGGACATTTCCCGTGGTATTATGGAGTGGAGCGGATTGCTATTGAGGATTGAGATGATTCTTGCTGTGTTAGTTTATCGTTAAGGATTTCTTGAATAGCATGGTTTTTATTTCTTTTCTGAATGTTTTGTAGTCTGGAGTCGTGATCAGTAAATTGGAGAACTGGTAGTCTAGTTTTGCTGCTGAGTGGCTAGGAGGCCATCGTACATTTTTTTCATTTGACGTTTCTGATTGGAGGGTGCGTGAATGGAGTGTGGATTCTCCTATGTCTGGTTGTGGTTGTTTGGATTAGTCGGTTGTTCAAGTAGGCTGGGCAGTCTCCTTTTATGGTCTTAAATAGTAGTCAGTAGAATTTGAATAGTATTCTTACTTGTATTGGAAACCAGTGTGAATCGAGGTAAGCCGCTGTGATGTGGTCGTGTTTCCTCAGTGAGTAGATAAGTCTCAGAGCTGTGTTTTGTACTGTTTGTAGTTGTTTTATCATGGTTTTGGGGCAGGGGAGATAGAGGATGTTGCAGTAGTCTAGAAGATCCAGGACTAGGGACTGGTATATAAAGGGGAGCTAGCACATGCTCGGAGGAGGCTACCAAAAGCCTTACGCTGAGCTCTGGGAGAGCGAATCTGCTTTCAGGGCCATCAGATGACATCACCAAGGGTGGCTGACTCATCCTGCTTATCCATAGAGAACTAATATCTAGGCCACAGTTATGCAGGTTTGCAGTTGGGATGTTTCTAAACCAACTTAGAAAAGAGAGGATTGGAGGTAATCCAAACTTACCCTCCCACCCTTTTACAAAACTGTAGCAAGGGTTAATTCACTCATTCTCAGTAGTTACCTTGATACATGAGCTTGCAGAATTTCACTAGCAGTACCACACCAAAGAGTTCTATGAAACTTTGATAAAAAGCAGCTTAAGTGAAAGAAAGAACAGTTTTCCACGAAATTGCTGAATTTAAGAAGTTTGACCCAGTGCACTAGCTTGATTTGATGTATACTGTTCTGCTGCCCAGGAACTCTAACCAAACCATGACTCTGATCTAGGATCCCTGGCTATCCTGGGAAGGGAAAGAAAATGGATCTAATTAGGAGACTCCTGATTCTTGTGCAAAATGCTCTTTTGGAAAATGTTCCAAGAAAATGAACCTTTTAAGATTTCTTGAGAACCTACTGCCAAATAAATACAGATTACATGACCTCCCCTGAACACTGGAAGACCCTGAGAACTCACTTAGGGAGGGCTGGGACAGTTTGTGTTTGTCTGAAGTGGGTTAGCTGATTTGTGGCATTACACATAGCTGACTAAAACAAAATTCCTTCACAAGCCACAGTCTAATAAAATCTGTAGTTATTTATTCTTTGCATTTGCTGTGCCTCTCACTTTTAAGGATTGCTACTGCAATCCTTTGACTAGTATTTATTGTGAATAGAATATTTTTGTTACTAGGTGACCAGGCTCCAGTATACCAATAATCCTGACAAAAAAAGGTCCTTAACAAGACTACAGTCCTGGTCTATAAACTCAAGGCTACATACTCTCAAGCTTTATCAAAGGCAGATAACAGAGGTTAGGATCATGTGTGTATTTGTTGTAACATTATCACACAAAATAGCTTCAATGGTCAAAAATCATTCCATTCCCAAAAGCTTCACTAGCCTAATCTTTTCACTGTGAGTACAGCTCCAGCCTTATCTCAGCGCTTAATTTAAGCAGACTTTATAGAATCAGGGCCTAAGTGGGTTTTGTCCTAAGAGTCTGGTTTCTTTTATAAACTTACTGTGGTCCTATTATGATCCCGGACGCTACAATTATTTGCTTTTAAGAGCTGCCTTCAACCAGGAATATTAGGTATAAGTCTATTCTCTCTTGTTTCTATATGTTTCTTGTTGCACAACTGTGGAACAGGGACAAATTTTGTCCCTGTCATTCTCTAAAAATTTGAGACTAGTATTAGTATTTTATTATGATTGTTTTTATTATTTTATTCAGGACATACAATCTGAAAGAAATCCCTCTATACCTTGAGACAACTAAGGCTAATCAGACCATACTTTCACCAACACCACTTGTACAACTGATTATACTACCACAACTGGACTACTGCAACTCCATCTACATGGGAATCAACACCACTCTGATTCACAAAATGTAACTCATGCAAAACACTGCTGTCAGACTAATCTTCAACCTGAGAAAATATGACTTGATTACAGGCTACCTATCCCATCACAAATAACCTTCAAAACTGCATGCATCATTCATACTTTACAGAAACTCCGCGACTCCTCTCATCCAATTCTTCTCCAAGGCATGGTCTACTTCCTGCAGAACCCTCAACAGAATACTTCTAAATCTCCCTTCCACAAAAAATCTGCAATACAAACATGTTTTCCACTCCATGCTCACCTTTCTAGGCGTAAAAACTTGGAATGACCTTACTGAAATGACCAGGACGGAACTAACTACACCATATTCCGGAAGAAACTGAAAACTCATCTACGAGAGAATGAATGCAGAATGTTTGGGGTCAAGTGTTTCATTTAACAAAGTATGGAGTCCATTGGCTTTATTTGCTGCTTCACATGGTTTATGTATTTTTCTTTAAGTTTTTCCTTACACATCCGGGGGGAGGGGGAGGGAGAGGTAATTGAGAAATTGATATTAATTCTTCATATCAATGCAATAAATAAAGTTGTCTTGTATTATTAATAATTGATAGATGGGTGGGTGGGTAAAGTTATGGTTCTATATACTAATTGTATAAAATAGTTTAATCTATAATATTTTTCTGTATTCAATCAAATGTACTACACTGTTGTAGTTTTTAAAATAATAAAATTTTTACAAAAAAAAAAAGAAAACTCATCTATTTGACACTTAATCACCTGTATCCTCTCCTCTCCCCCTCCCTCCCGCCTCTACCCTCCTCTTCTCCCACCCATCCTCTCCCTTCTCCTTCCTCACCCCTGCCCCTCTTTAAGTGGCCTTGAGCCTACCTAGGTATGAGTGACGCAGAAATAGAAGATTTTACTGTGTATGTTTTATTGTACTCCATGAAGAATTTTGGGATGCTGCAGGTAATAAATGTATAAATAAATATTAAATAACACATCTTAGACAATTGGCAACTGAATTTAAAAAGACACTGCAGAAGCTGCTTTTGGATTTCAATGAACTGTTAAATGACATCATTTGTGTCTTGTCTGCCATCTGCAACATCCTTCCATCATGTGCCCAGCTGCTCAAGCATCTTATTCTTACTGCAACAGATTCATCCATCATTGCTGGCATCAAGGAACATTTCCAACATTTAACAGACCCTTAAACCACACAGTTTAGGTTCTCCTCTACACCCATATTTGAAAGACAATCCATTTATCTTTCTCAGATGATGTAGAAACATAGGCAACTGAATCTTTGGGATAAAGATTTTAGGCAACTATTCTTTGTATTTATGTCATACTTGGAGTTCAGAAGACATTTGAAGATTTATTTATTTTCTAGATTTTTGAGTAATTAATTTTCTTCACTGTTCCATTTGTGATATAAGTTAATCTTTTGGAAACCGCATAGATACTCAAGGTTATGTGGTCTATAAGTCGATTTTATGTTATGTTATGTTGTACTAAAACCAGATAGAAATTGAAGGATCTATTTGTGATTTATAAACATTTGTACAGAATATTGTCCCTTTTTTACTTTAATAAAAATATTTAAATATAAAATCATAAGGGAATTAAAACTCCCTTTTTAACTTTAATAAAAATATTTCAATATAAAATCATAAGGGCAGAGTCCACAAGGATTGGGGAAGGGGGGAGAGACAGAGCTCACAAGGCAGGGTGGGAAAGGAGACAGTACCTGCAGGGAAAGGGCAGGGATGGGGACAGAACTTGTTGGAATTGGGCAGAGACGGAGACAAACTTTATCCCCATGTTATTCTCTAGATAGGCTCAAATCTCAAAACAGAACCAGATATAAACAGTTCAAATCAATCTTCCATGTGAGTAGTATAGGAATCCATATAGCAACTTCTCAGATTTATAGATCAATGAGCCATCAGAAGCGGCACTCCAACATGTTATGGAGGATTAATGCCGCTGTGCTTCCTCATCAGCTCAAACACATCTCATATAACATGATTTTAACTATCTTCTTACTTATACTTTAAACTTGGCACTTATCTTTGAAGTCCTGATATAACATGGGATTTAAACTATGCTAGAGTTAAATAGTGTCGCCGCCATGCATGTTTCATATGCTGTTAACTGCTTCAGGGCGTGGTCATCTATCAACAAACAAAAGGAAAATATTACTATAATATCATTCTATCTAAAAGTCCATCAATCTTATTAGATGAAACCAGACAATGCACTTACTTCAATAGTAATCAGACTTAATGTGGCAGGTATCCACACTCCACTCTGAGCAAACTATCGAAGGGAATGACCCACATGCTCCACGTGATAAACAATGTGAAGCTCCCTGATTGGCTAATTCTAATCTCAAACTCAGGGGAGGCTAAATTCAAAAGCTGCAATAAAATGTTTGTACACTAAAGACATCCAGTCCAATTTGGCATTAAGCCCTTTAGGTTATAAAGTTTGCAAATTAAAAATCCATCTCTGTTCTCCCTTTCTATTTCCTCCCTCCTATGTCCCAAGTTAGTGCCCCCTTCCTCCCTCCCTTCTGTGTCCCATGTTCATACCCCTTCCCTTCCTTCTGTGTCCTGAGTTAGTGCCCCCCTCCCTGCCTTCCATCCTTTGTCCCAAAATCATGCTCCTCCCATGTTCCATGTGCTCCTTCCCCACCTTCCCTCCCCTCCCTTTCTTCCAGATCATGTCCCCTCTTTCCCATACTTGCTTGAGCCGCATTCGCTCCTAGTGCCTTCAGTGGCTCTTGTTGCAGGGACGCGCAGACAGCTATTCACACACTGCATGTGGCTGACCCACAAGCCTTCTCTCTGACTCTCTGACAACCCCCCCCCCCACACCACTGACCTGGAAGGCTTTCCTCTGACATCAACTCTGACACCGGAGGGAAGCCCTCTGGGTCAGCTTCGGTGGAGGGCTGGAAGGAGGGATCCCCAGCAGTGGTTTTGTTGAAGGGTGGAGGGCAGGAAGGCGAGATCCCGGTGGCGGCTTCAGTAGGTGAGCAGGCAATATCCTTGGCTGCAACCATGCCACATACCCCCAATAAGCGGCTCACATACCCCTAAGGGTATGGGTATCGCATGTTGAGAAACACTGATCTAAGGAAATATTTTTTACAGAAAGGGTGGTAGATGCATGGAACAGTCTCCCGCGTGCCGCAAATGATGGGGCTTCCCCTTCCCATTGCATCTTGGGATGCAGTGGGACGGGCCAAAGAGCCAGAATAGCTCAAAATCCTAAAGCAAAGTCCTGGCGTACACTGATCTATAGTGGGATAGCGGCGGAGGAAGATCCATCAGAGCATACACAAAAAGCGCAATGGAAAAGGTAAGAATAAAACCAAGAAATAACAGAGCCCTGAAACCCAAAGGAGGACAGTGTATTGACAAGTAAGTGGTGATCAACAGTGTCAAAAGCAGCAAAAATACCACGAAGAATGAGGATAGAATAAAGGCCTTTGGATCTGGCTAGGAGCTGTTCACTAGAGACTTTAGTAAGGGCTGTTTCCATAGAGTGAATAGGGCAAAAGCTTGATTGAAGTCAGTCAAGAATAGCTTGAGATGAAAGAAATTCAAGGTGGCACTAAACAGCGCGTTCAAGTAGCTTGGCTAAGAAAGGAAAGAGGGAGATGGGATGATAGTTGGAAGGGCGGGTAGGTAAGGAATGGTGTAACTATGGCATGTTTGAAGGCATCAGAAACAGTTGCAGTGGAAAGTGAAAGATTGAGGATGTGATAGATAGGTGGGATGAAAGAAGGAGAGACAGTGCTTACTAGATGGATGGGATTAGGGTCAGAGGAACAAGTACTGAGTTTGGAGGTGGAAAGTAAATGTGCAATTTTCTCTTCAGTGATATCAGAAAAGGTAGCAGGGATTGAATGGAGGTTGATAGAAGGAACTAGGGAGGGAGATGTGGAGGTGAGTTGGTTGAGAACTCAAGGCTAATCTTGTGGGATGTATGGATGGGATGAGAGCTGATATACTGTTTTTCTGTGTGTGGTTACAGTCAAAGCAGTTTACATATTTTTTTTAGACAGGTACTTATTTTGTACCTGGGGAATTTAAGTGTTTACAATAAAACATCTGAGTTCTTCAAATCTATGTCCATTCAATCTACAGTGGAAAACCAAAGGTTGTTGTTCCAAACACAGTGTAGTGATTTAAAAACAACTCCAGCAACCTGAAATCTGGTGGATTTACAAATTGCAAACCCAGGAACCTAACAGGTTGAACAGTTATTGATTGGAACACATTTATCTAATGCATTTCAAGAATTTTAGCTATCATTATAACTAGTTTTACTTTGATGTCTGACGTATGCAGCACTATCTTGTTCAATTAACATTGGAGTATGCTGTAAGTGAAAAGAATTTGAGAGTAATTGGAGTTAAATATTTTTATTGACTTCTATTTATGCCTTTTCTAGAAAATGAATGTAAATTTGATGGAGTACAAAGGAAATATTTAGCCCTGAAGAAGCCAATGCCATCGAGTGAAATGATGGTCCCATCTTTTTGAATTAAGGCACTTCAATCTGGAATTTTACATAGTAACATAGTAAATAACGGCAGATAAAGACCTGAATGGTCCATCCAGTCTGCCCTTAAGTTATACTCATTAAAAAATACATGATTAGATTAACTTGTCTCTTCTTTGATATTTCTGGGCCATAGACTGTAAAGTCTGGTATTGCCCTGAAGTTGCCGTCCAAGCTCACTCCAGCCTATCCAATCATCCCGTTGTTTGCAGGACATCTACCATAAAGCCTTGCCAGTAACGTCCTCCCGTTCCATATTAGTGAAGTTCACACTGATGCCCACCCCAGCCCATCCTACCTACACCGAACTAAGGCCGGTATTGGAAGTTTTAGTTTTTAGTATTGTAAATTGATAATCTGACAATATTCACTTATAATTTATAAATATTAAAAAATGAGGAAGTACTTTGAGACCAACGAAAGAAAAAGGAATCAAGTCAAAAGCATGGTTGCTGAGGTCTCTTTCTCCCAGAAATAAAATGCAGATTCTCACTAGTTCCTTCAGCTTTTGGTACTTGGTGTAGTGTTTTGGTTAGGTATTTGTAGCAGCCCTGCTTGTCATCTTTTTTTCCCATTAGAGTAACAGATAAGATCCTTGGACCTTGGACAATGCCCACTCTTAGGGCTCCTTTTGCGAAGCCGCGTTAGCGGTTTAATGCGCATAATAGCGCGCGCTAATTTGCCGGCCACGCTAGCCGCTACCGCCTCCTCTTGAGCAGGCGGTAGTTTTTTGGCTAGCGCAGGAGTTAGCATGCACGCTAAAATCCCTAGTGCGGCTTCGTAAAAGGAGCCCTTAGTGATGACTGTAGTTTAGATTTGATATTTACAAGCAGGGTCACCCATCTTTAAGCCAATAGTCTATCATCAAGATCATTTTCTTGAATTAACTATTATTGGTTATTTTGTAATCTTACTATAAGGAAGATCAGGGTGGTTTTTTTTTTTTTTTCTGGAATGCCTCATTGCTTTATTGATTGCTTTATTGATTTCCACTGATTAAAAACCACCAGAACTCCAGAAGCAGCCTCATGATGAGAAGAATCTCATAGCTAGAAAACGGCATGCATACAGACTGCCCAAGTCATTACATCAAGCAGTATTCAAATCCAAGCTAAAAGCCCATTTTTTGAGGCTGCTTTCAACTCCTAACTCCCAGTCACAGTAAGATACTTATGACCATGCTATCATTATCTCTGCTAGAAACTCCCCAACCCCTATATGTCCTGTTTGTCTGTCCAAATTAGATTGTAAGCTCTTCTGAGCAGTGACCATCTATTACATGTTAAAATGCACAGCACTGCGTACGCCTTCAGTGCTAAAAAAAATGATAAATAATAGTAGTAATCAGGAGCTCACATAATTTGTAGGATGTGGATTTGGTTACTCTACATCCAAATAAAACAAAGTTTATTGTGAGCTTCTATATCGCTACTAATGACTGGGGAGTCAATTCAGAGCGGTTTACATGAGCTTCTGTAAAAGGTGTTCCAATTCATGGGATCTATGTAGAGTTATAGGGGCTTCTGTACCAGTGTTACAATATGGAGTTATTAAGACCGGCATAATTAATCATCCTACTTATGTTACCGGCACATTGATTATTCTATTTATTTGCATATGTTAATACCAAATCAATCGTCCTACACATCTAATATTAGGTTTACTATTGCAGCTAAGTACACTATATTTACACACCTCCTAAGGAGTTTGGCCTATTCAACTAAATATAGTCTATATATAGGAAAGAAAGCTATTTTTCTGTGTTAAAATAACAAACACATATATAGCATCATTTTGAAATTCAGTAGAAAGGCTTAGCAGATGAAACAGCTGCCTATGTAATGACTGAATGGTTTTTAATTTTTAACACCACTTCTTGACTTTCTACCTGCTGTCTCATTGCAGGTCAGCCAAACAGACTAATCCAGTCTGGGTTATTGCATGCATAAAGTTGTCATTGCATGCATCAGGTTGTCATTTTCTACTGAGAAGAGAATGACACGCTGACAGAATTTGTCACCATCTCTGTCCCCGTGGATAACCGCGGGAAGCCATCCTGTGTCATTCTTTAGTGTCTGTCTCAACCTCAGTCATTCTACACTAGCATTCTTCAATGCAAGGCTTGAGGGTCAGTGATTCTTCCCTCTCTCCTTAAAGAATGACATGGGGATGGTTTCCCGCAGCTATCCGCGGGGAAGGAGATGCTTCTCGGTTTATTTGGAAAATCTGCAATGTGGAAACCAAAAACAATGCATTCAATTGGGCTGGATTAATCTGTTTGGTGAAATGGTAGCACTAATTTACCTCTCTTTTTTTTTTTATTGAGGTTTTTGTTTCATCTGGGAGCTTGGCATCAGAATCTACTGTCTCAATCTTATGGGCTCCAGCTAGCACAATAGCAGAAAAAAAGTGTAGGAAATCCAATAAAATAGACAAAAAACCCCCCCAACAACCCTTCCTTCTTAAGGATATATTCAAGGCTCCTATTGCTGACCAACAAGTGTGTTAATTCTGCTGCCTCTCAATATCTCTCCTCATTTCTCTCTCCTTATGCACCTCCCAGAGAACTCCGTCCCTCAGATAAACTGCTTTTATCCGTATCCTTCTCCTCCACTACTAATTCCAGACTTTGTTCCTTTCATTTAGTGCTTGGAATAAACTGAGTTTGTCTACCATATCCCTTCCCTTGTTTAAAAGCAGACTGAAAATCCATCTTTTTCATATAGCCTTCAATCCCTAACCTTACTCCTCACTACCCACTAACCTAACCCACTAATCCATTCCCCCTAACGGTATCCCCCCACCCTAGCATCCTGTTTGTCTGTTTAGATTGGGAAGCTCCTTCGAGCAGGGACTGTCTTCTTTGTGACTCTGTACAGTGCTGTGTACATCTGGTAGCACTATAGAAATAATTAATAGTAGTAGTAGGATATATTATTGAACGTTTTCTGTTTAACAGTCCCTCTCTAATCAGCGAAAAACACGTCCAGTTGCATGCAACATACTTGGATTATAATCCTTTCTATGCAGAATCTTACAGCCTTCTGTGCTTGTTTTTTTTTCCATGATGTTATTTTGTACATCTCATTTATTTAATTGTGTTGAGTCTTTCTAACACCCACCAGACAGGCACAGAATTACCCACACTGATGGAGCCCCAGCACAACAGGAAATTAAAACGCTCCTTCCACAAGCTACTTCTGCAAAGGAGGACTACCACCATTCCTTTTAAAGTTTCTTACCGCAGAAAAACACTATAATCAGTTTCTAAAGGAGGTCGTGATTTTGGGCATGGCATTTATTTAGTAAAGCAAGACTTTTAAACACTTTTCATGTGGTATTGTAGCACTGGGAACTTGGCTCTGCTTCTTATGGGCATGAATACATCAGAAGCCAGTTCCCACTATTAAATCACTGTTGAAATCAATTAGGAGAGCCATATTAAAAAAATGGAACAAAGGACTGCTTTTCTTTAAACTCTCTTTATTAGGTATGCCAACTGCAGTACAAATAAAAGAGCAGACTGTCATATATTTATTTATTTCGTTTTATAGCCTGTCCTCCCCAGGAGCCCAAAACGGGTTACAGCGGTACATTCACAATATCTTGGGAGACATAAGATTAAGGATACATTCACAATTTACTGGAGGCATTGGATTAGGGCATAGTTGCCCCAATATACTGAAGGCATATTACATTCACAAACGGGGCAGGATTAATTCTTCGAGGGCTCCTAGGCACACAAGTTCACTGGGCCCCTTGCCCCCCCAAACATTTATTTACCTGTTTTGTTATTTACTTCTTTATTTCCACCAATTTATATTTTGCATTTGGGTAGGAGGCATGGGGCAAAAAAAATTGAGTGCCCACCATTTTATTGGACTAATACATTTCTCAGCTTTCAGAGGTTAAAACCTCTTTCTTCAGGTCAGTAAACTACACTACTGCTACAGTATTCCTGTCCTGAACTGAGGAAGGGAGTTTTGGTCTCCGAATTAATAAAAAATGTATTAAAATTAGTCCAATAAAAAGGATCATCTTATTTTCATTTTCTATTTATAAACATTTATCAACACAGCTACTTTATCCTAAAGCAAAAGAAATTAATAAAAGAAAGAGATTATTTTTCTACCTTTGTTGTCTTGTTTCTGCTTTCCTCACCTCATCATTCTCTTCTTTCCTTCCATCCACTGTCTACCTCTCTCTGCCTCTTCTATATGGCATCTGCTCTCTTTCTATGCCTCTTCCAGAAACTGTCTGCCTCTCCCTTCCATCTCTCCCTCCCTCCCAGATTTTAGCATCTCCTATGATGAGCATCAGAGCAGTGTTAGGGCATTTATTGCTCCAGGCCGTGGAAGAAACCTATATCGTGGTTTAGTAAAAAGGGGGTTAATTTGTATGAATGTCTTGTTTGATGCCCAGGGGATGCAGTCTTCCTAAGGGTGCAGTACCTCTCCACCCACCACCCACTCCTCTCCTTGCTGCATGCGTACCCCTTGTCTTCCCCTGTGCCTTTTTTTACTTCCCCGGCACAAGGTTGCTGCCCGCATCAGCATTGGTGCTCTCTATGTCACTTCCAGGACCCGTGCCTAGGAAGTGATTTAAAAGGGCGAACTGACGCCGATGTGGGCATGCTGCTCACTCCAGAGAAGTTAAAAGATATGAGGAAAGGTGGGGGCAGGGAAGAGGATACTGCTCACTCTTGGAGAGAGGAAGGACCAATTGGGCCAGGCTTCTTTACCTGGCCCAATCGGAAATGCACTGTTGATGCTTTTCCTTTTTAAAAATGGTGTTCCTTTCTCCTATAATTTTGTAAGCCACTATGACCTTCTGAATTTAATGGGGTATCAAGTCCACAATAAACGTAAACATAAACATAGCAGACAAAGGCTGTTCAGCCCTCTTTGCTTCCAAGAAAATTTTAAACTGATCAAGGTAAAAAAAACAATAACAACAAAACATACTGATTAGTGGTAAATGTTACAATGAAATCTATGCATAAATTTTGCACCAAAACTTGCTGCTTCATTGCTGAAATTTCTTTCTTTGATCCTGCATAACTTTAGTCAGACTGGGAAAAATCCAAATTTGGTGTCCCAAGAAAAGCTTTTGGCAGTGACGAAAATAAAGTCTCAAAACATGCTCACGATCCTGAGGAAATACAAAGGTCGCTAACAGAGTTTCACGTCTCACTGTATCAGTGTCAGATTTCTCAAGCAAAGCTGTAAGATCTAAACTGTCTTGTGAAATATCCTTCAAACCCCTTCCTACGCCAACTGGGATTTAGAAGAAATATAATAAACCTTAGAGATTGGTGGAAAAGCATCTTTAGAAATGCCTAAAACCTCTTCAAAGTAATTCCCTAAGAGTTGATTTGGAGAAAAAAATAGACACCCTCCTTTACAAAGCCACACTAGCATTTTTAGCGCCGGCCGTGGCGGTAACAGCTCAGACGCTCATATGAATTCTATAAGCGTCAGAGCTGTTACCACGGCGGCCGGCGCTAAAAATGCTAGTGCGGCTTTATAAAGGAAGGGGAGAATGTTTGGGAAAATTCAACAAACAAAAATTTAAAAAATGTATAGAATTTTCCAAGTTCTCCAAATGCTTTGATCTTTAATCAAGACAGATTGTTGCTTCTGTACTTCTGTGGACTCGGCTTCCACCTTCTGAACTTGAGATTGCAATTTAGGTAAAAAGGAATAAATTTTAACTACTGTAGTACTAAAGATCGTCACAACTTTAGTTAAAGAAGTAACTGCTAAATGCAGAGGACAAAGCATCCCATACAAATTCTAGTGAGATCCTTCCAGGCTGGGCCAAGAGGTGTCAGCGTCTTCAAAAATCCCAGCTGTGCTTCAAAAAAAAAAAAAAAGCCTGGAAGGCAAAGTATCAAAAACAGCAACTGATGGTAAAGAAGCCTGGCCCAGTTGATTTGGTCCTTCCTCTCTCCAAGAAGTTGAACCAGGAACCTCCTCTTGTCGAGAGCTTTCCTCCACGGCTACCGCACCAATAGATGATGAGGTTTGTTGCAGCTCAGAATCGTCTGGGTTTTCCAGTGCTGGCAGGATGGGTGCTTGCCGCTGGTCCAGGCTCAGCATGATCTTGGTGTCTCCCATTGCTACTGCTTCTAGTGGCTGTGCAGGGGGGGTGGGACCAGTATTGTACACTGGGAAAAGGCCTCAGCGATGGACATCGCGATAGGGAAGATTCACGAATGAGATTTGGAGGGATGAATTGAGATTTGGAGGGAAAGCCTCTCTCTGCTTCCCCTTTTGCTTCCTGCCCATTTCTACAATTAGGCAGCCATTTTGGATCTATCCAGATTTAGACAAATTCCTGGAGGAAAAGTCTATAGTCTGCTATTGAGACAGACATTGAGAATGCCACTTGGGATTGGTAGTATGGAATGTTGCTATTTGGGTTTCTGTCAGGTACTTTAAAAAGGGGTGTCCGGCAAAGATGTCCCTTATCTCCCTTGCTTTTTGATATAGTATTAGAACCTTTATTATCGGCAATTCAACAGGCAAGGGAGATACAAGGCATTGCATATGCAGGTCACATATATAAAATCTCAGCATATGCAGATGATATTTTATTGCATTTAACCGATCCTGAACAAACTATTCCATCTTTGCTCCAGCTGATTGAAGATTTTGGGTATAAAATCAACTGGAGCAAATCTGAGGTTCTTCCACTGAATGTCCATTGTGTAAACTTAAAGGGATTACTTTGGAAAGAAGATGGAATAAAGTATTTAGGAATATTTATTCAAAGAAATTTGGAAGACACTATACTGAAGAACATTATTGATAAAGGCCAAGGAAATGTGTGAGCGATGGAACCCTTTACATCTATCTTGGTGGGTGAGAGTTTAAACTATTAAAATGATGATTGCACCTGTAATTTGCTACCAGATGAGTATGATACCTAAATATTTTCAGGCATCCTTTTATAAAAAATGAAATAAAATTTTATCAGATTTTTATCAGATTTCTTTGCAAAAGTCTCACAGCCTCTTTTACAAAGCCGTGCGGCAACAGCCCCAAAGCCCTTTAAATCTCTATGGGCTTCGGGGCTATTACCGCGCAGCAGCCGGTAGTGCGGCTTTGTAAAACAGGCTCTCAATCTATGGGAAGAATAAATTTCCTGAATTTTTAAAGGTATCATCAAGCTTATATTTTGCTCAGGGTATGTATTGGATCCTCCCTGAACTCATGGAGAATTTGCCGGACTGGCTTCTTCTTGAAGAACATCTTATGGCCCCGCTTCATCTCAAACATTTACTAAGTATTGGACTTCCAAAAATTTATAAAACTAATAAAATTTTTCATTCTACATGGAAAACATTGAGATTTTTAGACTCTTTATTGCCAGTCCCCACTAAAAAAAACTAAATGTCAATCTTTATGGTTAAATTCAAAAATTATGGTGGCTACAGGCTGGAATACGAACTTTAGATGATGTAATTTTTCAGAGCAAGTTGGCTTCCTTGCTTTAGTTGCAGCAGTCATTTGGCTTATCTAAGACTCAATCTTTTATTTTTATTTATTTATTTTTAACAGTTTAACAAGAAAATAAACTTCTTGTACAGAAATGAATAAGATATAGATTCCACTACAACAGCAATTAAATTATAAAAAGTAAATTTATTAACTTAATCAATATTTAAAGTTCCATATTTGAGAGATCCAAGATTCAAATGAGTGATTCAACAAAGAAAAAAGGAAATAACATATCCTATTCAGAAGATAAGCGGTCAACTATTAGTGATTACAGAAAGGTTTTCTTATTAGGTTGACATTGTTACATTTTCCCCCTCAAGACGTTTCATGGTTAGAAATCCTGACAGCTGGGAGGGTTCAAAGAATATAAGAGACTCAATCTTTTAAATGGTTGCAATTGAAGCAAGCAATTTAGAAAGGGATCCCTGAATGGATTACTTGTACAAGCCAACAGAGCCTCCCCTTTTTGTGCTTTCAAGTGGATTTTCATGGACATCAGGCGTCTAAATGGTACAAGTTATTATCTGAATATATGCCTAAAAAAATCTAAAACAAGTCTCTGTGATATTTGGAGTATGGGAATTCAATATGTCATCCTGGTGTCTCAGTGGTCCAGAATATGAAATCGTAAAGTGAAACGCACAGCTTCTGCTGCGATGAGGCCAACTTTGTGCTTTTTGCTATACAGAGTGTTCTGGACTCCAGTGAGGTTAAAAAAGTAGATAAAAATCGCTCCAATAAATGCTGTCATTGTCAGCTTGAGCAAGACACATTAGATCATTTGTGATTTCATTGCCCATTAATTAGGGCCTTTTGGAAATCTATATGGGGCAAAATTATTTCAATTATTGGTGTTCCTATTCCATTATCATATGGGACCATTTTATTTGGAACTTCACTTATGCCTAAGAGTCCGCTTGATAGTCCCAAATATAAGCTTCTCTTGGAAATGTCTGGAGTTGGGTTGCAGTTAATCACATGAAACTGGAAAAATTGGGATCGTCTAAACCAGTGGTTCCCAACCCTGTCCTGGAGGACCACCAGGCCAATCGGGTTTTCAGGCTAGCCCTAATGAATATGCATGAGAGAGATTTGAATATAATGGAAGTGAGAGGCATGCAAATCTGCCCAAGCATATTTATTAGGGCTATCCTGAAAACCCAATTGGCCTGGTGGACCTCCAGGACAGGATTGGAAACCACTGGTCTAAACTTCACATTCTGGAGGGAGTCAATGTGTTTGTATTATTGGTATGAACGAATGATAGCAGAGGAAAATGGTCAGTTCTGGGCATTTAATGACATCTGGAGCCCATTGGATATGTTTGTTAAAGACTGGGGTGGTATATGATGGTTCTTTTATTTTATTCAGATTATTTATTGTATTATTCATATTCTTTATATACATCCAGGAAAGGGTAAGGGGGGGGGGGGGTTGGGTGGGAGGAAGTTGGGGGTTGTTTTAAGAATTTGATGTAGTATGAAAGTGCTGTTTGTTTGATTTTATTATGATATTTTCTTGCACTTTGTATAAGTTATTAAATAAAATCAATAAAAATTGGCAACTGTGGAAACAGAATACTGGGCTAGAAGGATCACTGGTCTGACCCAGTATGGCTATTCTTATGTTATACTGCAAAACCAAATACCCCCTCCCCAATAAAAAAAAAAAATAAATAAAGTGTCTCTTAAGTGGAGGAAAAAGCCTCACTGACGTGTTGACAGCACTTTACAAAAGTAAATAAGGCTGCCTGCTCTTTATCGTAGGCAAAAAAAACCTCCACTGAAACTGATTCTAATAGTGTCCAAATGAAAATGGCAGCCACCACCAGTGTGCACAAACACCTAACTTATCTGATGTTGCCAGAACTTGTTATGGATCTATCAAAACTTTCCAATTTCCATTCTCTGGCTCCAGTAGAACTCCCACTTAAGAAGCATTTCTATAGTGTCCAGTGATGGGCCTCCTATGAGACACTATTTTTGGGATCTTCTTACGTTATACAATAGGGGAGCAGAGCAGATATGCACGTAACCGCAACTGGTGCCAATTAGCACTTGTTATGTCCAATTATTGAGAATTATCACCAATAACACCAATTTGTTTATGTGCATAGTTGACTCTATTCAATAACTGTGGGCCCAACGGCATGCCTAACTTGGACACCATTTTAAAAAATTTGGGGAAAAATGAATATAGTACCAATAGGAGCCACACCTTTCAGCTTTTTAGCTTTTATTTTTCCATACCACCACTTTGCTCTCCTGCTTAAGAAGTGAGATGCTGGACAAAGAATACTCAAAGGTAGCAGAGTTTCCAATGCATTTGAAAGCCATACTGCGAGACAGTTGCGCACAAAGTATGGAGCCTGATATTATTTATTTAATTCATTTTCTATCCTGTCCTCCGCAAAGAGCCCAGGATGGGTTACAGGTCAACATACACACTATACAGTTTACAGATTAAATTTATCATAGTTACAGTGCAAGATTTTCCAATACAAGTTTTTATCCTAACGCGACAAATATCAATATACATTTCTTTGTAATCTATCGGCTGTGGGTGAGGGAGTTAGATGAACAGGTGTGTTTTTATTGCTGTCCTAAAATTGAGGAGTTCCTCAAGGGATCTAATCTGCGAGCAGTTGATCCCAGTGGCTCAGTATAAAGTGGGAGTAGGAACATCGTTTGGCGGTTTGCAGAAGTGCTGCCCGATTTGCAATTCGAATCAATTTGCCGATTCACTTCGGGTGAATTGGTTTGAATCGATTCATTTGCACAAAAAATCAAACTCACCGATTCAAAGGTCGGTCCCCTTGGTATGCGCCTGTGCGATCCGTGGTGGTGGCAGCGACGTCAACCTGCAAGCACGTTGATTTTTTTTTTATAGTTGTTGGCTCTTGGCTGGCTCATTCCCAAAAGCATTTCTCCTCGCCAGTCCCTGAATCTAACTTTCAGCATAAGTAAAGGATCTCTCTGCTGCAGTGCTCTCTTCTTTTCCTGAGGCCATGGAATGGGGGGGGAAGGGGGAAGCTGAGGACCTTTCTTTAAGGAAGTTGAGAATCGGGGAGGGGGGCTGGGGAGAAGGAATATGGGGCCTATTTCTTTGGGGAAGCTGAGAATCGGGGAGGGGGCTGGGGAGGGGGGAATATGGGGCCTATTTTTTCAGAGATGCTCTGGGCCTGGGGAAGCTGAGAATCGGGGGAGCTGGGGAGGGGGAATATGGGGTCTTTTCTTTGGGGATGCTTTGGGGAAGCTGAGAATCAGGGAGGGGGCTGGGGAGGGGGAATATGGTAGTGCTGCCCGATTTCCTTAATATTGCCTTGTTTAAATAAAATTTTTAAACTTAAAAAGCTGAGTCAATGAAAATGAACTGAATCAAAAAATCGATTCAACAGGGTAAATCGAATCGAAATATTTTTCACTGAATCGTGCAGCACTAGTTAGCATTTGAAGGGAATGGCCAGAGGGCATTTTGAGGCGTATTTCATCCTGGGAACGAAAGGACCTGTTTGGCATGTATGGAGGAAGCGTGGTCATCACGTAACTCGGCGCCATGTCGGGCAAGCATTTGAATGCTAGTATCAGGCCCTTGAAGACACAACGTTTGGCTACGGGCAGCCAGTGAACCGATGACAGAGCTTTAAATGGATAAGCTGCGTCTTAGGACAAACCACTACAAGTGGGTAGTGTACTCCCTTCCAGTATTATATAAGTCAGAGGACTGATTTTCAAAGACAGCTGCTGTTTTCAAAATCAGAACTTTTCAAATCAAATAATGTTCATTTATTGCCAAATATGCTACCAAAATTGTAATAGGCTTTTTTTTTTCTGATAAATCTTAAGGCAAGGTGTTGATCATACTTTTAAAGGGTTTCACTTAGATCTCTTCATTGAAAATAACATGGGAAATGTTAATAATGAAAAAATAAATTACCCCCCCTTTTACAAAGCCAAGTTGACATTTTTATCGCTGGCCACGGCAGTATTAGCTCGTATTATAGGAATTATAGGCGGTATTATAGGAATTCTGAGCATCAGAGCTAATACCGCCGCAGCCAGCGATAAAACACCTAACATGGCCTTGAAAAAGGGGGCCTAATATTTTTTCTTGGGTTGGCAAGTACTCTTTCCAACAAGTGTGCATTATTGCTCAATAGTGCTAAATTATTTGTATACTACTGAAAATGAGCATGCACATTATTTATGACATTACCCTAAATGGAGAAAAAAAAAATACTGCAAATAATACAGGAAAATAACCATATTTTAGCGACATCCATCCCCTCCTCCCATAATTTCATTCATTTTTCAGACATCTGTTAAGATTCAAGTGAAGGCTAAACACTCATTTGGTCCAAAATAAAGAAACTTGGAGTATGCTGAATGGGAAGAGACATAAACACCATGCAACCCCCACTCCTCTTCTCCCCCCCCCCCCAATAACAATGCCCCAAACAGAGCCAGACATCTTGTTATTCCTTTAAAAAAACAAACAAACAAACCACCAGTGAATTCTCTAGTTTTATCTATAACTTAAGAGTGAAATAAATGGCAAATTCATATCCCAAAATGGCACACGTGTTAAATAGTATTTCATGCTGGAAGGGCAGATTTAATTGAATTCCTTGCCAATTGTAGAACAGGCCTAGTAGATGGAAGCAAAGAAAAAGGATTTCTGTATAATCATCACAAAGTGCCATCTTCCATACAAGACTGGCAATTATGGGGCGTCAGTTCTCTCTGTGCACAGCATTCCTCTTTTTTCTTTCCCCCGACCCTAAACGTTCATTATGTCTTACCCTTTAGACTGCTCTCTGCTTTTCTCTCCCCTCCCCCTCCTTTTGTATTTAACAACGCTCTCTCATTTTCATATTCAGGCAAACTAATAAGGACTACCGCAGTCTGAAGTTGCACCAGGCTCTTAAGATGCGCTTTGATACACATTACCAGATAAGGTCCTACTGGGCCAAATAACATTAGCAGTCAGACAATAAGAGTTGAAGGTGTAAACTGTAAAGTATCATCAGTCCATTCCGGCTGCCAACGTCGCTCTCCCAGCAGGTGGCTCATAGCAAACACTGAAGCTCCAACAATCGCACCTATTTTATATGGACTCCGTAAGACCCTTCTTATATTTATTGTTATTATTTTAACTTGTTCCAATATTCCTCCTCTAGCACAGAACAAAACTAAAGAGGAAAAAAAAAACCCCCACACACCCTACAAACGCGAATGAAAGCAGGGAACGTGGGCGTAGCCCGATCGCCTGAATCTGTTCTCCAAGCTCAGAGAGAGAGAAAAAAAGAGGGGATTATAACAGTACAGGCTCTTAGCATACGGCTGTTTCAGATGGAAAATATATTTCACTGAAGCAAAGAAAAAAAAAAACCCAAAACAACAACACACCAAAAAAAACAAACCCAAAAATAATTTGGAGAAGCGGAAGAGGGACAATTCAACCCCTAGAGACTGGAAAATATAAACAACAATAATAATGATTATAATTAACATTTTTCTCCTTCTACCTTTGTGTTACTACCTGCCTTCTCAAGACACGCGAGAAAGAAACGAAGTGCATTTGTGCAGGCTTTGGAAAGAGACTCCGGAGCCGACCAGGGTGAAGCCACCGCCGGTCCCCGGGGGGGGGGGCTGGGAGTGGGGACGGGCTAGGGCTGCTCAGGGGCGGAGGTGGGAGGAGACGGGCGGGTGGTCCGGAGGCGGGGTGTATCGCTGGGGGCGAGCCCGCAGCAGCAGCAGCCCTGGCCGCGCACAGTTGCCTGCACGCCGAGACGAGAGAAGCGCGGATTAGAGAGGCGTGGGGGCGGGAGATAAAGCAAAGGAAGACGAGAAGAGCAGATCCCGGCGGCGCATCCGGAGCTTTTTTTTTTTTTTTTTTTTTCTCCCCCTGTGTGTGTTGTTTACAGCGATCGCTTTCTCTGTGCGGGACTCCGGCGGCTGAGGACAAAAACGTCTGAGGACCTGCGTGGTGGTGGTGGTGCTCCGGTGATCGCGCCCGTCTGAGGCGGGTGCCCGGGGAGGGGCGGGGGCGTGCGGAGCCCCGCTCGCCCACCCGCTCTGTGTTGCCAGGGATTGTTAGCCCCCCCCTCCTCCTCCTCCGGGAGGAATCTCTTTCACCAGGAGCAGCAGCACCGTCGCCGCCACAGCCTTCTCCTCGCCTCTGTGCCCATGGCTACTGCACCCGTGCACCGGGTGGCGCGGAGCCTGCCGCTACTAGCGCTGGCGGCGCTGCTGCAGCAGGTAAGATCGTGGGAGTGGAATGGGGGGGGGGGGTGAGAGAAGCTTTCCGGAAGGGGGGGATGTGTGCATGTCCGGTTCGCACCCTGCCGCAGGTGCTGGATGAGGGCCCTGGGAGCGCATTCACGCGCCTTAGCAGGTGGCTCTGAAGCGGCGAAGGGCTGGGGCAGGGCGCTGGCAGGGAGTGGCTGGGAAGACTGAGTAACAGATCTACTCGTGCCGTTATTATTATTATTATTGTTATGCGGCTGGAGTTTTTTTTTTTTTTCCCCCTTAAACATTTTTTCCCTGTTGTTGCGTTGGACTTGAAGCCTTCTGTTTCTCTATAGCGAGTGAGCACGTCGGCTTAATGTTTGCCCATTTTTGCCGGACGAATCTTTTGTTGCTCTTACTTTCCGGGGGGGGGGGGAGGGGGACGCTGGAGCGAGTAAGGACCGGTTCAGCCTTTGTGCAAGCGCTAGGCAGCCGCCTAGAGCAGCTCCTTCTCGGGGCGCAGCGACTGTAGTGTCAAAGCGAAACAATAGGTTCCCGGGTGCCCCACGGATTCAGAACCGTTAGCGCTTGCTTTTTGAACCCGCGTTATTGACGATCCTGACTGTTGAGTTCAGTTTATCAAAAATGTGGGTTGTAGCGCTACAGGCTAAGGCCATGAAAGTTAATACGGGGGTGGGGTGGGGGGGGGGGTTAAGGCTCTTTTAGGGAGCCCACTGCCCTTGCACCGACTCTGTGAATAAAGCGCATATTCTCACTCTGCTGGGCGTGTTGACCGCCGATTCTCCGAGCCCGTTTTTGTGAATCGTGTCCACTACTGTGCGGAGTAATGGATCTGGAGAGCGGGCTCCGGGTGCACGCCAGCGCAATTTACAACGCTGCAGGTGCATTTGCAAGGGGGGGGTGAAGCAGCGGGTCTCGGCGCATGGGGCCGGCTCAGTCTCGCGCCGTTCTTTGGCGGCGGCTCTGGAGTTACTGTCCATGGTGTTTAAAGGGGAGGGAGCTCCCGGGCAGGCTCGCGCAGCGGCCACTGAAAAGCTGATCGGTCCCCGTGCACGTGAATCCGGCAGGAGAACGGAACCGTTTCCCCCACCCCCCCCCCCTTGTTTTTTTTTTTTTTTTTTTTTTGCTTTGTTGTTGTTCACCCCCGAATCCCTCGAGCACAGTGGGGTTCTGGGAGCGCTAGAGTTGAAATGAGCCCCTCATCCGCTACTACCACCAGGGTTGGGGGGGGGGGGAAGGGAGAGGATCCTTTTCCGTCCCCGCTGTCCGGGGCCGTAGTGCTAGTTCGCTTTCTCTCCGGCGCTGGCTGGGCTTTGCAGTAAGTGTTGCCTTGCCCCACTAGTGTGGGAACCAGTTCATCAGATGTAATCCAGCCCTGTGCTCAACATTGTTTTGTTGTCTCGCTTTGTCAATACAAAGCCTTGTGTGCAGTGGGGGAGGGTTAGTTAGAGCGGTTTTTTTTTTCTTCTTCTTCCTAATGCATACTCGAAACCTCGATTCCAACAAAAAGAAATCTACGTATTGTGATTAATTGAAAAGGTCAGATTTGCAGCTACAACTAGTTTGTATGTGTGTGGGCGGGGTGGTGTGTTCTTAATGCCCAGTTATTCAGTTACACTTTACAGGAGTGGATATTGATCCGATTTACTGTGCACCCGAATACTGGAAACAGAATATCTTGCGTGCTAAATGGGGCTTCGATGCATTTTTAGGTTTTCTCTTTTATCCATTACGGGGGGGGGGGGGGGACGTGGAGATCGGAGTTTTAAAAGTGGCGAGTGCTTGAAAATAGACACTAACTATGGTCGACTTGTTTCTCTTCTGAAAAGATAAGAAAGGCCAGCTCTTTATCTTTTCTTCCCCCCCCCCCACGTTTAATCTTGGTTTGCTTATGCTTTAAAACAGTGGTTCCCAAACCTGTCCTGGGGGACCCCCCAGCCAGTCAGGTTTTCAAGATATCCCTAATGAATATGCATGAGAGAGATTTGCATACCTGTCACTTCCATTATATGCAAATCTCTCTCATGCATATTCATTAGGGATATCTTGAAAACCTGACTGGCTGGGGGTCCCCCAGGACAGGTTTGGGAACCACTGCTTTAAAACAAAAGGTACTATGCAGAGACAAAAGGAAATGATCTAACCATCATTCAGTATGGGAGATATAGCTAATGTTACGGTTCGGGAATCCAATTTCCCTTTGAGTTCTTCAGGTATCCATTAAATCAGGTTTTTCTTGAGGATTGATTGCATTTTTTTTAAAAGAATCTTTTTATTCTAAAGTTGGTTTGGGTAGAAGGCTGCTGCTTTTGACTGTTGTGCTGCTAATCAAATAATCTGGCAGGCTCTTTGATTACCTTTTTAACTCTTCTCACTTGGGTTCTCTGCCCAAGAACATTCATTTTGTCTGGGCTGTGCATAACACATTTCAAGTTCTGGCACACCGATTTTGTTGCATTGGTTGTGTTCTGGCACACACAAAAAAATTACTTTCTCTTGGCTATCAAGGATGAAAATCTTTTTAAGAGGATGGGCTTAGTTTCATAGAAACATTGTATAAATTTCAAAAGTATATGTTTGTGTATGATTTTATATATACAGTATATAATATCAATACATTTGAATTTTAAGTGGAAAATCCAAAAAGCAGCATATGTAAGGAGAAACATTTGGTGCACAGTAGAATTAACACTATGAGGAAGTAAATGTGATCTTGCACTTTAATGATCATGTGTATATGAGGTTTTACTTCTCCCACAAACTCGTGGTTTGCGGTCATTGCTGAATTATGAAATGCATTATTCCCCACCTGATCCATCTCGCAACAAAGAAGATTTTTGCTATTTTATGTCCACTGCAAAGAAGAAAACATCTTAGTAAACAGACAAATTTTATCAAAGGACAAGTGATATGGTGAATCGTTAGAGTGACTCTCAAATGTTGTGGATGTGGGTCTGGATATACTGTAGATACATAACAAAAGGAACTTAGTTAGCAGTGCATCCATATAAGATTTCCTTTGGACTATATGAAGACTGTACTCTGTATTCAGAGTAGAGGGCTGCACGGGAGTGATGATTGCAGGAATCCCGTGGGTATGAAAGAAGTTGCCATAGGATTCCTCTGGGAATGGGAGAATTTGCTGTGGGATTCCTGTAGGAGTGTAGTCAAAAATCTCTGGTGCTCCAGAATGAGGCCTGGAATGCACTGAGAAAGGCAATTGGAGCACCAGAATGAGGCATGAAATGCACAGAGTGCCAGAACACTCTTTGGTTGAACACTGTCCAGAAAGCCACAGGGAACTGTGGGGTTGGGAGGAAACAGAGGACTTTGAGCAAGTAAATAATAGTGTTGACTCTTTGTGGGGATGGGTGGGGATGGATGAAAGTTCTGTCCCCATGAAACTCTAATTCAGAGGGTAAGTGAGCACATAGAAGGCTAGATCAAAGCTTCTGGGCATTGAGGAGGTTAAATTTAGCCCCCTCTCCCTAGGTAGTTAACTTTAATCTGGGTGTAGAGTTAGGATGGAGAAAAACAACCAATGACCGACTGACAGTATATCTATAAATAATTACTATTTTAGATTTAGCTTGAACCAGTGAGTCACATTCAGTTATGGTATTTCTTTGTCTCTGTAGGGCTCACAATCTAAGTTCAAAGGTGAAGCAATGACGTGTTAAGTGACTTGCCCAAGATCATAAGGATTTGCACTCTATATACTGTATTTGCATGCGGGTCTCCAGCGGTGCAGGGCAGCTGCGATCTCTTCGGCATCTGGCCTGCCTCCGCACTTCCCGCTGAATGGCCGACGTCGAGACTCGTGAGAGCTGACCTCAGCCACTCAGCAAGCAGTGCGGGGGCAGGCCGAATGCCAAAGAGATTGCGGCTGCCCTGCACCGTTGGAGACCCGAGACGTGAGCCAGCGAGGGGGCTTCCTAAAAAGGTACCGGGGATGGGGGGGGGATGATTTAAAAGTTTTATATAAGCCGCCCCATATAACTAGGTCATACCCCTTACATGGGTTTGTAAAACCCATTTATAGGCCAATTAAATTATTGCCAATTAAATTATTGGCACTAATTAGAATTTACACGCACCACTTTTTAAGCATATTCTATAAAGTGGTACATGCAAATTCTAGTACATGGATCTCAGAAGGGGGAATGGCCAGGGAAAGAGCATGGGCGGGTCATGGGCATTCCTAAAAGTTAGGTGCACTATTACAGAATATGCCCAATCCATGCATAACTTAGGCACAGACATTTAGGCCTGGTTTTTATTGTCATGAATGCCTGTGCCTAAATGTTGGTCATGCAGGCAGGTGCTACACGTGATTCTATAAACTGCACCTAACTGGAGGCAGTTTATAGAGTTGGGCTAAGCACTGACTTTTTTTAGGTTACATATATAGAATTTACTCTTAGATGCTTAATTTGGCAACTGAACCTCAGGTGTTAGTGTTATAATAGCAGGTTTCACTTTGACTTTCAACACAAAAAGAAAGTGCCAGATTCAGTAAATGGTGCTCAAAGTTAAGCACCATTAGGCAGAACGCCATTTACAGAACAGTATCAGCACGCTTCTTGTGTCAAAAGCTGATGGCAATGTTTAGGCAGTTAGGCATATAAATGCAGGTACTGTAATATACTCGAATATAAACCCATCTGAATATAAACCGAGATAACATTTTCTTCCCCCTTTTTAGAGGAAAAATATTAACTCCAATGTAAACCAATGTAGACTAGTAGTGAGCCAAGACGAGGTGTCTGGTCTTGTCCCAGATGGTTCTGCACCCACCTCGCTGCCCTCCAGACGTCACTGACCTCTCACCAGGCCTACCTTAAGCCCTTGTGGTTCAGTGGTGAGCAGGGAAAGAAGCAATGTGAGGTGTTGGGTCCTGGCTGGCTGTTCACCCATCAGGCCCTCCTCCCCCATATCCAGCGCAGGCCTCTCACCAGGCCTACCTTAAGCCCTTATGGTCCAGTGATGAGCTGCGAAAGGAACAATGTGAGGTGTTGGGTCCTGGCTGGCTGTGCACCCATCGGGCCCTCCTCCCCCATATCCAGCGCAGGCCTCTCACCAGGCCTACCTTAAGCCCTTATGGTCCAGTGATGAGCTGCGAAAGAAACAATGTGAGGTGTTGGGTCCTGGCTGGCTGTGCACCCATCGGGCCCTCCTCCCCCAGATCCAGCGTAGGCCTCTCACCAGGCCTATCTTAAGCCCTTGTGGTCCAGTGGTGTGCTGGGAAAGGAGCAATCTGAGGTGTTGGGTCCTGGCTGGCTGTGCACCTATCTGGCCCTCCTCTCCCAGATCCAGCGCAGGCCTCTCCCCAGGTCTACCTTAAATTCTAGTGGTCCAGCGGTGAGTTGGAGCAGGAGCAATCTTCTTACTTTCCTGCCCTTGCAGTCCTGCTAGTAAAAATGAATGCTGCAAGTTTCCATTGGTTAGTGTCTGATTAAAAAATATGGTAGCTCTGAAGTAGTCTTCTGTTGTTGCTTTCCCCAAGAAATCCTTCCCTTTTAAAACTCTTGCTTCATTTATTCACTTCATTTTCAGAAAAGAGACCAATTCCTTGTCAGCACTTAATATCTGAATGTGGATTGGCTCCTTCATCAGTGAATAAAGAAATTCTATTAAATGGTAGCTGTTAGCTCAGCCCAAGTGAAAGCCTTGTAGAATTGTGGGGGAGGATAAGATCACTTGGGAATTTGGAAGGGGCGGGGGTTGGTAAAGTAGGAAAGGAGATATGGAGGAAAGCTTTGGGGGTCGTCTCCACTTTTATTTATTTTTATAATGTTTTGGTTTAGGACAAGGATCAGGCAAGGGTGACATGAGAGCGTTGCTTTTAGATGCAGGTGGTGGTGGGGATCTGGAGATCACAAAGCAGAGCTGTGCTTTCCTTTTCAATAACTGGTTGAGAAGTTAGATTTAGGAAAATATTCAGCTGAAAGTCTAGTTGGTTAGTTTCATTTGAAAGATAGATTAAAATTATAATTGGGAGACTCACTCCCACAGTGGATTTTGGAATTTTCCAGGATGAACTAAATCCCAGGTAAGTAAAGGGATTTTCTCACAGGACAATAAAGGTTCATGTCTTAGATACAGGTTTTCAAACCTACCTAGTGACCCTGTAGCCAGTGGGATTTTCAGGAGATCCATGATGAATATGAATGAGGGAAATTTGAATAATGGATTTGTTTTAATTATGTTTTTGAAGTCTATGTAAGTTGGTTTTGAACACTGCCTCGAATTTGTAGGTAGTGTGGTTTATACATATTTTAACTAAATAGACTATCTCCATTGTATATAACCCTCATGCCTATTTTCACTCAGCCATATTCAGAGACTTCCTTTTAATCTTAGTGAGTAGTCTTGCTTTCAACAAAATTTCACTCAGGTAAGAAACCCATACTAAGGACTCTAAAGAGCCACAGGATGATCAGAGATTGTGAAAAATCTTCACAAGATTGGCTAGTTTGCTAATAATCAAGTCCGTAGCTGAGTGCTTTACATGTTTCACGCCTCAAAATCCTGTTAAAAAAATTACCAGGGATAGTTTTCAACATATACTGAATTTGATGAAACAATCCAGAGTATTCATTTTTACACAACTTACTAGACTTGATGCACAGTCACAGCTCTATTATATTGGGCGGAGAGCATGTCAAGATAACTGTAGATAAATGCAGATATATGATGCTTTGTGCTTTTTTCAAGTGTTTTAAAGCAAAGGTTTGTTTTACTGATCCACACAAATACACAAGTTTTAAGTGTATGTCTATAACTACTTTGGAACTAATCAATTCAAAAATTGGCAAAGTGGGAAAATATAAATATATAAATGCACGAAACTCCACTTAATTAAGGCTGAAAGTCAGCTCATACGGGGAAAAAAAGCCTCAGGTCTTTATCGGTAGAGCTTAAAGCTCAAACCACCTCTACCCACATTATTGGTCAAAAACTTCCGTAAAGAGTGACTAAATGCCACTAAAGTTATTCTTTTGAGAACTGAGATTCTTAAACAACTCTCTAATGACTGTGTTTAAAAACTAAAGAGTCTTCTATATTGCCAACGTTTCACAGACCTAAGCTGTTTCTTCAGGACTTTTAGACTTCCTGTATATCCACACAGATTGAGTCGTCTGTTCACAGTCTTACCAGCATCCTTCCTGGAAGTTTTTGGCCATTGATGTGGGTGGAGGTGGTTTGAACTTTAAGCTCTACCGATATAGACCTGAGGCTTTTTTTCTGTATGAGCTGACTTTCAGCCTTAATTAAGTTGAGTTTTGTGCATTTATATATTTATAACTACTTTTGTCCACAAAGTCCATCCTTTTTATGAGCGATATTGATTTTCTGTGTATATTTATCCTCACTCCTGAGGCAGGCGTATTGTACACCAAAACACAGTACTGTGTCGGGTCTACACCTTTGTGGATGGACTGAATAAATTTACATTTTGTAAGATCACATCGATCGTCTTTTTCTTTGGGAAATCCATTGTCAAACTTCTAGTTTGATTACTGAAAACTTACCACACCATAAGGCAGTGCTATAAATATCACACTGAGCCTTAGAGCACCGATATGCCGACCATTGGGAAACTGGAATAAGCTGGACTGTTACAGATCCCTACACAGACACTGCATGGTAGCAGAATCCTTCACCTCAGTTGCACATGCAGAGCATGGACAGAACCTCATGTGATACTAATAGGGACCAAACAGAAGAAAGGAGAGAGAAATTGCCTCAAAGTGTAGCAACCAAGCAAAAAAGGCAAAGGAGATGTCAAAATCAACCAACAGTGATATTTATTAGCGAAAAAGTCTCAGTACAGTTAAAAAGCTGAGATTACAACTAGGATCCCAGTTTCAGCAATCTGGAATGACTTCATCAGGTGACAAACGAATTACGGTATACCGCTGGTTGTATGAGAATTCAACCAAAGTAATGAACGGAACCAAATTGTGAAGGCATCTTCAGTAAAAACCTAGCGCCAAAAAAGAAAACCAATAGGGAACTGCAACTAGTAGGGAGCTACATGCAAATAAAAACTGAAATGGAGACTCCCAAGAAAGCTAGACTTTATAAGCAGTGCTAATACTGTTTTATATTTATATATTTATTGAATTTTTTCAATATAATCAAGCATAACTTGTACAGAAAGGAAATTCAGCAAAAGAATTAATAATTAAACATATACTTCAATCAAACATCTAATATAAGCTAAATCTCTACTCAAGTTCACAATTAAGATCCAAGGTTGATGATGGGCAAGTAATACAAAGAAAATTTAAATTAAGAAAATTATTACTAGTAGACTGGAAATACACCTTTCCTTAATCTAAGCACTCATGTTCCATCTTTCTCCAAACATGAAGTTGATAGAAAGGTTGTCAGTTGAGATGGCTCAAAGAAGACAAATTTATGTGAACGATAGTTAATTACACATTTACATGGATGTCGCAAATAAAATGTAGCCCCTAGAGCCATAACACCAGGTTTCCTTAGCAAAAATTCACGTCTCCTCCGTTGGGTCTCCTTGGCCAAATCTGGGAACATCTGTATTTTACAACCTAAAAATTATTTTTGTTTATTCTTAAAGAAAAGTCTTAGCAGCCAGTTTTTATCTGGCGCGAGCGCTACTGTTATAAGTAAAGTTGCTGGTTCCGCCAATTCTTTATCCGATGTTTCCAGAATATTAGTTAAATTCATAGAGTCCTGTCCCATATTCTGTTGTTGTTGTTGCTGTTGCAATTTCTTATTTGGAAGGTAATAAACTTTTGTAAATGGTGGTAATGTTTCTTCAGAAAGCTCCAATATTTCAATCATATAACGCTTAAGCATTTCTCTAGGGGCTATCATAGGCACCTTAGGAAAATTAATCAGCCTAAGATTGTTATTCCGGGAAAAATTTTCCATTACCTCCATTTTCCTTCTTAAATCAATATTATCTTTAATTAGTGTCTCAATAGTTTGTTTAGAAACCTTTATATCTTGAAATGCATTCTGTATTTTATATCTTGAAATGCATTCTGTATTGAGGTCTTAGAGTCCTCAATTTCACTTTTTAAGTCTTTAATTAGTCAGTCTCATGTTTGTTAATTTTATTTTCAAATAGTTGTAATTGTGGACTTATAGACTTTGCCAAGTTAGCCACTAAATCCCAGAGAGAGTCCAATGTTACCTCCTGGGGCTTCTCTATTTGAAGAAAGTGTAACTTAGGTTTATTTAGCTCACCCACTGGCAAACTGTCTCTTCCAACGTCGTGTTTGGTTCCTGCTTCCCCCTCTGCTTCCTCCTCAGTCTCCGCATTCGGGCTTCCCTGCAGCAGCAGGGGCCCCGGCAACACAGTTCCCTCGTTGATCTCCTGAGCCTCCGGGAGGAGGTGAACTCCAACTTCCGGGAGTACCTCCGCTTGCGGCGAACTGGTAGACTGAGGGCGTGGGGGAGGTGCTCTCACGTTGGTGCTTAAGGATGTTTCTGGCCCCATGGAGAACGACGCAGACTTGCCGCCACTGCGCGCCTCCTGCAGGGAACTCCCCGACGATATTGTTGGCGTTTGCTGCATTCTCCGAACAAGCTCCTCGATATTGCCGAAGACAGCCGTTCTAGAGCGCTGTGAGGCTCCACCAGCGCTCCTTCCTCTCCTCTTCGGCATGGCTAAGCAGGTAAAATTTTACCAAGAAAAGTAAAATAAGTAAGACGAGCTTGGGGAGAATGTGCCCAGACCTACTAGCATTCGGCCATCTTGGATCTCTACAGTTTCTCTTGACTGCAGTAAGCAGTGCTAATACTGTTAAGAAAACATAAATGTATTTTTTCCTGTACTCTGCAAAATCAAAAACAAAGATATACTTACAAAGCAGATACAACCGTGTCTTTTAAAAATATTAAATAAAAATACATTTTTCTTATTGGGCTGATCCCAGACTTTCTTCCACTTTCCAAGTGTCAGTCGTCTACCAAATTATTTTGCAGATTGGCTTTTCCATGTCATCTCTTTCCTCTTTTCTTCCTTTATTTGTCTACATCTGTCTGACATTGATCTTTCATTTTATTTTTTTTCCCCCACTTTTTTCTTCTCTGTGTTTATCTCCCTATCTCTCATCCATTAGTCCTTAGTCTCCGTTTCATTTCTCATCCATCTCTCATTCCCTCTCTAGCACTCTCATAGCCCCCTATGTCTCCCCCACCCATCTTTTACACACTTTCTTAGTCCCCATTCCCATCCTCTGTACTTAACTTTTTAGCCCTCAACTACTCTATTCTGCATCTCATCACCCTATCGGACCCAGCTCCATCCCTGTGTTTCCTTCATTCCCTTGTCTCCAAGGTCATTCTTATCTCTTAATCCCATGTCTTATTGCCTCTCTTTCACCATCTTTTTAAACACATTTCCACTCCACTCATCTAGTTCAGAGACCCATCATTTTCCTCCAGCACCTATCCGCAGTACCCCCATCCCTTTTCAATGCCTTTCCAATCTTCCAGGTCATTCATGTTATGTCTCAGTCTTTCTTGTCTTCTTCATCATCCCCTTTATGCCCTCTTCTCTTATCCCTAGTGGTTAATACAGCAGCCTCAGAACCCGGGGAACTGTATTTGATTCCCACTGCAGTTGCTTGTGACTTTGGGCAAGTCACTTAACCCTCCGTTGCGCCAGGTATAAAATAAGAATATAAGAACCCATGGTCCATCAAGCCCAGTAGCCTATTCTCATGGTGGCCAATCCAGGTCACTAATACTTGGCCAAAATCCAAGGTGTAGCAATATTCCATGCTACCAATACAGGGCAAGCAGTGGCTTCCCCCGTGTCTTTCTCAACAACAGACTATGGAATTTTCCTCCAGGAACATGTCCAAACTTGTCTTAAAACCAGCTACACTATCCACTCTTAGCACATCTTCTGGTATTGTAACCACAGAAAGGCAGTTTATCAAGTACCATCCCCTTTCCTTTTTCTCAACTCATCAATATACCCCCATTCATACTTAAAACTGCCAAGTACAGTAAAACCTTGGAATGCAAGTAACTTGGTATGCAAGTGTTTTGCAAGACAAGCAAAACATTTTATAACATTTTAACTTGATAAACAAGCAAGGTCTTGCAATACAAATACATACGGTGCAGTGTTCTCCCGCGAATTTGCGGTTCGCGAATCGTGGACTCGCTCATTTGCGGTCTGCTTCAACTACCTCTTCCTGTAGTAAAGTCGGGCTACACCAATCAGGAGCTGCATGTCAAAGCAGCTCCTGATTGGTGTAGCCCGACTTTACTACTGGAAGAGGCGGTCAGAGCAGACCGTGAGTGATTTTCTTTGCCCGCCGGCACTCCAGCTGCCCTCTCCTGCCTTTTGACAGGTGAAAAAACCACATTCATGGTTTTTCAAAATTTGCGGGTGATCCTTGAGCGTAACCCCCCATGAGTTTCGGGGGAGTACTGTATACACACATCACATCATCAAATTTGAGCCGATAGTTCGTCTCTCTCTTTCTGATACTGCAGGAATGTAGTGACTGTTTTAAACAAGTAAGATCTTGCAATACAAGTACATACAGTATTTTGCATTACAGTTTTTGGGTTGTGAAACGAATTGTCTTGAGTTTCATTATTTCGTACGGGGAAATTTGCTTTGATATACGAGTGTTTTGGATTACAAGCATGTATTTGGAACAAATTATGCGCGTAATCCAAGGTTTTACTGTATTCAATATCCCTTTAAAATTCTCACTCCATCTCTCCTGTCCATAATTCTCTGCTCTGCTCCCATTCAGTCATCAAGGCCAGTCATCATCTGCTCTGTTTCCCTTTTCACCCACCCCACCCTACCCCATACCATAGTCTTACATATCACCATACTTTATCACACTATTCCAGAGCAATGAACCAGAGGAATGGTAAGACAAATAATGGTGATCTGTATCCTACCTTTGGCATCTGTTTAACTTCAGTATTAAGGTATTTGAGAGTATTTTGATCCTCCTTTGATCTCAGCTCCTGATGAAGCCTAGATGGTGAAACAGTCTTATCTTGTCTTGTGTTGAGCTGGATAGTTACAAGTGAACTGAAACATTCATTTTGCTACCAGTGGATTTTGGGAACAAGACAGCCAGTATTCAATTACAGCATTTTACAGCAAATAAGATTTAATTGAATTTAAAGGTATATAAAGAAAAAGATTGTGGTTTAAACACAGTGGAAATCTAACATGCTATAGGACATTTATCTTAGTCATTATAATTAGGAAGAGGACTTTAATTCTTTAGAAAAGTATTTATAAATAATGTTAAATAAATAATGAGGACATTGAATTATTTGTAGAGTATGATGTAATGATTATATATAAAAATTTGTTAAATGAAAATATTTTCTATACAGCTTTTTTGAGTAAGATATAATGAGCATGCATGAGGCAGATCTGCATGCCTGTCACCTTTACTATATGCAAATCTGCTTCATGCATGTTCCTTAGGGATATCTTGAAAACTCAACTGACTGGGGGTCCTCCAGAACAGGTTTAAGAACTACACTTCCCCCTTCGTATTTGCGGGAATTAGGGGCAGAGCTGGCCCGTGAATATGGAAAAACTGCGAATAATATTTGAACCGGTTCTACCCTTATCCCCCCGCTTCCCCCAGCTATTTTTAGCCCTGTAAGCCCCCCCCTTAAGCCTTACCTGGTGGTCTAGCGGGTTTTCAGGCAGGAGCGATCTTCCCATACTCCTGCCCCATGCAGATCGCTCACAGGAAATGGCTGCCTTGAGCTCCCGTAGTCTCTTGAGCCATTTCCTGTGAGCGATCTGCACGAGGCAGGAGTGTGGGAAGATTGCTCCTGCCTGAAAACCCACTAGGCTATCAGGTAAGGTTTAAGGGGGGGGGGGCTTATAGGGCTAAAAATAGCCTGAAAAATGAAAAATGTTTTTCTGGTCAAAAATCATGAATAACCGAATCTATAGATACGGAATTTGCAAATACGGAGGGGGAAGTGTACTGTTTTATCTATAACCAACTTTATTTCAAATGCACTCTTATCAAACTTTCAGGAAGTCAATCAAAACTTATTTCTTTGACAGATTTCTCTGACTCCACTTCTGCCTTGATGCATTCCTAAAACACTGCCAGATAAATTTGATTAATCTTAACATGCTAATGTAAGGTTTTTTGTTTTTTTTGCAGTATCGCTGTCTGTATACAGTATCTTCCTCTGTAAACCGCTCTGAACTATTTGTGATATTGTGGTATATAAAAATAAAGTTATTATTATTATTAACATGTGCTCAACTGTCCAAAGCAACAAGGTTACAGATAGATGACAAGTGAGTCACCCTTAAAGGTATGATCCTTCTGCAGAGTGTAATGCTCAGCCAGGAACACCTCCCCCTCCAAATCTTACCAAACAAGCAACCATTCTTAAGACTATTTTCTGCTTTATTGATAACCAATGTAGTGTCATTAGTCAGAATGTAATCAACTCATACTATTTCTGTTATCAGCTGGATAATGGTGTTCTACATCATTCATAAACTTTTGTAGTTGAAGTTACATAACCTAAACCAGGGCTGCCCAAGTCCGGCCCTTGAGATCTACTGGCAGGCCTGGTTTTCAGGATATCCACAATGAACAAGCATGAGAGAGATTTGCATACCAAGAAGGCAGTGCAGGCAAATCTCTCTCATGCATATTCATTGTGGATATCCTGAAAACCTGGCCTGCCAGTAGATCTCGAGGACCGGACTTGGGCAGCCCTGACCTAAACAGATTGCATTACAGTAGTCTAGGTCAGGGGTGAACAAACCTTTTGGATTGAGGGCTGCATTAGGAGCTGTGAGCAGGTTGGCGTGGCCTCTCTATCCCAATCATTACTCTTGATATTGCCAAAAAGCATGAAGCCATTAACTAGATAAACTATAAGCCTTAATGCTGAGCGACATACAAAATTTTAAGAGATTGCTTAAATGGCACCTCTTTTACCTGATGAAATACAGGGTATGAGATTCAATGAACAAGGATGAATAAAGATTGTTGACAGGAAGGTGCTGGCCACCGATGTTTTATTGTCTGGTAGTTTGTCTGTTTTGTATTTTTAGATTAAATTTTCTATTTTTGTATGTACATAAGAACATAAGAATTGCCATCTCCGGATCAGACCCTGGGTCCATCAAGTCTGGTGATCCGCACACGCGGAGGCCCCGCCAGGTGTACCTTGGCATAGTTTTAGTCCCCATATCACTGTATGCTTCTCAAGGGAGATGTGCATCTAATTTACCCTTACCCATATCACTCTATGCCACTCTTAAGGAGATGTGCATCTAGTTTACCTTTAAATCCTAGAATGGTGGATTCTGCAATTACTTCCTCTGGGAGAGCATTCCAGGTGTCCACCACTCGCTGCGTGAAACAGAACTTCCTGATATTCGTCCTGGACCTGTCCCCCCTCAGCTTCAGTCTATGTCCTCTTGTCCATGTCACATTGAACATTGTAAACAACTGCTTTCCCTGCTCCATTTTGTCGAATCCTTTCAGTATTTTGAAAGTCTGGATCAGATCCCCTCGCAGTCTCCTCTTCTCAAGGGAGAACAACCCCAGTCTCCTAAGTCGTTCCTCGTAGTCCAGGTTCTCCATACCTTTCACTAGCTTTGTTGCTCGTCTCTGCATCCTCTCTAGCAGTTTTATATCCTTCTTTAGGTATGGAGAACAATGCTGGACGCAGTATTTCAGGTGCGGTGGTCTGACCATGACTCTGTAGAGCAGTATTATAACTTTCTCTGATCTACTCGTAATTCCCTTCTTTATCATGCCTAGCATTCTATTTGCTTTCTTTGCCGCCGCCGTACATTGCGCCAACAGTTTCGGGGTTCTATCTATCAGTGCACCCAGGTCCTTTTCCTGTTTGGTCTTTCCCAGAGTTACACCTGACATACTATACTTGTGATCTTTATTTTTTCTGCCTAAATGCATCACTTTGCATTTTTCCACATTAAAATTCATCTGCCATTATCTGCCCACTTCTCCAATTGATTCAAGTCGCTCTGGAGTTCTTCGCTATTCTTCTGTGATCTGATTGCCCGGCATAGCTTTGTGTCGTCTGCAAATTTGATGATTTCACTGAATGTTCCTTCTTTCTGGATAAGGGCGGGATATAAATAACCAAACCAAACTAGATGGAGTATAGCTGGTAACAGTTCATAAATTGTGAGGCAGGAGTGTACTAGTGATCGTTCTTCTGATGTTATCATTTGGTGCCCTGAATGTTCACCTTTTAATGATTTGCTGAGGTTCGGACATCATTAAAAGTGATCATTCAGGGCACAGCTTGTTGACTTCAGCTAAGCAACTCTGGAGCAAGTGTCAGCAGGTTGAATCCTGTTGAAAAAGTGAAGATACAGAGTGAGCCAGAAATTGTGCCGGCATGCTGTGGCTCATGGGCCAGAATTTTTCTACCTCTAATCTAGGCGCTGAAACACACATGATTGTGCTAATGTCCAAAAATCCTCTAAAATTAATATGTTTCTCAGTTGCTATAACCCTGTTCACCTGGGATTTAAATGTTAATTTTGAATCAAAGTAAACGCTCAAACTCCAAGCCTCTAAATCTATTGCGAGGTATTCATTAGCAATTTGAAACTGGCAAAGCACTATGGCCCATTTATAGATCATCTGTTTTTATCAGATTTAGCAATAGAGAGTTGGCACGGGAACAGAAATTTTCATCCATCTTCACCTATTCCCAGTGGAATTTAACCTATCCCTAACTGTACCCGCATGAGTTGACTATTATTTACTCGCTTGTAGCCCTCTTCCTCCCAACCCCAACAACCTTCCATGCTTTTTTGGATGATGCTCACTGTTCAACCAATGAGTGTTCCAGCTGCCTCTGTAGGCATTCCAAGTAGAAAATGGCATGGGGCCAAATTTGTCCCCTTCCCCGTGGGAGCTCCCTTGGGAGCTTTCTCCATCCCCGTCTTGTCTCCGCGAGTTCTGTCCCTATCCTTGCAAGTGCTGTCCTCATCTGCACAAGCCTCGAACACTTTAAAATCCTAAGTATTCTAGACGTGTGCAGATAAGGACTGGAGCTTGCAGGGACAGGGAAAGAACTCATTTTGGTGCTTTATTTTCTTCTCTGGGCATTCCAAGTCTCATTCTGGAGTTACTATAGATTCTAACTACACTCCTGCAGGAATACAACTTCTCCCATCCCCTTAGGAATCCTGTGGAACTTCTTCCATACCACGGGTTCTGCACCCAGCACCCTTCCCTCTCTCCCACCTTCCCCTGTCAGACTCTGCACTTGGCATCCTTCCTTCCCTCTCTCCCCTGTAAGGCTCTGCACCCAACACCCTTCCTTCCCTCTCTCCCTCCTTCCCCTGTCAGGCTCTGCACCCAGCACCAAGCCCCCTTTTTCCCCTCCCTCCCCTATCAGACTCTGCACCCTTCCTTCCTTCTCCCGTCAGACTCTGCACCCTCCCTCCCAGGCTCTGTACCCTGCCCCCCCTCTCTGCCCTAGCCTCATACCTCTACTGGTGATCCTCTGTGAGTGCCTTCGGCCGTGCTGAGAAGCATGAGCAGGTGCTCGATTTGGCGCTGCTGCCATTAAGGAAGCCACAATAATTTTGGAAGGAGGTGTATTGGCTCGAATATGAACCGGGACCCCATTTTTGGGCCAATTTTTTGGCCCAAAAATAACGGTTTATATTCGAGTATATAAGGTACTTAACCAACAATTGCCCAAAGACATGGAATTGAAACGATATAAAACTGTTGATGAACAGGATCCTCGAAGAACAATCCAGTGCAGTTCCTTTCATTTCATCCTCTCTTGATTCCTTTAGCTGTTGTCTTTTTTTATGGGTCAAAGAGATAGAAATCAGGTCAGCACAAATCTTCCTACCGGCTGCATTGTCCAGTCAGAGTACCATGATCTATTGTGTTGAATGCTATAGTTATATCCAAATGGATTTTAAGCGATAGTGCAGTCACCTTCTTTCCTAATATACAAGAAGTCTGTCAAGTTTGCTACTGTCCTCCAAAAACTCCACCAACAAAAATGATGGCAGTATATATTTTGTAGTTTTGTAGTTTTCCAGGTAAATGTACTGATTTTAAATTAAATGAAATTCAGAGGCGGCTTTAAAGACTTCATAACATTTCCTGGGGATTTTCCATGTTCAGATTTCCATGGGTTCTGGTTATCACACACTTGTTTTCTATTTATGCAGACAGGATAGGAACATAACATGGTATTCAGGGACATTTATAACAAGTCCTTGAATGTTCTAAGTGGGTGACTTGTTTTGTTTAAAACATTTATATTCTGTCTTTCTGGTCTGTCAGATTGTTTAAAGTGATTTACAAACATCAGCAATTTAAAATACTATACATTAGATAGAGACAAGCTCTACTATATATGACTAAAACTAAGTAAAAATAAAAATCGACTCAAACATTATGAAAATATTGATCCTGTCTGACCATTAGTAGAATCATAGCATTTGAGTTCCAGTCAGTTACCTAGCAAATGAATTCAGGGAATAGAAAAGTCTTAATCTTTTCCCTAAAAGTCATGATATTTAATTCCTGCGTAGTTTACTATGAGGAGACATTCATAATACCATAGCAATTGCTTTCAGATTAGCATAACACATGACCTGGTTGACACAGTTTCCAATAAACAATCCTGACATGATTGCAGCTACCGTGTTTCCCCGAAAATAAGACAGTGTCTTACATTAATTTTAGGCCCCAAAAAAGCACTAGGTCTTATTTTCAGGGTATGTACATGATCATCTCTCCCTTCCTCCCAATTCTTCCTCTCCTTTCTCTCCCCCACATGTGCAGCATCTTTCCTCCCCTTCCTCGTGCAGCCAGGACCCTTGCCCAGCTTCTATCCTTCCCTTCCCTCCCTCCCATACCTCGTGCAGCAGGACCCTTGCCCAACTTCCCTTCCCTCCCTCCCATCTCTTGTGCAGCGGGACCTTTGAGCGAGCACCCCCTATTCCCTGAACACCTGCACCCGCCACGTAGCTGAATCCCCATCCTTCCCTCCCTCCCTCCCATTGGAACCTGGCCCGAGCCCTACTTACCTCCCTAAGCAGTGTCAGGCTGGCAGCACTCTAACAGGCTGCTTCGGCCTTGTCCGCCCGTGAACTCTGCTGCGTTACTGATGACGTCCAACCCACCGCTGTTCAAAGTTGACCGCTGGATAAAGTTGACGGTTTGTTCTGATGACAGCTTCATTGTCTTATTTGCTTTGAAAAGTCCTTTGTTTTTCATCTTAATAATAATAATAATAATAATAAAAGTTTATATACCACAGGACCGTAAAGTTCTAAGCGGTTTACAATAGTTAAAAATACTACAAATTGAGTAAAACTTGCAAAGTTAAAAACTAGTAACTAAAAACCTTAAAGATCAGTTATTGTATATGTTTTTAGGTGTCTCCTAAATTCCTCATAAGTATTAGTAAGCAAAAGCAATTTTTCCAAATCTTTACCCCATAATGCTGCCTGATACAAAAAAAGATGTTGATGATATTTTTCAAGTTTACACGACCTACTGCTACTGGAACAATGGTCAAATACTTGGCAGCTAGGCTTCAATGCTAAAAAATGTAAGATAATGCACCTGGGCAAGAGAAACCCGCGTAGAACTTATGTACTAAATGGTGAGACCTTGGTTAGGACCACGGCGGAACGCGATCTAGGAGTGATCATCAGCGAGGACATGAAGGTTGCCAATCAAGTGGAGAAGGCTTCCTCCAGGGCAAGACAAATGATGGGGTGTATCCGCAGAAGTTTCGTCAGCAGGAGACCTGAAGTTATGATGCCGTTGTACAGAGCCATGGTGAGGCCTCACTTAGAGTACTGTGTTCAGTTTTGGAGACCACACTACCGAAAGGACGTGCTGAGGATCGAGTCGGTTCAGCGAACGGCCACCAGGATGGTCATGGGGCTCAAGGATCTCACGTATGAAGAAAGACTAAAGAAATTGCGGCTGCACTCACTTGAGGAAAGAAGAGAACGGAGAGATATGATTGAAACGTATATGTACATCAGGGGACGCATCGAGTCAGAAGATGATATCTTCTGGCTCATAGGACCCTCGACCACCAGAGGGCATCTGCTGAAAATCAGGGGAGGGAAGTTTCATGGCGACTCCAGGAAGTACTTCTTCACCGAAAGAGTGGTGGATCATTGGAACAGACTCCCACTCCAGGTGATAAAGGCCAGCAGCGTGACGGATTTTAAGAAAAAATGGGATACTCACGTGGGATCTTTAAGGGAGTAAATTCAAGGGGGGGGGGAATACTTGGAATGGGCAGACTTGGTGGGCTATAGCCCTTTTCTGCCGCTTTTTTCTATGTTTCTAACCGGTGAGGAAACAAAATTCAAGTGTGAGCTTCTCTTGTGTCTAGGAGCTAACCCAAATAAAACCTTAAAACAAAAAAGCCGAACTTAAATTTCACACGTGCTTCCATCGGCAGCCAATGCAGAAGTCGTTAAGAAGGTCACATGATTGAATTTCTTCAGCCCAAAAATCAACCTGACTGCCATGTTTTGCACCAATCGCAATTGCTGCATATTCTTCTGAGAAATTGCTAAATAGGCGATATTACAGTAATCTAGTTGACTTAATATAAGGGATTGTACCAAAATTCTAAATGATGAAACATCAAAATATGCTCTAATGGACCGAAGCTTCCAAAGAGTAAAAAATCCAATGAAGACAAAACTGTGGCAACATAAGTGTAACCAGAACGACATCTTTGTGGTCAAGATAATGACCAAAATGCTCATTGAACTATGTTAAAGTTTACGAGCTAGAGGTGAGGCATATTTAAGTTCTGTACCAACTTTAGTCAGCTTTGTTTTCAACATGAATACTCTTAAAATAGTTTTGCCATGCATATTCATTTTGAATACTCTGAAAACCAACTGACTCAGGGTTGCCTGGAACAGGTGTGGGAACTATTTAGTAAAGCCTATTGAAGACTAAATTTTATTCAGGTTTGGACTTAGGCAAGAATTTAATGGAAAGCCTAAGAAGGTATAGGCTGAGTTGCCAGTTGAGATCCTTCCAAATTTTTAATTGGTAATTCCTTCAATAAATGAGACAAAGGGGAATTGGATTAGAGGTAGAGTGTTTTCAGTCATGGCCCCTTCTTGGTGGAATTGCAAGGGTAATCTGGATAGAACTGGATACTAAGCAAAATTAATCAGGTTGTGGATGTCCCTGGTATAAGTGGCTCTACAATGCCGAAGTGGCTAGGAAATGAAGGGGGATGTAACGGAGATACTGGAGATGTTTAGCCAGGAGATAAGGGGGAAAGTAGGGGACTTATTTGATGCTTTAAAAATTTTAATTGTGAGCTGATGTTAGTATAGGTGGCTTTATAAGTGTGTCTGTTTGCTAGGACTGCATTGAAATGTTCCTAGGGTCATGTAACTTGAAAGGGACATCATCTATAACACAAGGAAAACTCACAGGTTCAATATAATATCCCAGCTGAGATATTTAAAATGAACATATCTAGAGATATAGAATCTACCCCAAAGACCTCAGTACAAGCTAGCAAACTGCACCCTCAGACCATAAATTTCAATATTCTGCCAAATTCTCAGCTGAGAATTTGCATGATATATATATATCATGCAACTGCCTGACATGAGGAAATAATATTTCTTGATTGAGAGTTCATGTCCCATCATGCCTGCTGCTACCCCACATTCACTTTTGCTTTGTTCCAACACCTGTTTTTTTAGTGTGTTCCATACATTCTCCATTTTCTTCCCTCATCCTTCCACATATCATCTTCACTTGAATGGACTTCCTCTTTGTTTGTGCTCCCTCCACTGATGTTTTCCCCTTTTCCAACACCTAGACTACATCCTTTAATTCTACTAGTGTACATTGCCACATAAGAACATAAGAATCGCCATACTGGGACAGACTGAAGGTCCATCAAGCTCAGTAACTTGTTTCCATAAGTGGCCAACCCAGGTCCCAAGTATCTAGCTAGATCCCAATTAGTAAAACAGATTTTATGTTGCTTATCCTAGGAATAAGCAGTTGATTTCCCCAAGCCATCTCAATAATGACCTATGGACTTCTCTTTTAGGAAATTATCCAAGCCTTTTTTAAAACCCTGCTAAGCTAACTGATGTCACGTTCTTTCCTCCTCACCCTAACTTAGAGGGCTGATTGAAAAGTAATAAGACTTCCTCTTTTCAGTAGATGTAGCAACGCTGTGATGGTTCTTGTGAAGCTCATGCATTGACATTTCTAAACCTGCAGTTGAACTGTCATAGTCTTCATTGTTGGGTCACAGCAAGAAGAAGAAGTTTTGTCATGGCAAATGAGGAAGACGTTTCTGTAAGAGTACGCAGCATGGCTAATTGTTTCGCCATTGTATGCGTGCCATAACATTTCAAGAATTTCATTGCTACTCTTTTTCCAAGTTTAATACAAAATTCAATCATGCACCTCTGGCGTATTCTCACAGACATATCTCCCATCTGCCATGCCGAAACGTACAGAGTTCTTCCTCTCGCTGTGACCCAACAATGAATTCTAACGCAGTCCAACTGCAGGATCAGAAATATTGATGTATGAGTTTTACAAGAACCAGTACAATGTTGCCATGTATACTTCTTGGAAAGAAAAAAGAAAGAGAAAAAAAGGGTGTCAGATTCTATTTCTACTGTTGTTCCTTAAGCCTCCTTTAGACTATAAGGACTTTGGGGGCAGGAAATTAAACTGTATCTGATTATAACTTTAATGGACTTCTACTGAGACATAAAGTAAATCCAAAATTCCTATCCTTTCTCCGTTATAAACACATATGGTATATCTGCTTCAGGGATTTTTATACTTTATTTATTTTAGGCTGATGTATTTGCCATTAATTGTAAACTGCTTTCATCTCCCCTCACCCCTTATTTTTGAGTAAAAGTGCAGAACTGAAGGATGGAATAGAAATTTAGGCACAGTCCACATACCACCATCCATATAAAGACAATGATAGTTACACCAGGTATATGTCCCTTACATTATCCCATTTTTAGCAGGCTCCAGTACACAGAAAATAAGTAACAGCCATTACTTGCCTGTGTCAAATGGATTGCAGAGAAATGTATATTGGTACTAGATCTCAATATATGTCACATTAGGTTAAAAACTTGTATTAATAAAACATGCCCTGCCAATGATAACTATGCAAATGGTAACCTGGAAAATCTAATTGTTTGTATCAAGTTAGGACACAACTTTGTATGGTAAACTTGTTCTGTAATTATGTCAAATTGTAACCTGTCAACTATAAAATATGTATGTTTAACCTGTAAGCCGTTCTGACAACGGGATAGAAAATGAATAAATAAATAAATAAATGAATGAATAAACAAGCACATGGAGACCGAAGACCAAAATATTATTTATAAAAATTGTTGTAGGAATTTTTGGGGGTGAAATTAGATTTTCTGCTCTAAGTGAAAAATAGGGAGAAGAATGTGTTTAGACGGGAGCTTTTCTAAAGTGGTTTCTTTCAAGAGTGATGAGAAATGGCTTGTATGAGTTTGCCTAAAAACATATTTGAAGAATGTGAGATGAAATGCAAGTGGTCATAGAGACATTTTATGACTATATGAGTCAAGCGCCTACAGTTAATTTAGAATACAGCCATTAAAATAATCTATAATGCGAAAAAATTTGATCATGTAACACCTTTACTGATTAAATCCCATTGGCTCCCAATCTCACATCGTATCACTTATAAAATAATATTGTTGACTTATAAAACTAGACAAACCGGGCAACCAGAATTCATTAATAGACTCCTTGTACCCATCGTACACTCCGTTCATCTTACCAGAACTTACTTGTAATCCCATCATTAAGGGTTCCTTTTACTAAGCCGCGTTAGGGCTTTAATGCGCGGAATAGCGTGCGCTAAATTGCCGTCCGCACTAGACCTTAACGCCAGCATTGAGCTGCGCGTTAGTTCTAGCAACATAGCGCAGGTTTAGCGCACGCTAAAATGCTATGTGTGCTAGAAATTCTAACACAGCTTAGTAAAAGGAGCCCTAAGGGTTATTAATACTATGAGAAATTGCATTATCTCTGTCACCGCACCCACATTATGGAACTCTGCGCCAGCTTATATTTGAGAAATTAATTCATTAGACAAATTTAAATCAAGCTTAAAAACTATGCTCTTTGAAGATGCTTTTGCAACACAAACGTCCTTTTAAGGAGGTTCTCTTTTAACCAAATAGTAGAATTTTCTTCTGACCAGCCTTTCTGCTCAGAAAATCAGCTGTGTCCACCCTACCTTTTATTCTTTACTTTCAAAATATTATAGTTCTTCCTCCTCCTTTTTGTGCCATAGTCATATGTTTTAATGCTTAGTTATTGTTGTTGTCTGTCATTGCTGTTTTTGTTCTGTTTTTTTTAAAAATGTCATTTTAATATTTGATGTCTTTTTATTATTCTTTCTTAATTGTCTTTACCCCACTCAAATGTTTTATGAATGTTAGCCGCTTTGAAACTTTGAAAAGGCGGGATAACAAAATTTAAATAAATGTGAAACTTGAGATGTGTTTATAAAGGAACTGTATGCATCGCAATAACACATTCAACTTCATTTTTTTAAAACTAGGAGTTGAAAAATCAAGACATCCAAATTTTGGTACTGGGGTCTGAGTGCAGCAACCTGGGCCCAAGATAGTCTAGAGCATGGGTGTCTAACCTTTTGGCTTTCCTGGGCTGCATTGGCCGAAAAAATATTTCTGGGGCCGCACAAACGCTGCAGCAAGACAGTAAACACCCGGGGGCAGCAGAGGAATACACTGCATCGCCCTTGACCGGGGCTGCACAAAATACTTCACAGGGCTGCATGCGACCCTTGGGCCACAGGTTGGACACCCCTGGTCTAGAGCAATTTATCACAAACTGTGTGCCTCCTGAGATTTCTGGTGTGCTGCGACACACTGGAGAGGAGGAGAGTCAGCTGCGCAGGCTGCTTGCCTACAGGGCGTGCCTCTCGCATTTAGAGGCACGTCTTGTAGGAAGTCAGCCCGGGCAGCTAACTCTCCTCCTGGCCGGCGTCTCTCCTCTTCTCCCTGAACCTCCCGAATCATTGTAAAGGGGTTGCGGCCAGACGGGCCTCTGCGCATACGCAGACGTTGACATGAAGTCGACATCATCACGTCAACTTCTGGGTGCCTTCTGGCCGGGGCACTGGTTTTAGTGTGCCACCTGCTGGAAAAGCTTGCAAGACACTGGTCTAGAGGGTGGAGCAAAGGAACCTCTGCTGCCCCAAAACTAAGTGGATCAGCCTTGCCTGAGGGCTGCAAGACTGCATTTTGCCATCAGGCAACCCAGTGGAGAAACAAGCACTGTCACTGTGGCTCAAGACTGCCAGGCAGTCTTGCTGGACTGGGAAGGGGGAGCTGACAGGTTAGAAAATAAGGAATATAGAGAGGAGAGAAAAAAATACCCCCCCCCCCAAAAAAAAAGGTAAATATTACTGCTATCGCCTATTTCTATATCGCTACTAGATGTACTCAGCACTGTACTTTAAACACATGGAAGGGCTTAATAAAAAGATACGTCTAAGTCCGATTTGGATGTAGGGCGCTAGTTGCACAAAGTTGAAAGCGACAAAATGTCCATTCTCGAGAAGTACATCCAAAATATATTTTTTCTTTTGCGAAAATCATCTCTCTGTACATCCAGGCAGTTGATCGTCCAGACTGCTACAGTCTTGACCAAAATTCAACCAAGTCTGAAACGTCCAACACAGGACTTTGCAATCCCAGGCCCTGAATGTTTCTGTTGTATGACCACTGTCTCCTCTCAGGGGCTTGAAACACAGCTGCTGAGGTTCGGGAATCAAACCCTGGCTCCTCTGCTAAGTGTATTAAACATTCTACCATTTATTCCTTTGCATATTATTTTCTTTTTCTTCCTGGTTCGTAATCCATCATTTTATATCATAGTGGGAATTTGCGCAGAACAGCATTGTATGCTGAGTTATGGGGACTTTTTTTAGCCACTGTTTTAGAATTTACAGAATTCTGATTCTGGCTGTATGTAAAAATGACTTTGCAAATGACTTGCCTTTTATATTGGGCTCCATTTATGCTGAGCTTTTAAATGTTGTGATGGGTGCATAACCCAGGCAAGCTAATCAGACATGCATTAGGTTTTTTTCAGTAAATAGGTCATTCCTGTAACCTGTTTGCTGAACTTTATTTCTCTGTATATGAGTGGGCTAATCCAGTAAACCACTAGCTAATCCTGTGCTGCCACTGGCTTTCTCATCCCAGCAAGGCGTTTTATCTAGCTGTGATTTGGTAGCATCCGATAAATATTTCTGGAGTGCTGTGATTGCAAAATGCCTTTGGCTTCTCTCAGAATGAAGTACAACATTATATAAATGCAAATTATTATAGTATTTTCAAAGTGATATTTGGTGCAGTTAGAAACTATGACAGACAGGTGCATTGCGCATCAGAAAAAGTGACTCTGTGCCGCTCAGCACATTGTTCCCCTGTACAGCAGAAAAGCCGATGCAAACCTGAAATCTTAAAATAATGATAAGGTGATTCTGGATATGAGAAAGTTAACCAATTCTGCTCGGTTGGGGTGGTGGTGGAGGGGAGGGGAGAATAGGTCTTGCTAAAGAGAAAATTGGTACAAGAGTAATGGCATAACACAGGGGTGCCCACAATTTTTGGGCTTGCGAGCTACTTTTAAAATGACCAAGTCAAAATGATCTACCATCAATAAAATTTTAAAAAACACAAAGCACACTGTACCCAGAGAAAATGTTAATTATCGTTTGTATTCGGGTTTTTTTTTCCAGAGGTCAAGGCAGATGACTTTAAAATATGCAATGTCACCTCAGAAACAACTATACAAAAATAGACAAATATACCCTCTCCCCTTTTACTAAACCGTGATAGCGGTTTTTAGCGCAGGGAGCTGCGCTGAATGCCCCTCGCAACTCCTGACGCTATAAACCACTATTGCGGTTTAGTAAAAGGGGACCATAGTGCAAAATATAGATAGCAGATATAAATTCTCAAAACAGACATATTTTGATCACTAAATTGAAAATAAAATAATTTTTCCTACTTTTTTGTCTGGTGATTTCATGAGTCTCTGGTTGCACTTCCTTCTGTAAATTCAATATTTCTTTCTTTCTGACCACTCTTCTTTTCTTTTTCTCTCCCCATGCCCCCCCCCCCAAGCCATCACACTGATTTCTCCACTTCCCCGATGCTTTCTCTCTCCCTGCCCCCCTCCAAGCCACCACGCCAATTTCTCCCTGCTTCCCCGAGCCAGGCCTGATGCGTACAAGTGCCGGTCCCACAAGCCTCCCCCCCCCCCCAACTTCAATTCTGACATCGGAGAGGAAGTTCCATCGGAGAGGAAGTTCCAGGCCAGCTAGGCAGCAATTGGCTGGTCCAGAACTTCCTCTCTGACATCAAAATGGATGTCAGAGGTGAAGGCTTATGGGTTCGGTGCTTGTAAGTGCCTGGTTTGGCTCAGCAGGAAGAACAAGATCACAAAGGCAACGTGATCGACTCGCGTTGCCTGCTATCTACTGGTCGATCGTGATCGACCATTTGGGCACCTAATGACCAGAAGGAAAGATAACTCCAGTGTTTTGACCGGAGTAGTTTCTGCACCAATTCTTCTGTATGTTATAGTCGCTTGGAAATCCCATTTTGAAATTCCTCTCTGAACTCAAAGTGGCAAATTTTAAAAACTGTGCCTAACGTTAGGTGTCTATATCGGTACACCTCGCTGATGTAGGCGCCCAGCTTAATTGGTTAATAGGCTAAATTGGTGCCAAAAATTGGCACTTAACACCTCATAATTACCGTCAATTGGACTTAAATAAGAACATAAGAACTGCCATCTCCGGATCAGACCCATGGTCCATCGAGTCCGGCGATCCGCACACGCGGAGGCCCAGTCAGGTATACACCTGATGTAGTTTTAGTCACCCATATCCCTCTATGCCTCTCGTAAGGAGATGTGCATCTAATTTGCCTTTGAATCCTAGCACAGTGGATTCCTTAATAACCTCCTTTGGGAGAGCATTCCAGGCGTCTCCCACTCGCTGCATAAAGCAGAACTTCCTGACATTTGTCCTGGACTTGTCCCCCCTTAGCTTCAAACCATGTCCTCTTGTCTGTGTCGCGTTGGACAATGTAAATAATTTATTTTCCTGCTCTATTTTATCGATGCCTTTCAGCATTTTTAACGTCTCGATCATGTCCCCTCGCAGCCTCCTCTTCTCAAGGGAGAACAGTCCCAGTTTCTTGAGTCGTTCCTCATATTCCAAGTTCTCCATACCTCTTATTAGCTTCGTTGCTCGTCTCTGCACCCTCTCCAGCAGTTTTATATCCTTCTTTAGGTTGGGAGACCAATGTTGGACACAGTATTCCAAGTGTGGTCTGACCATTGCTCTATAAAGCGGCATTATGACTTTCTCCGATCTACTCGTGATTACTTTCTTTATCATGCCTAACATTCTGTTTGCTTTATTTGCCGCTGCCGCGCATTGTGCCGACGGCTTCAGGGTCCTATCTATCAGTACACCCAGGTCCTTTTCTTGTTCGCTCTTACCCAGAGTTACGCCTGACATTCTATACTCGTGTTCCTTATTCTTACTACCTAAATGCATTACTTTGCATTTCTCCACGTTGAACTTCATCTGCCATTGCTCTGCCCATTTCTCTAACTGATACAAGTCGCTCTGGAGTTCCTCGTTATCCTCCTGCGATCTGATTGCCCGGCATAGCTTTGTGTCGTCTGCAAACTTAATGATCTCACTGGATATTCCGTCTTCCAGGTCATTGATATAAATATTAAATAGGATCGGCCCAAGTACCGAGCCCTGGGGCACACCACTAGTCACTTTCTCCCAGTCTGAGAACTTCCCATTTATGCCCACTCTCTGCTTTCTGTTTTCCAGCCATTTGCCTAACTCGAAAAAAAACGATTCTATTAAAAAAAAAAAAGTGCAAAGTGTCTACCTAAAAGTGGGTTTGCTAGGGACAGATAATGGGTATGTTTTCGAGTTAGGCAGTTAGGTGCATGCATTAGGCCAATTAAAGCCTGGTATTAAATATGATGCTCCTAAAGGATGCCTAGTGATGCCTAACACTGCTTTGGTGGAGCTAAGCATGATTCTATACAGTGCACCTAATTTTTATAGAATCGCACTAGTCGGCACCAATTTTTTTAGGTGACCTATATAGAATCGGGGTCGAAATGTATTGCAAAAGGCACTTTTGTAAAGAGAGACCGGGATCCCTATGAATCTAACCTCTTATTTTCTAAAAGAGTGCATTGTATCCATCATTTACTGTTGTTTCCTTTTTAAAGCATTTTTCTGTAATATTAAATCAAGAAATATACAGATTACAGAACCTGTGTTCACAGCTTTTTGTGCTTTCAAAGCACCAGGGGCTTTGACTTGCAAAACCATTAATCTCCCAACCAGATTCAGTACAAGTGCAGCGTGTTCGTTTGCCCGAGGGGCAGAAATGCGAGATCAGAGGATAGAGCTCCATTTGCAGAAACGGTGGAATCGTCAACAGCAGCGTTTGCCAGCTCCCTTCGAGAACTGGATGAATTCATCAGCTGGTAAACAGTACTGTTATTACCAGGACTATACCTCTCCTCTCTGCCTCACTCCCTCTTGCACAGCTCCATTTTTGTTTGGAGTCCCTTGACGCTGTTCTGCTGGCTCTTGGCCCAAGCGGTGACCTGGTTTCGTTTTTTTTCTTGCCTGCTAGCTTGTTAATTAGCTGGCACTGGCCTTTTTTGAAGCTTCTCTTCCCCTTGCCTACATTTCCCCCCACATGGATAGCAAAATCTTTTCTCTTCTGCCTCGCTTTGCGGCCTGCCTCCAAAATTAGCCTCTGTTTGCAACCCTACTGGGTTGTATGTAATTTTGACTTTGAAAAGTCAGTTCTTTAAAAAAAAAAAAAGTTTTTGAAAGCTTTGGTATAGTCGTACCTTTGCTATCTAAATTTTAACTCTTTACAGATTGGTTGAATAAAATTGAAATGTATGTCAGGATACCTGTTGCCCTATTAGCCAGTGATCATTTAATTACTGTCCTTCTTTACATCAAAATTACCAATATACTATGTCCGCAGTTCCATTGTAATATAGGAGATCTTTTACTAAAGATTAGTACGTTATCTGCAGCAGGGACCAAAGGAATAAAGTGGGTCTGGTAGCAGATAACCTGTAAGTATCGTATGATTAAAGAAAAAAATAATAATTGCAGTTCATTGCACAAGTAAAGGTATTTTATTTATTTATTTCCCACTGCAGTTCCTTATGCCTCTGGGCAAGTCATTTCACTTTCCATTGCCCCAGGTACAAAATTAAGTACCTGTATATAATATGTAAAACATTTTGACTGTCCCACAGAAAGGTGGCATTTCAAATTCCATCCCGTTTCCCTTCCATTAAAGACTGATAATTTCTCCTCCCTTGCAACCCCAGATCACCACCTTGGCGATAGATTCTACTAGTGGCCCCTCCAGTTCTGCTTATGGGTCATCAGATCATTCCCTTCTCTCTACCCATGTTTTGGTGTCTGCCCTATCTTAAAGATGATCTTCTGTTGGTCCCCAGTGGATTAAGTACCTGTATATAATATGCAAAACACTTTGTACCACAGAAAGGTGGTTTATCAAATTCCATCCGGTTTCCCTTCTGTTAAAGACTAATAATCTCCCTCCCTTGCAACCCCAGATCACCACCTTGGTGATAGATTCTACTGGTTGCCCCTCTAGTTCTGCTTATGGGTCATCGGATCTCTCCATTCTCTCTACCCATATTTCGGTGTCTGCCCTATCTTAAAGATGGTCTTCTGTTGGTCCCCAGTGGATTGGATCCTACAAGTTTTTATGTGGATTAACAAGTTGAATTAACAATAAAGTTTATATTTGGAACATCAACTCTCCACAGCATTTTCTGTTGCCATTGGATTTTTGTTTTGTGGAGTCATCAGGGCCAATTTCTTGTTTTGCACATACACTGCTTGCAGCCTGCTCCAGAGCTTTTCCTCTGGCCCATCTCACCTCCTCTTACTTTCTGTTTTGGCATGGGCAGGATTGGTCAAAGGGAAAGCTCCAGACCAGACTGCAGACATCAAGTGTTCCTCTAATGGTCCTATTAAATGAAATTGCAAAAACCTAAAAAAAAAAAATTCCTCACTAAACCCATCTAGACCAGGTGATATGTGTAATGGCAGATTCTTGATTACCCTCTGGATCTCCTTACCAGAAATAGGAGCATTTAGGTGCCATCTCTCCAGACCCGATAACTTTGGGAGAGAAACTGATTCTATGAATTGAAGACATAAAGATATAATCTAAACTGGATGTTGCATTTTGTACCCTAGAGATATGTGTAAAATTCAATCAGATCTAAACTTTTAACCAAGACTCACTAGCCTTAGTCAGTTTTCAGATGGGATCTAAACTGACCAAATGAGGTATCGAGACCAGAATCCTTCACCACATTAAAAATCTTCTGAAGGATCATGTCCTTTCCCATAAAGGGAGCCAGAACAGATAATGTTGACATGAAAATGGTCTGGGATTACTGTTTGGAGCATGCATGGAAACAATGGGAATCCAGTGTTCCTCCAGGATTCTGAATGTAATGCACTGAAAAAAATAAATAAATTATGAATTAGAATGGTTCCTCCAGCATTTTTGAAGCCGAGGAAGTGTAAAACATTGTCCAACCTAGGATTTTTGGATTTTTGGACTTTTGAGCTTAGTCTCATGCAGGAAGGCTATATTCATATCTACCTTATGCTTGCACAATTTCTCTAGAATTTTGTTCCTTTTGGGGTAGAGTTGTGATTGGGGTAGAGCAGCTAGCCTCTCAATGTTGACACGCATTGACACCATGGTTTACATAAGATTCTAAAATTGAAATTGGAGAAACAGGCTTAAATATAAATTGTAATGTACTTAGCTAGTAATTTGTAGGATCAATTTGTTCAAGCTTATAATGTAGCTATTTTTAATGTTAAGAATTTTTATTCTTAAAAGATTGTGACAGCAGGGCATTAAACTGAAAACCTATTCAGCTTTGTCATATGGCTGTTTGAGAAATCAGAATGTGAAAAGTTTGTGACTCATTTTGAAAATAGTCGCTGTTATCAGAGCTAGAAATAAACCTGATTCTATCAGGTTGAGTACTTAAGACATGATGAGTCCATAGAGTTGAGGTCATTTGCTTAGATAAAGGAGAGTTACGTATCGTTGTCTCCATTAAACCTACATTTATTTCTTTCTTTTTATATTCCGTTCTCGCAGAAGAGCTCAGAACGGGTTAAAAAGTTCACATAAATAATAAAGCATATTTATACAAAGTGATGGCAAACATGGCATGGCAGAACATTGTTTGACAAAGATGGCAAAACATAATTAACAAAGCAAGGTAAAACATAGTCCCCCTCCCCTTTTTACAAAGCAGTGAAAGCAGTTTTTAGCGCAGGCTGGCACGCTGAATGCTCTGCGCTGCTCCCGCCACTTATAGAAACTGAGTGGTGGGAACAACGCAGAGCATTCAGCGCTCTGGCCTGCGCTAAAAACTGCTATCGCTGTTTTGTAAAAGGGTGGAAATATGACAAAACATCGTATGGTGAAGCAAAGCATGTCAAACATAGTATGACACGACAGTATGACATGTAGCATGATAAAACCTAGCACAGTAGACATGGATCGGCAAATATTGTGTAGCAGACATAGCATGAAAAATCATAGCATGATAGACATAGGGGTCCTTTTATCAAGCCACGTTAGCGGGGTTAGCGCATCGGACATTTCATCACGCGCTAACCCCCGCGGCCGGCTAAAAAACTAACGCCTGCTCAATACAGGCGTTAGCGGTTAGCACGGCAGGCGGTTTAACGCATGTTATTACGCGCGTTAAACCCCTACCGCAGCTTGATAAAAGGACCCCATAGTATGACAAATATAGTGTGGAAGATATGATGTATAGTTTAGTAAAGTGAGAAATGGTGATAGTATGACAAAAGGTGGCAAAACATTGAATAACAAAACATGGCATGGTTAGAAATTTGGGTTGGTGCACTCTCATAGAGGGTCAAGGGAAGATGTGAGTTTTATTAATTGCCTTCCTGAAGTCAGTAGACCCGTTCTACTCCACTGAGGATTTTGTAGACTTCCATCATATCTCCCCTCAGCCGTCTCTTTTCCAAGCTGAAGAGCCCTAACCTTTTTAGCCTTTCCTCATACGAGAGGAGTTCCAAACCCCTTTATCATCTCGGTCGCTCTTCTTTGAACCTTTTCTAGCATTGAGCTGGCATTAGTTCTAGCCGCATAGTGCGGGTTTAGTGCGCGCTAAAATTCTGCATGCACTAAAAACGCTATCGCAGCTTAGGAAAAGGAGCCCATAGTTTACAAACAAAATGACTTTTTAATTTGTTTTTCATTATATTTTTTACTTTTACTTAAGTATCAAAATATGCATTTACCTTTACTTAAGTACTTTGACCTAGTACTTTAAACAACACTGCCAACGAGGATGTATAAACTGTTTAATTCATTGGTTGTCCCAGTCTGTTGCCATTTGGCAGCTATCATTCAACACCTTGATAGTTTTCAATATATGACATTCTGTTTATCTGTGCAGGCCTTCAGTTAGCCTTTGAGAATTGTTAATGAGGAGTTGAGGCTCTTGTATATATTCATACTTTCTCATCACTTTGAGCTGGTAGTTGTTACCAGTTGTGGTATCTATAAAGTTCTCATTCTAGGCAAACATATTGAGCAATAGAATAACCTAGGGTTAGGAGTTATCATATTTTTTGCTCTATAAGAAGCACCTGACCAGAAGATGCACCTACCTGTAGAGGAGGAAAAACCAAGAAAAAAACAATTCCAAATCAAATGGTTTACCCTGTCCCGCCGCCCTGCCCTGTACCCTGTTCCCCCTCTGGTGGTCTAGTGGTAGCTGGGACAGGGCAAGTCTAGTGGCAGGCCAGGACAGTGCACAAGGCAGGTAGGCCTAGTGGCAGGCAGGCAGGGCTCCCCCTGGTATCTTTTTATAATCCCTGTGCTGTATAGGCCGGCAGGCAGGCAGGCAGGGCCCCTCCCTCCCCCCCTGTACCTTTTTTAATTCCAGTACTGTATTGGCAGGCAGGGCCCTACCTCCATTGTCTTTAATTCTAGCGCTGTGTCTGCCCTTCCCTCTGCTGGACAGCTGCCTCCTGATCTCTTGCCGCAGCGATAGCGGCGCATAAGGCAGGCGCGAGCTTTTTGCACGCCTGCCTGGTCCTGCGCCGCTCCCTGAATAGTATAAAAAAAAATAAAAGTACGGAAACTTTTTGAAGAACCCTCATACTACTAAAGATAAATTAGGTAAATCCCCCTCAAAAAAAACCCCAAACAAAAATCCTTGTCTATGGCAATATCTGCTTTCTAAGATTTGAGTTTTTTGAAGCTCACATTTTTATTCTTTATTCTTTATACATTGCTTGATGAACTGCTTTTCAGGATGGGAAGTCAAGGCTGTTTACAATGCTAACAATAAGTGTTGATGAGAAGGGAAAAGAGAGACAGTTTTTTCGATAGGACAGAAAAAATAAGAAGGGGGAAAGGTGATGTGAACTGTGTCACTGACATGTCACCCTAGACCTAATTTGGGTTTTCGGGAAAGACAAGTTTTTAATGAGTTTAAGTTAAGTTTAAGTTTATTAGGATTTTATATACCGCCTATCAAGGTTTTCTAAGCGGTTTTACAATCAGGTACTCAAGCTCAGGCTTGGAGTTTAGAGGGTAGTGCGTTCCACAATGGTGGAATCATAAGAATGCAGAATGCCTAGTGCACACATGTCAAACACAAGGCCCGGAGGCTGAATCCGGCCCGCCTGGCCGTTTTATGTGGCCTATGGTGATTGTGCTGCATTTAAGCGCCTGACTGTGCAGCCGCAGTCCCAATGGCGCTCCAAGCGCCTGAACCCACTGCCCCACTACCAGTGGCGCTCCAATCTCCTCACCATGCTGCCTCAGTATCAATTTGCAGGCAGAAGAACCCAGTCCCAATGTAAAAGCTAGGTTGGAGCAAGGCGCTCCACCCAAGTGCCTGACTGCGCCACAGGTGTCTGAGGGTGAGGAAGGATCTATACTTCTACTAAAACTAAGTATCTTAATAAAAAATTTGGCCCGCAGCTTAGCCTATGTTTTAGATTTCAGCCCCTTATGTGATTGAGTTTGACACCTGGCCTAGAGGATTGGAGTTGTGCAGAGTGGACGGTAGGAATGGATAGTTGATTTCCTGTAGAAGACTGAAGGGGACAGGCAGAATAATGAGGAAGGAAAGATAAAGGGGGATTCCCAAGTATAAAACCTTGTATGTTAATGTTGGATCCTAAACGGTATTAGGAGCTTAGAATGATTAGCATTTGAGATAAGGAAACAGGTGTAGTTTGGATAGTCTGAAGTCTCGTAAGAAGGGATGCAGATAAACCAGAATAGATGATGTTACAGTAATCTAGCTTAGAGGTAACAAGAGCAAAGAGCAGGATGACACATGAATCATCAAGATACAAATGAAGCAAGCATATAGATTGTGTTTCTATTCTCTGCGTAGTAACAACAAAAGATATTTGAGGACAAGTTGGTCTTAAGTGCTGTTACACTTCTCCCTCCATATCCGCGGATTTGCTTATTTGCAATTTTTTGGAAGTGACTCCACCCCCCCCCCCCCCAAATTACATCATCATTAAAGTTCTTTTTCCTTTTACTGTACCGATAAAAAAAAAAGTGTTATCGCTTACCATTCACTCTGAAAATCGCTGCTACCATGCTTTCTCCCACAAATTCACTGCTTCCATGCTTCCCAGTGTGCACTGAGAAAAACATTGCTTCCCAGCATCCATAGAGAGAAAGGCTTCTTCCCAGCATGCCTGCCCTGAAGTCGCTGCTTGCCTGCCCTGAAGTCGCTGCTTGCTTGCCTGTCCAGAAATCGCTGTAGAAAAGTTATTTGCGGTTCCAATAATAACAGAGGGTTTTTTTTCTAAAAACCGCGAATAACATTTAAAAAGTTATTCGTGTATTTTCTGTATTCGCTCCTTTGGTCCGCCCACATCCCCTGCAAATACGGAGGGAGAAGTGTACTCTTGGGTATTTCAGAGAATTTACCAAAGCCAGACAGGAGCCCTTCAGTGTGAGAGAGATAAGTGGATGAGGAGCATAGTCTAAGATCCAAAGAGTAACTGATTTAGAAGGGTTAAGCACTAAGGCCCGGATTCTGTAAATGGTGCCTAAATCAACCGGCACCTACAAAAACGACAACGGTCACTTGACAATCACGCTTAGGTGCCGTTAATACAATCGCAGCTACCGGCACCTAAGAAAAAACGTAGGCGCCGGTAATATAGGCCAGGGTTTTAAAGGCCTACTTTTCCGGCGCCTAAGTTTTTAATGTAGAATCACACATAGCGACGCCTAAGGTCATCTTCATACCTAAACGCGCCTACTTTGACCCTAGGCGCTGCTAGACACCTTGCTGTAGACACAATTCTGGTGCCTTCTTTTTTAATGAGATTTTAATTGGTTTTAAATGGTGTCAATTACTGTGCCAATTAAAGCCAATTAAAGCAATTAAGCTAGTGGTAGGTAGGTGCAATCTAGGTGCCTATTCCTCCTACCAATTTTGCAAATGCTGTCGAGGGGGGGAGGTCCTCTGCCTCAGCCAGCTCAGCTGATCATGGCAGGGATATTTCTCCCTCCTCCCCCCAGATCAGCTGAGCTGGCAGGACTCTCTGAAGCTGCAGTTTCGGGTAGTCCTGCTGGCTCAGCTGATCGTGGATTCGTGCCACAATCAGCTCAGCCGGCTGCGCCTACACAGGTCTCTAACTGGCGCTGGGCGCTGGCTAGAGAATTTAGGTTTAGGACAGACATGATTCTATTTAGGATGCTGGTACACAATTCTCAGCCACTTCTTAGGCGGTTACTTAGACCAGCGTCATATACAGAATTAACCCCTCAATGAGCTGCTGTGATGAACATTCACACATATTAAAATGGGTGTGTGTAAAGGGCTTTGAGGGCCCATTCCCCTCTCTCCTCTCTCTTCCCCCCAAAACTAAATCAGTGCAGTTTAATTATTTTTCATGCCCCCAGAGTTATTTTGAGTAGTTGTAGGATTATTGATTTAAAGAGGCTACTTTCCTTGTTGGGGGGGTGAGGGAAGGGCTCAAATACTGATAGATCAGTGACTTATGAAGTTTCCTGCTTTGCACATGTAAATAAGGAAATATCAACCTCTGCACAATCAAAACATCCAAATAAATGAAGCAGAGTAGTCCAGGTCTCCAAATCCAAGGTGATTTATTAATATCCAGATGTATAAAAGTATAAAGACTCAACAGGGACCGTGTTTTGGCCAGAGGGCCTGCGTCAGGAGTCCTAGAGTCTTAAAAGAGTCAAACCACATATAATGTAAAAGATGAGGCTTAGTCACATCTTCGGAGCAGAAAACATCATGAAATGTCCCTGTGACTTGTTTTTTTTGACATTCTTCCCTGGGATTATTCTTTTTCTTTCTAAAATGGTACTTACAGATGGATGTATTCAGTCTGAAAATGTCTACCTGCAAACCATAATCAAATCAGAAATTTAGTTGTTTTTCTGGTTTTGATTATGGCTGTGAGCCTAGATATTAAAAATTTTTTTTGAGACACTTTTGGTAAAATGTCCCGACTTGGATATATAGGAAATGCCCCTCAAGTGTCTAAGCTCCTCAAATAGCTTTTTTTATGGGGACCCAACATCATTTCAGTAGACTCTCCCTGGACAATCTTGTCCTTTCAAAGGTATAGCCTCCAGAACTGGTGACAGAATTCCAGGTGCGGTGTTTGGCCTCTCTTTTTTTCTGCTGATTACGTTCACCCTATGGACCTCAACATCTCTCTGGCTCTGGCCAATGCGGTTTATACCATTCCCTTATTTGAGATTAAAAAACACAATCGGACCAAGGTCTCTCTCCTGCTTAATGAACATCACTCAAAAATAAAAAAAATGGAACAATTCAGCAGCAGTGGCAGAGTTATCTCAAAATAAACATGAGAAACAACTTTGCTATTGTCCTTCACAAAAGCTGCAGTCCTGGGTGGGCAGGTCAGCAAAGAAACCAGACTAACAACCGCACACTGATGTGCACAGGAAACCTTCAGCCTTTATAACAACCTACATATTAAACAGCTATTGTACCCCCAAACAGAGAGCTCAGCAGGGGAAAAAAAAACCCGTAAAGAAAGGCTGTGTCATTCTTTCAGCAAGTTTTTCCCAGTAACACAAAGGACAGTGATTCCTGACTGAATGTAGTCAAAGTGTAGAGAATCATTAAGACATTGCAAAGGAGAGACAGGCAATATGATGGACACATTCAAATATTTCAAAGGTATGAATCGAATACAAGACACTACCCTTTAGAGGAAAAAAAAGATTGCAGTAGGTAGACTTGGAAGCAGAATCAGGAAATATTTCTTCATTGAAAGGATGGACAGTAAATGAATTTAGGGAAGCATGTGATAATCCCTAGTGTCAATGAATTAGGAGTGGACTAGGAGTCATCTGAGTGCAAGTGTTACACTGGGAGGAGGTTGGTAGACTGAATGGATGTGATCATACACCGTGACAGTGGTAGGGACAGGTTTGGAAGGCTACAGTTCTCCACATAATGAATCCATCACTTCAGAGGAAAGGCAAAGGGGGACAGGACATGGGCAAAAAAGAGTACAGTTAAAGGAAGCATGACCCAGTGACCCTTCAGGCTGTGCAAGCTTAGGTGCAAGGAAGGGGGCGGGGGTTGTCATTGTTACTTACTACATTAAGCAGTGTATCTTAAAGGAATAATGAATAAAGAAAACAAAAGCTGGCTGGGTAAAGAATGATATATTAGGGCAGTGTCTCTCAAACTGTGCCACGGCACAGTGGTTTGCCCTGAAGAGATTATGGGTGTGCCACGAGAGATTCCAGAATTTTACTATGGGCCTTAATGCGTGGAATAGCGCGCGCTGAATTGCTGCGTGCACTAGACCTTAACGCCAGCATTGAGCTGGCGTTATTTTAGAAGCGTACCGCGCGGTTTAGCGCATGGTAATTTCATGCGTGTGCTAAAATGCTAGCGCACCTTAGTAAAAGGAGGCCTATATTAAAAAAAAATCCCCTTCATAAATATATACTAGAATAGATGACATGTACTTCGCGTACGCAAGAGTCTGTCAATGTTATTAGCGTCTGTGTGTGTAAAGACACAACCGCCCAGACAAGTATCATTCTTGGTCCTTGAAAACTAATGGCAAGTCATTTTTTTAGTTTATTTTTTATACAGTGGTTATCCTAACTTGAGCAACAAAGCGATCAAGGCTTTGTTACAGTTTGGATCTTCTTATCTTTGCAAACTTATATTTTCAGGTCTGACAGAAATTAAGGTTCATAGTCAGTCGCGCGCGAGACACCAGTGCGCCGACAATGGAGGGCAGACAATTCAGCGCAAGACACTAGCGCGCTGTGGGAAAACTTAGTTTTAAAGAGCTCCGAAGTGGGGTGTGAGTGGGGAACCCCCCCCCACTTTACTGCATAGTGTTCGCGCTACTGTTGGGGGACGTTTGGGGGGTTGGAACTCTCCATTATAGAGAAAACGGAACTTTTCTGATTTTTTTCAGGTTTAGTAAAAGGGGGCCATAGTGCAAAATATAGACAGCAGATATAAATTCAGACACATTTTGATCACTAAATTTTAAAATAAAATCATTTTTCCTACCTTTGCTGTTTGGTGATTTCATGAGTCTCTGGTTGCACTTCCTTCTTCTGACTGTAAATCCAATATTTTTTTCTTTCTGCCTTTATTTCTTTCTGCCTCCTGCATGCTTCCACTCCTCCAGACTTCACTCCATTCCCCAACCAACATCTCTCTCTGTCTCTCCATGAGTCCAACATTTTCTTGCTCTCTCCCTGCTCCCTCCCCTTTCTTTCTCTCTCTGCCCCCTTTCTTTCGTTCTCTCTCCCTGCCCCCTCCCCTTTCTTTCTTTTTTAATTTTTATTTTAACAAGTTTTATTGAATTTTCTCAATGGCAAATACACCAGATAGCCAAATCCCCACCCCAAAACATAAACAGTCATACTGGTACTCTTCAATATAAGGCAATACTATCCAACCTCAAATTTCCCCCTCCCTCTCTTTCTGTCTGTCTTTCTGTCTGTCTGTCTCTCTCTCTGTCTCTCTGTCTCTCTCTCTCTCTGACCCCACCACTGATTGCTTCTCCGACGCCAGGCTGCCGGACTCACAGCTTTCCCACCCTGACGTTGGCCCGGAACTTCCTCTGTGGCCATAGTTTCCCTCACTCACCATGCCATCTTTTCTATTTAGGAATTTTCCTCCGCATCCAAGGTGGTGACTGGGCAAGGGGTTACTCTAGCCTTTTCATATTTGGGGATGCCTTGGGGATTCCATTATTGCAAAGAGAGGAAAGTATAGGTCAGACTCTGTCTCCATTTACATCGGAGCCGTTTTCCCCTGAGTTTATATTGTTATTACATAAGATCTATTTGTTGGAAGGCTCTATGTCCACATATAATCTGTCAAGTTATATAGGGGTTTTTCACCATTCTGGTACAGATCTGACTCCTTCAGTCACACAAGGGCAGCAGGCATCTAAATTCAGAAGATTGCTCTTAGTTTCTGAGCTAGATTCTTTGCCCTTCCCTTTGCATTCTCCTTCTCTCTCTCTGAATTGCCAGGAGGAACAGGAAAGATTTAAGCTACCAAAGATAGATTTCCTGATTGCGGTGGTCACCAAGAAGACTATGCTTCCTGTTAAAAGATGTTCAAGATAGAAAATTAGAAGCTTCTTTAAAACTGTCCTTTAAGGTGACAGCTCTGGTGTTGCATGTGGCTCGAGCATTTCTTTGCTGGATCCTGCAGATCACTGATTCTATGGTAGAGTCAGGCTCTTAGCTTCCCAGGGAATTCCTTGATGTCAAGACTGGGTTAGCGTATCTGACAGATATCTTATTTAATATTATTAGGACTTCAGCAAAGCAGATGTCATTAGCAGTCGCTTCTAGAAGGTCCTTATGGCTTTACCATTGGGCATCGGATGCCGCATCTAAATAACAGGTAGTTAAGCTTCCTTTTAAAGGAAAATTGGGATCGTCATGTGGGATCTCTTCACAGAGATAAGTAGGGGAGGGTCATTGGGGTGGGCAGACTAGATGGGCCGTGGCCCTTATCTGCCGTCTATTTCTATGTTTCTATGAATTGGAGAAGTTAGCTAAGGATTTTAATGATTCTAAGTCTCAATACCTTCCAGAAAAACCTAGGGTTTCATTTAAGTCCTCACAAGCCCACTTTATCTTTTGCAACACTAAGCGTTATAGGCCAGGGAAAGCGGCATATAATTAAAAAACAAAGTTTTCACAGAAGCATTCCTTTCATTTAAACAAGGTGTCATCCTCCCAAATAACCCGTCATTCAGCTGCTCGCCCTACATAATGACGGGCTCATGGTTCACTCCACTAACTGCCTTGGGGAATGGCTGTCTCACTTCTTGGCAATGGACTAAGATTACTTCAGATCAATGGGTACTGAACATTATTCAAGGAGTGTACAAATTAGAGTTCTCCTCTCCTTTTGCAGATTTTTTTCTTGGTCTCCCCATGCATAAATTCTGCCAAAAGAGTAGCGGTGCATCAGATTCTGCAATCCCTACTAGATCTTGAGCAGTCATTCCAGTTCGTCCTGGGGAACAAGGCCAAAGAAGGTATTCAATCAACTTCATAGTTCCGAAGAAGGGAGCTCCGTCAGCTCAATCTCAAGAAAATCAGTCTCTGAGGGTCAGACATTTTCACCTGGAAACTGAGATCTGTCATTATGGCTGTCCAACTGGGGAAGTTCCTAATGGTGCTAGATTTCAAGAAAGCATATTTAAATATTCTCATATGGCTGCTACATCAGTGCTTCTTTGTTTTGCCATTTTAGGGCAGCATTTTCAGTTTTGGGCCAAGCCATTCGGTCTTGCCACAGTACCCTAGTCATTCTCCAGGGTGATGGTAGTGGTCACAACCTTTCTCAGAAGAGAGGGGGATCCAGGTTCACCCATATTTGGATGACTGGTTAATATTTGGATGACTGGTTAATTTAAGCATCCTCAGCACAGAAGAGCCACTGAGTTACGACTCGGGTACCGTTTAGTTGGATCATAAATTTTCCCAAGAGTTCACTCTGCCTATCTCAAACATTGGAACATCTGGGAATTCAGTTCGACACAGCTCAAAGAAGTTCAAGTTTTATTAAAAGTTGATAAAATTGCTTATCAAGATTTCTAAGTGATTTACAATAAAATAATTTGGTGTTTAAAAAATTACAGTATGGATAACAGAACTAAACTTGGACATTTGACTAACGGGAAATGCAAGGTTGGAGGGTATGAAATACAATTGTAAAAGAAAAGGAGAACATGTAAGGTAAGGACAAAAGGACCGGGGCAAGATAGTGTTTCCTTGATCATTGATGGACAGAGTCTAGAAATGAAGGTTTGTCATAGTGTAAATGCTTCTTTAAACAAATGACTTAAGTAAACCCTTGAAAAGGTTGAGATTTTTTTCGGTTTTCAGATTGGTGGGAAACGAATTCCAGTATTGCGGAGCGACAACAGAGAACATGTCCTGGCGTTTGGTACTAATTATTCTTAATTATGGAATAGTTAGGTCTTTCTTCCAGCTCTCAGATGAAAGAAACTCCAGGCGTAAATTTGGAGCATTCTGTGTTCTTCTGTGGTGTAGGATTACATGCAGGTTCTGGGGTCCATGGTCACAACCTCGGATGTGGCACGTTTTCACATGAGGCCTATTAGTCAGCTGGTATCCAGTATGCTAGGAGTATGACCCCAGACTTTTCTGGATGTGTCAGGTCTACCACAGCATGTCCTGGTGGCTGCAGTCACCACCTCATCTAAGAGATGCCTCTGGCTTCCCTGGAGTAGATATTAATCTGACAGTATGGGGGGGAGGGGGGGAAGGGTGCATTGCTTTCTTTGCTCGGCACACAGCTCTTGGAATCAAAAGGAGAGTCAGTGGTCCATCAATTGCCTAGAGTTGAGGAGTGGTATGCAAGGTCCTAATAGCCTTCCAGTTTTTAGTGGAGGGCTGAGCGACCACGGTGCTATAAACAGTGCCTAGCACTTGTTTGATAACCGTGCCAAACAGTGCCTAGGAAGACACCATTTATAGAATTAGGGCCTAAGTACCTCTTAAATAGGAGGCGGTTAGGGCTACTGTGTTTTATCTTTTTGCAGGTATTATGCCCCAATGACAACATTGTAATGTAAGCACCAGCACTATAATAATAAAATTTATATAGGAATGAAGATACTATCAAATAACACACTCGGCTGAAAGAAGTTATCTTACAGCTTTGCTAAACTTCATTCAGGTGAATTTCAGAATTAGTGTTCACTGGTCCTCAGCGGGCCACCACACACTCGAAAGCTCTCATTGTGTATGGCTTTACGCTCCCACTCGTCATAGGAACCAGCTCGGCTTTCAATTTGCATTCAAATATATAAGTAATTAAATATGAATACTAAAAGTACTTAGCTTCTAGTAAGATGCTGTGTAGGGAGAATTTATTCTTAACACCAACATGTTTCGCCCATTTGAATCGATGGAATATATACTCCCTAGAATATAAAACAAGAAACCTAAGTTTCCACACTATCATGTATATACTAACACCTCAATACAGCTAAGCATAGTTTAAATAAAACATTTTCCCATATTCCCTCTCTCACCTTTTAGTAACTTTCAACCACCATTGCTTGAATGTGAAATGGCGGGACAACTCACTATCACATGTTTTATAGACTCACGCCCCCGACGTCAGCTCCCCAACCAATACGGAGAGATGACGTCAGACGCCAGAGGCCACATTATAATCAATAAGATAACTGTTAATTTTAATATACTAAATAACGGAAAGAACCCCAAGACCAGCCCTCATATCAACGAGGCCCATTCCAGCTCAGTGTTGAGCCCAGCAGGGATTATGGTGTTTAATCGATAGATCCACCGCTGTTCTAGCATATTCAATTTCCGTTCCCAGTCCCCTTCCTGCTCATTAACATCAATGTTATCAATAACCTTCCATCTTAATTGTTGAACCCCATGTCCCTTATCCATACAATGTTGAACTATGGGGGCTTGGACGGTTGCTGTGTTAATCCGAGATTTATGTTCATTGAGGCGGATGCTAATCGCCCTCCTGGTACGTCCCACGTACACTAAATCGCAGGGGCAAACAATAATATAAACAACCCGAAGGGTCTTACAGTTAGTGTTAGCCTTAGCTTTAACCACAGAGCCTGATTGCGGGTCCATCCACTGGGGGCCCTCCAAAGTGGAGTTGCACCATTGACATTGCTGGCACTTTTCATGACCCCTGATCATACCAGGGTCTGATGCTTTCCTGCCAATTTTTCTAAGAGCCTGACCAATGGTCTTACCCCTACGGTAGGAGAACAGGGGGAGCTCAGCAAACCCCTCATGCAGGTTGAGTATGGGCCAGAATTGCTTGATTTGGGAGATTAAAACCCCTGATGCTTTAGAGTAAGGCAGAACACATATGAGCCGGTCCTCCTCACACCCACTATTTTTTCCTTTTTCAAGCAATGGTGGTTGAAAGTTACTAAAAGGTGAGAGAGGGAATATGGGAAAATGTTTTATTTAAACTATGCTTAGCTGTATTAAGGTGTTAGTATATACATGATAGTGTGGAAACTTAGGTTTCTTGTTTTATATTCTAGGGAGTAGGAATCTTGATAAAGCCCATCGATTCAAACGGGCGAAACATGTTGGTGTTAAGAATAAATTCTCCCTACACAGCATCTTACTAGAAGCTAAGTACTTTTAGTATTCATATTTAATTACTTATATATTTGAATGCAAATTGAAAGCCGAGCTGGTTCCTATGACGAGTGGGAGCGTAAAGCCATACACAATGAGAGCTTTCGAGTGTGTGGTGGCCCGCTGAGGACCAGTGAACACTAATTCTGAAATTCACCTGAATGAAGTTTAGCAAAGCTGTAAGATAACTTCTTTCAGTCCAATGACAACATTAGCACATTGCCTGCAAAAAAATAAGCAAAACGTTTTTTTCTAAAAAGTGTCATGTTGAATTTAGGCTTGGAGCACGAGAGAACCTTTGTTAAAGACGTGCTAGGGCTTCATAGATTACAAATGTTATAATTAGCATGTGTTCTTTAGAAATGTAGGTGCAGACACTGACTCTAGCTCTGGTGCTGATATAAATGTGGTTGCTATGTAGGCACTGGTACTACATTCCCTAGTATTTCATAAAGAAATATAGGTGCCTAGTTTTCTTTATAAAATAACACCTACATAGACATCGCCTTATAAAATTATCCTTAAAACCTGCAAACAAAGTAAAACCTGTGAAAAACCCAAGAAAACAGATCTAAGAAACATAAGCACATTTGATTTGGTAGACCATAAAGTTCTTAATGTTTTAAATAACATAGGAATAGTTGGAAATGTATTGACTTAGTTTGAATAGTTTCTATCATTCAGATCTTATAGAGTCAAGAAGCAAGACGTTTTGTCAGAAAAGTGGCTGCCACCATCAGGAGTGCCACAGGGCTCTCATTATCTCCTATTTTATTCAATGTACTTGCAGATTGCCTGGCGTTGCTCGGATATTTACCATGATATTGACCATGAAAGACCAGGTAGACTCCTTGATTAGAAAGATCTTTCTCACTCTCTGGAAGCTTCGGTCCATCAGAGCTTACTTCGATGTCTCATCATTTAGAATTCTGGTACAATCTCTCATACTGAGTCAACTCGATTATTTTGTAACATCGCCTACTTGGCACTCTCCCAGAAAAATATGCAGTGATTGCAACAGGTACAAAATGCAGCGGTTAGGCTACTTTGTGGACTGACGAAGTTTGATCATGTAACACCTTCCTATCTACTTCTACACTGGCTGCCGATGGAGGCACGTGTGAAGTTCAAGTTTGGTTGTTTTTGCTTCAAGGTACTTAGCCTCTAAATATATAACAGTTTGGTTGTTTTTGCTTCAAAGTACTTAGCCCCTAAATATATAACAGACCTTTTCTCTTTCACAACCAACAGACATAGGAGAAGCTCACATCCGAACTTTGTTTCTCCACCGGTTAGAGGTTGTAAATTTAAAAGTCATCACCAACATCTTTTCTCACATCAAGCAGCATTATGGGTTAAAGACCTGAAACAACTGCTCGTGCCTACTATTTATAGGGAATTCAGGAAACGCCTAAAAACACATCAGTTCCTGAAGCACTTAGGTAATTGACCTATACTATCTTAGTCCTCATCAAATGATCTTCGAATTGTTATTCACTAACTCTGAACTTTGTTTATTCCACTCAATCTGTAATACCTTTTAATCATTGTAAACTGTTATTATTATTATTTTTAGGTTGAAAAAATATGATCATTTAACACCCTCCTATCGAGTACTGCATTGGCTGCCAATGGAGGCGTGGGTGAAGTATAAGTTTGGTTGCTTATGTTTGGTTTAGCTCCCAAATATATAATTGAGATTTTCTCTTTTGCAACCAACAGACATAAGAAAAACTCACATCAGAATTTTGTTTTTCCACCTGTTAGAGGATGTAAACTTAAAAAACATCATCAAAATCTTTTTTTCATATCAAGCAGCGTTATGGAATAAGGATTTAGAACAATTGCTTTTGCTTGGGGTTCCGGTCATTTGTGGTATTTTCTGACTGCGAATGACCGGGCAGGAGAGGGCAGCCGGAGCGCTGGCGAATGAAGGAAATCACTCGCTGTATGCTCCGACCGCCTTTTCCTGTACTAAAGTTGGGCCTTACCAATCAGGAGCTGCGTGTCAAAGCAGCTCCTGATTAGTGAGGCATGACTTTAGTAGAGGAAGAGGCGGTTGGAGCAAATAGCGAGTGATTTTCTTCACTCGCCGGCACTCTGACTGCCCTCTTCTGCCTCTCCAGCTGCTCTGTCCTGTGTCCCCTGCTTAAAAACCGTATTCGCGGTTTTTTGAAATTCATAGGGATTCCTGGAATGTAATCACCGTGAATTTTGGGGGAGTACTGTACTGTATTTAGGCAGCTAATTCGTAAAAAATTTATTATGCATTATTTTGATCATTTTAGTGTCTCTAATTATTCGCTTTTAACTTTTTTAGTTCTATTCAACTTCTTTTATTGTTTTGTTTTTTAAACTATTGTAAACCGCATAGAACTTTACGGCCTTGCGGTATATAAACTGATTATTATCATTTATTAGATATTATTCATTAAAAGTTAAAATCATCTTTAAAACGGTTAGGAATTATTCTAGGCAGCAAACTGACTATGGAAACTCAGATTATCTGGCTAGAAGTGCCTTTTGAACTTTAAGAAAACTTTGATGTAAGGAAATATTTGCAGCAAGATTAATTTAGATTGGTAATGCAAATACTAATATTAAGAAAATTAGATTATTGCAACATAGTTTATCTAGGAATTCCTAATATCTACTTAAATGTTTGCAGACAATACAGAATTCAGCTGTTTGATTAATTTATAAATTAAGAAAATCAGAATTACACCTTCTATACTGTATGTACTCAAAAACCTATCCAAATATAAACCAAGATACCAATTTACCCCCCTGTTTAGGGGAAAAATGGTAACTCAAATATAAAACAAAAATGCTGTGGAGAAGATGATGTTCAAGATTTCTCAGCTGCACAGTGTTTTATCCAGAGTCATTTTTAGCCTTTAGTCCACGAATCTTTGTATTAGGACCCTTAGGGAGCCCTGAGGAAAACAGTTATATCGAAACATGGACCGTGTTTGATCCAAGTCCTCAATGATTTGGGTCCTAGGCATTTCTCATGTAGATTATTGAACTGTTCTTTAATAAAGCCTGCATCTTGAAGAACAGTTCAATAATCTACAGGAGAAATGCCTAGGACCCAAATCATTGGGGACTTGGATCCAACATGGTCCATGTTTCGACATAACTGTCTTCCTCAGGAGTCCCTAAGGGTCCTGATACAAAGACTCGTGGAGTAAAGGCTAAAAATGACTCTGGATAAAACACTGCGCAGCTGAAAAATCTTGAACATCATCTTCTCCATAGCGTTTTTGTTTTTGTTCAAGATTCATTTATGTGGAATACCAAAGGTCAACCTCTTGTTTGCAACTCCAATATAAACCAAGGGTTTATATTCTGCCATTCTTCCCCTACATCCTTCAGGCATTCCTACCCTCCTTTCCTCCCTCCCAGTGGTGTCCTTCCTCTGCCTGCACCTCACTAGCAGTTCCCTTGCCTTCAGACCCCCCCCCAACCCGGCTTCCCTGTCTGTCTGGCAAGGCTGCCACTGGAAGTCTTGGCAGCCATTTTCAGCGCAGAGAGAGCACGGGCAGGAGCGAATGACAATTGCTCTTACCCCAACACTTTGCTAGACCACCAGGGTAGCAAGGTGGCCTGGAAGTCCTATTACTGGGTCCAGGAGGGGAGTGGATGGGCTGTGCCTCTTCGGGGTGCGGTAAAGATAAGATGGAGGGGCGCACTGACAGTGGGAAAATTGCCAGGTTGGGGGGGGGTGACAGTAGGGGAACTGCCAGTTCTGGGTGGAGAAGAAGGGACAGTACTGGGTATATAAACCAAGACCCCCATTTTTGGCCCCAAAATCTGGGTTTATATTAAAGTATATACGGTAGCTTTATACTGATTGCCAGTTGAGGCTAGAGTCATATTTAAGTTGTGCTGTTTGATGTTTAAAATATTATATGGACTGACCCCACAATATATGAACAATTTAATTTTCAGGCCATTGATTGGAAAGTATTACAGTAGAATCTCAGATAACCGGCAAGAAATTGCTGGCCAAAAAAAAAAAGTCTCCCATGATCCTCATACAACATCCATACAATCCTCCTCCCTCCAGCCCCCTAAGCAGCAGGCAGCCACAAATTTCCCTCCAGCCTCCGAAGCAAGAGTAGCAGCCATCCTGACAATCCGTCCTCCTTTCCTCTGGGAGCCAAGGCAGCAGCGGCAGCCAATCCTGACAACTCCCCTCCCTCCATTGGTCCTGAAGCAGCAGAGGAAAGGCCCTGCCAAGGCTGGCCAGAAGCGGCCTGTTTACAGCACTGCATCTGTTCACCGGCTGCCGCTACTGTCTCGGTAAGGAAGGGGGGGGGGTTGTCTAGATTGGCTGCCACTGCTGCTTTAGGGTCAACAGAGGGAGGAGGTTTATCTGGATGGGCTGCCACTGCTGCTTCAGGGCCGAAGGAGGGAGGGAAGGTTGTCAGGATTGGCTGCCGCTACTGGCCTAGGCCCAGAGGAGGGAAGGGAGGTTGTCAGTACTGGCTCTGCTGCTTCAGAGGCTGGTGGAGGAGGAGGTTATAAGAACCGGCTCTGCTGCTCAGGGGTCCGGAGGGAAGGGGTGTTGTCAGGAATTGCTGCCTACTGCTACAGTATTTTTTTTTATTTTTTTTTTTTACTGTAACAAGCAACCAGAAAAACAATTTTCTGGCATCCACCAATCCCCATGGGTGCTGGATACCTGAGAGTCTACTGTATAATGTTCGGAATACTTTTAACATTACAGTTCCCCAGTTTAAAGAGAATTGTATCTAAAAGATTGTTTACTATCTCCTTTCCTTATTAGGCCACTTCTGTATGGTCAATCTTGTCAATTCAAATATGATCTATAGTAATTATTACCATTTTTTTTTTTAAAAGCACAAAACCATTTTTGATTCAGAAATTCAATCTTTGTAGTTAATAATGGGATAATGTTATATCTTTGCTTAATTAATCTAGTCCAGGGGTGGGCAATCACGGTTCTTGAGGGCCACAACCCAGTTGAGTTTTCAAGATTTCCTCAATGAATATGCATGAAATTGATTTGTATACCATGGAAGCAGTACTTTGTATGTAATCTGCTGTGAACTCTTTGTTGGCAATAGCGGAATATAAATGATTGAAGCAAGCGAGATAGTGATGTGCACTTATTGGGAAAGATATCTGCCAGTGTCAATTTACAGGGCAGATTTATGTGCAGTGCACGAGGCAAGTAAAGATATTAAATTTTCTGGAGAAAAATATCCTTATTCATATCTAGTACTGTATATTAAAAATGCTATAGAGCCCTGCTGCCTCATACAGAGGGGATTTCTGTTCAGTAAGGGCTAGTTGCAATTACTCATTTTATTTTTTTAGTGCTAGGCTGGGCTTGACATTCATTTTAACATTGGTTAAATTGTGAAAAGTTTAGTTGAAGAAGGCTGACTAGAAGATGGGAGCTGTCTCCCTTGGAAGTTGTGACAGCTGGGGGTGGGGAAGAAAGGGGAGTGTTTGGGCTATCACTTGCTGGGCTATGGTGGATGCCTTTCTCTGACCATGAAGCTCTAGCAGATACTGTTGGAGGCCTGGCCCGGCCTAGGGTTTTTGGAACTATCTAGACTGGGGAAGGGAAGGTTAGGTTTTCTCAGAGAGATCCGTTCTAGGGGAGAGCTTATGGAGAGCTTGTCATTCTGAGGCTGAAGGAGCTGAATGTGTGCAAGGTTAGACTGAAGCGTTTTATTTATTTTTTTTTTTTGGGGGGGGGTGGAGGCAACAAGTTTGCTGTGCTGAAAACAACCTCAGTGAATTAAATGCTGACCAAGAAAGACAGACAAGAAAAATACACCTCAGAAAATGCATGGTTGCATCTCCTTTTGTAAACTGGAAAATTCTCTTACCTCACAAACTAGCTCTTCAATAATACCTATTGTTACTTAGAGCTTTCCTAGCTGGCTATTTTTAGATACCAGCAATTATCTGAAGTAAAAAAAAAAGAAAACGTATTTGTGGAGACTGCTATAAAAAGATTGAGTCGGTCCAGAGGAAGGCTACTAAAATGGTGTGTGGTCTTCGTGATAAGGCATATGGGAATAGACTTAAAGATCTCAATCTGTATACTTTGGAGGAGAGGCGGGAGAGGGGAGATCTGATAGAGATGTTTAAATACCTATGTAATATAAATGTGCATGAGTTGAGTCTCTTTCATTTGAAAGGAAACTCTGCAAGGAGAGGGCATAGGATGAAGTTAAGAGGTGATAGGCTTCGGAGTAATCTGAGGAAATACTTTTTTACAGAAAGGGTGGTAGATGCGTGGAACAGTCTCCTGGAAGAGGTGGTGGAAACGGAGACTGTGTCTGAATTCAAGAGGGTCTGGTTAGGTAAATGGGATCTCTCAGAGAGAGAAAGAGATAATGGTTACTGTGGATGGGCAGACTAGATGGGCCATTTGGCCTTTATCTGCTGTCATGTTTCTATGTCAAAATAGGAGCTAGCAAGTGTATATCTGTTCGTATATATTGGACTCCCAACTATCCTCCTTCCCCAGATCTCTGCCTTAACCAAGGCAAGTTTCTCCATTTTTCGCCAACTATGCGCAATTCGTCACCTATTCAACCATGACATTTTTCATGCCCCAATTGTTTTAGGATTAGACTATGCAACATTATCTGCACAGGGATTCCAGACTACATTAAAAAAAAACAAAAACAAAAACAACTACAAACTCTTCAAAATGTGGCAGTCAGACTATTTTTGTAAGGCAGGCAGGTATGACAAGAGTTTCTAGTCTCTTGAAATCTCACCACTAGTTTCAGGTTAAACCGAGAATCATGTACAAAGTTCTTCTTATGACTTTTAGAGCATACTGGTTTGGGACTCCTTCTGTGCTCACTGAACAACTTTTGTATGATCCTGCCTGTGTCACGATAGGTACAATTTGAGTTTGCATGTCACCGAGCGTTCTGTTTTACAAGACCCTTCTCTTAGAATTCTCTTCCCCTTTCCATCCATAGCATTCCCTCTCTTAAGGAATTTAAAACCACTCTCAAAACATGGCTATTCACCCATTTTCTCATCTACTTAGTGTGAGGATTTGGATTTCTGGTGCAATCAGACTATTCATGCAGAGTCATTGTCTTCCCAACCCTTGTTCTCTATACTTTACCCTGTGTTTTCTGTGATTGATTTTCTTCTTTCCTATCTACATGCTGGTATTCCTTTCTTATTTTACCTAAATTTTTAGATTGTGAACTGCTTAGCTCTGTCTTGTACAGTTGTAGCAGTATAGTAAATGTGAAATAAATTATATAATACAATATAGTGTGTTCTTAACAAAATGAACAAAGAATAGGCTTTGACAATGCTAGACTGTATGGGAAGGTAATAGGGAAGAGACGTATTGTCTTCTTAACTGCTGGTTTAGAGAATGACACAGTGACAAAATTTGTCCCCGACTCACCTAATTTGCTGACCCAGTGTATAAAATGGCTCACTGCGTGCTTTACCATGAGTTCGTATATTCTCTAACTGTCTGAGTTCAAAAAAGTATGGGACAGGCACATGGGATCTCTTATGGAGAGAAGGAGGTAATAGATGCTGCGGATGGGCAGACTAAATGGGCCATTTGGCCTTTATTTGCCATCATGTTTCTAAGTTTAACCACAGGTACCTGTCCCCGTGTCATTCTCTACTGCTAGTACATACCCTGCCCGTCGGGGATACTTTGGAAATGTAATTTTGACTGGCTCTGCTCCTCGTCCTCATGGTTTATTCTTTAATAAGTTTCTTGTTGATATTTCTGAATTGGTACTTTTCCTAGCAGAGAGATTTATAGCCTTGATTTTTTTTTTTTTTTTTTTATTGAAGGCTTACACACTTAATATTGTCTTTTTTTTAACCATTAAAACAGCTAAACTAAAAATTCCAAATTGTCAAACAGCTTAGGTTCTCTCTTCTACATGTCATGAGAAGATAAGAATTGCCATACTTGGTCAGACTTTAAGGTCCAAGTACCTGTCAGAATCCCAAAAGGTTGTGAGAGTCCACGCTACTTACCCTTAGGAATAAGCAGAAGTTTTCCCAAGTGTACCTCAAGAATAGTTTATTGTCTTCAGCTCCAGGTATTTGTCCAAACCCTTTTTAAACACAGCTACATCAATGACTTATCTCATCCTCTAGCAGTGAGTTCTGATTGAATTGTAGGTGTTAGCTGTATGGGTGCTGGGGCACTGCCAGCATTTTATAATGTATTTAATTAAATTTGGAGCACAAAAGCTCTCTACTGCAGAATAGCAGGGAAAGGCAGAAAAAAAAGTGCTTCCATATCCTAGCTACTGCTCCTGCCTCTTCATGCGGTGCATTGGCTAGCTGTGTCTGGCCAATGACATGCAGAAGGAAGATGGAGCTTCTGTAGCCTACTGACTGTCTGACAAGGGCTTCAGGAGGAGGAGGGAGCTACTGAAACCTAGGATACTACTTCTACTATTTATCATTTCTGTAGCGCTGAAAGGCGTACGCAGCACTGTACGTTTAACATACAATAGATGGTCCCTGCTCAGAAGAGCTTACAATCTAATTTGGACAGACAGACAGGACATTTCAGGGTTGGGGAGATTTTGGCAAAGGAAATGATACAATGGGTATAGGTATCTGACAGCAGTTAATGGGAGTTAAGGCTAGCCTTTGGAGTATGTGATCTATGTGGCTGCTTTGGTTCAGCACCTGTTATCTAATCTAATCCTTAGGTTTGTATACCGCGTTCGTAGAGCTCCACGTTCGTAGAGCTCGACGCGGTTTACAGTAGGAGAAATAGGAACTACAACAGAGGGTTAGAGGTAGAAGTGTGAAGAAAATTTAGAGGACTTGGGATGCCAAGATATAAGAGTTTCCTTGATTCCTAAGTTGAAGGGAGACTTACATTTTTTTGAGAAAAGCCAGGTTTCAGATGTTTGCGGAAAACTTGGAGAGAGCTCAAGTTCCGAAGAGGGGAGGTAAGGTTGTTCCAGAGCTCAGTGATTTTGAAGTGGAGGGAGGTCCCTAGCTTTCCTGTGTGGGAAATGCCTTTTAGCGAGGGGAAGGATAGTTTTAATTTGTGGGAGGATCTGTTATCTTGTTCATTATCCAGAAATTCAGTAGCTGAAATACTTGTGGTATGATGCTAGATTTTATAATGTCTGTGCATATGAGGGATTCATCTAGATCTGCAGTTGTTGCAACTTTGATAGGTGTTGTCTTTTAAAGGACGTGCTGCATAATTTTTGGTCAAGAAAGGTTACAAGGCTTCCTTCATTTAAAACATAAGAATAGCCTTACTGGGTCAGACCAAAGGTCCATCAAGGCCAGTATCCTGTTTCCAACAGTGGCCAACCGAGATCATGAGCACCTGGCAAGATCCCAAGTAGTAAAACAGATTTTTATACTTCTTATCCTAGGAATAAGCAGTGGATTTGCTTATGGAATCTTGTAGGAAATTATCCAAACATTGTTTTAAAATCCTGCTAAGCTGCTTTCACCACATTCTCCGACAACAAATTCCAGAATTTAATTACATGTTGAGTGAGAAACTCCCCAATACCTTGCTTGTTCTGTTTGGCCATTGACTAGCTTGTAAGCTCTACTGAACATGGACTGTCTCTTGAATGTTTTAATGTACAGCACTGCATATTTCTAACAGTGCTATGGAAATGATAAGTAGTAGTAGTAGCAGCTGCTCAGGGCATCATGAATGAGGAAGTATTGCTATAGTGGTGCCCCAGTCACATGCTTTAACATAAGGATAACTAGGTGCCTATTTGAAGCCTTTTCTACAGTAGATACCTATGTTTCTATAAAGAATATTAATACAAGTGGCAGAAAATATCCCTAAATTTAAAGGCATTATCACTTATACCTGTCCTATGACTGGTATAAATTCTTATGCCTAGATGTTAGCTGGAACACCTATAAATCTCCACCATGCAAAGGGCCTGCTGGGAAAGCATATGCCATAAAAATATGGTGAATGCTTTATTTCTGGTTGGCATTCTATAACAGGTGATTTGTGTGCATTTCTGCTGTCTGAAATGACTGTAGATAGTTCTTTATGGAACGTTTTCTGATTTAACACCCTCAGTTATTTTGAAAGGTTGGCTGCTGAGAACTGAATATGCCATGTTGGAACGAGTTGCTGGTAGAATTTTTTTTCCGTGAGGTTCTTTTCAGCCAAAGCAATACTCATTGTCCCCTGCTCATTTGATTCCATTTAAGACTCTGTGACTACATAAAATTTGATATCGTTTACCATTAACCTAACTAGTGGCATTGTTTGCTCCATTCCACTTATCAAAAGGTTTAACCCCTGACCCCTGAAACATCTAATTGCTGCTATTTCCAAACAAAGGGTTTGTATGTTCAAGATTAGAGAGACATTTCTTTTATTTTGCCAGTTGAAATGCTGCTTGGCTTTGAAAGTTTTAAGGAATGACAGAAATTGTATTGTGTTTTCAGGTACCAATTGAAGCCTCTGATGGGACTCTATCGTGCAGGACAGGATTTTCTAAAGATGTTTATTATGCCACTGTCTCCAGGAACAGTCTACACGAAGGACAGCCTCTCTTAAACGGTAGGCATTTCAGCAAAAATATGCTTTTATTATTGCCTTATGTCCTTGGAAATACTTCTTCACCTTGCTGTTCTTGTTGCTGCTTTAAACATTCCCAGTCTGAGATATGCTTACTAGACAATGAAATAAGCCATATATTCAACCTTTTCCTGTATTTATATTTTTAGCAGTCGTATCTTTTAAGTGGTACGTTTATATGTAAACATTTCCAAATAGCTAGATACTAATTAAATGGCGGTCCTTGTAAATGTGGTTTGTACTGCTGATGTTCCTATTCAGGGCCTGTATGCAATATATCCATAAGAATTATCACTTTTTTTTAAATTTATAAAGATAGACTGTACACTGGTACAGATTTATCTGGAATGACATTGGCAAAAGTGATCATTATTTTTTTGGGCTGAATTGCCTGTTTGGAATCAAACACAGAGAATGGAATATGTTTAGGTCAAAAGTGAAAAGTGCCCATCTGCCCACAGAAATAGGAGGGTCAAATTAGTATGCTGATATTTTAATATGAATATGCTCAATCAACAATAGCTGTCTTATTCAGTAGTTATAATTGGACCTCAAAACACAGATTAAGCACTCCAAAAGACCTGTCCAATATATAAGGGTCTTTTAACCTATAACGACATCAGTAGGGCTGCACTACTGAGGTCATTATAGGTTAAAAGACCCTTATATATTGGACAGGTCTTTTGGAGTGCTTAATCAATATTGTGGTATGTGTACTTTGAGAGAGGGACGGGTTAATTTTCAAAGAGAAACTGGATGATTTTTCTTTGAAATGAGAGTGGCTGTTGATGTGGAGAACTGAAAATTGCTTCCGTGACTTGAGGCCTCCAGTAAACAGGACATTAAAATAAAAAAAATTCCAATATGAAATGGTGGAAGCATATAGAAAAGTATAAATATTCGCACAGAGCCTGAATGGGAAGCCTTGTGCTCTTCTGATCAGGGTTTACAATATCCCTTGTTGCCTTTAGCAGTAGAGGTGTTTTTGCTAGGCTTCCCATCTGCCCACCTCATTTGAAAATGAAACGTTATCGCAAGCCAATAGATGCTGCTACTTGATGGTGTGTATATATTTTATCCTTTTCATTTAATAGGATGTACAGCAGAAGATCAATTCACTGTGCTTTCACTGAACAATGACTTACTGCATGTCAGCCCTGACACTGCAGAATTTCCTTGCAGTCCAGTTGGAAGTCGTTCTATTTTGATGCTTTCCTAAGTTATAAAAGATGACATGGTTGTGTGTGTGTGTTTTTTTTTTTTAATTTGATGAAGAAAGATACTTGCTGCCAGTCACAAGTACAGGAAGCTCAGCATTTGTCTCGCCCCCCCCCCCCTGCTCCCAACAATCTGCCTAGGACAAGATAGGAGAGCACTGCTATCCGTGAGGGTTATTGCTGGTTACTCCATTCCTGTTAGAGTAACACGTACAAATTTCACTTTTATGATGAGAAGCACTGAGACCAGAAAGAGTGGTTTCAGAAGCCTGAATTTTTGTTCCTGGGGAGCCTGCTTCCTGTATTGACAAGTTGTGAACCATGTGCTGAGTTCATGCTGCATCTGTCATATGCGCAGGCAAGCAAGACTGCAGTGCAGTGTTCAAAAAATTGTGCAGGCAGGTGGCCTTTGCAAGTGTGCAGCCCTAAAGACACATAGCTAAGGTGAATTTAATTCATGGAGATGCAGTTTAGGCTTGCTTTAGAATGCTGTTTATGGCATTAAATGTAGCAGGGGTGCTGATGTGATAAAAGAAATGGGAAAAATAATTCAGCAGTTGAGGGCCTCGGCTTTGAAAAGCAGATACCATGAATGAAGGCTTCGTGCCCAGCTGAGACCCCCAGCTCTTCTTATGAGAACATTTCTTTTATTTGTCTTAATTGTTTTTGTCTCTGTATCGAGTAGAGTTTCTACGATTGTAAAGGATGACTTGCAGTCAGTGGCATAGCAAGGTGAGAGGTGCCCGCCCTCTTCACCCCTCCCCCACCTCCACACGTTCCTTCCCCGCCCCTCCTGCTATACACGCGCCGCTTCTCTTCCCCCGTGCCTCTGTAATGTTCTTGGCATGAGCAGCAAGCCCCCAAGCTGCTGTCGTGCCAGGGTCGGCTCTTCCTTTGATGTCATTTCCTAGGCGCGTGTCCAGGAAGTGACATCTGAGGAAGAGCTAACGCTGGCTGCGCTGCTCATGCCAGAAAAAGTTACAGAAGGGGAAGGGAAGCGGCGTGCGGTGGCAGGGAGGGGGCAGAGAGGAGGATGGATGTCTGTGCCCTCACCAAGATGGCGCCCAGGGCGGTTTGCCCTCCCCCTTTAGTACGTCACTGATTACAGTATAATTTTTTTATATTAAACTACAGGTAACTATGGCTGCTATAGGAAGGATTGCTGAATATGGAAAAATACTGAGCTGTTCAATAAACTGTCTTGAGTGAGATGGAGAACAAACTCATATCAAGTTGATTTAACTATCAGACCTCAAACACCTGAGGCACTATTTCTTGTGGGTTTTTTAAAAAATAATTATTTATTCGTTTTTGACATCAAATACAAAGTGCAAGTAATATAATCTACTGCACTCTATTCCAACAAATAATATAAAGCTGTTTAACCCCCTCCCCCCCACCTTAATCCTCCCCCGCCCCTCCTGGATGTGTATAACAATCCTTCATGAATCAAAGGGAAATAATAATAATAATAATAATAATGTTAATAATTCACTTTTCATAACTTACAATATTTTGTTAACAGGCCCCAAATTTCCATGAATTTACTATGGTGTCCCCTCTGCAATGAATTAATGTTTTCAAACTTATAAATCTGGCATAACGATTCTCATCAGAAATTATAATTTAAGTTATCCAATTTTTCATTGTCAGCTGCATGGCTACTCCTGTCATGATGAGGAACAATTTATTCTGGGTTGCATTAATTGGATTCTTGGGTAATAATATCGTTCCAAACAATATTATATCATATGATAATGGAACTTCCAATATCGTGATAATTTGACCCCAAATGGATTTCCAGAATTTGAATATTAGGGGACAATAATACAGCAAATGATCCAAAGTTCCTATGTCGAGATGACAGTGCCAGCATCTATTACACTTAGAAACGTCTAACCTTTGTAACCCTATCAGGGGTCCAAAAAGATCTATGTAACAAGAAAAACCAAGTCTGTCTCATAGATACTGATGCTGTACATCTCATCCTCCAATTCCAAATTTGTGGCCATTGAGATGCAGAAATCTGTTGCTCCAAATGTCTTCAAGACTAGTTTTTATACCACGGGGCAGCCTGATGTCCTAGGAAATTCATCTGGAAGCATAGGACCGGCAAACTGTATTGATCTTTTAAATTCTGCCATTCAGGGAACCCTTTCTGAATAGCCTGCTTCAACTCCAACCATTTAAATGTTTGGGACTTTGAAATACCGAAAGCTTGTTGCAGTTGTGAAAACTCAAGCATCTTTCCATTTGATATCACATCATCTAATGTGCGTATACCTGCCTGCATCCAATGCTTCCAGATGACTTGTTAATTTTTTATGCCCTGACAGGGGTGATGTATTCATAATTGGTCTTGGTATGATGACAAATTTATGTTAATTCTTTTAGTTATTTTTGCAGGCTCAAAAAAAGTTAATGTGCTTATGATTTAATAAAGGAAAGACACTTATCTTTATGCCCGACGGCTGCTCAACCGTTTCACTCTGGGTTTCATCAGGGGCTATACCTCCTTGGATACTTGCACAATAACCAATTTTCTGGTAGAAAGGTTTTTTAGAATTCACTTTCCCAGTCAAAATTCCAAGCACAAATATCAGCCTGTTTGTCATCCAGGTACAACTTATCTTGCAGGAACCTAAGTTTGGGCTGCATCTTTGTTCCTCTTAAATTTCATCCCCTGCTTTGCTTCCCTGAGTGAGCTATTTTTCAAAATTAGAGACAAACTAGCTCCTGCTTTTGTGCAATGCAGTGGTTTCAGGGGCATTCCCTCGCACGTAGTAAAGGGGCATGAATTATTGAGTATTCTGTGGCTGAATGCGCTCTGATGTGTCATAATCTCCATGAGAACCTGCTGGCATACACCGATGAAAGGAGCATTTTCTTTGAAACTAATGTATAACATGGCTCATATGTAGGCTTCTGTTAACTGGCTGTTGCTTGAGTTTAATCCATATGCTGCCACTGGTGGTGTCTGGCCGTTTACCTTTGTCCTAATAAGCAGGTTAGGGATAGTTGATCAGCTGCCCTTCAGCTGTAGACACTCTAGGGGCTATATATTAGATTACCGCCCTCTCCCCAAACTTTTCCAATATTCTACACCACCTCTCGACAGGAACCTTGAACTTTGTCTCATGAGATTTCAGCAAGGATGAGGGATATATACTCGTATAACCTTCACCCTTAAATGCTTGAGAATAAAGAATAAAAGGTGGAGTTCTTCAGTCCTACATGCTGCAGCGATTTTATAATCTGAAAATAGAAATATCCAGTCTGGTTTCAGGTTAGATGATCCAGATGTTGTGGGTCTGATCTTTAGTGATTAACACCATGCTGTGTCAGATATGTTGGTCCTTTTCCTCCCCTGCTTGCCTGTAAACCTGACTGCACATATTGAAACGCTCAAATGCATGCACACAGTGAATGGATTCTTGGCACAAAAAAAAGAAGAAGCCATAGACTTGATTTAACATTAGCATGTGTAACACTGACTCACTCTAGTTACATTTTCATATACCTGCTTTGCATTTTTCAACCATAATTAAAACTTAAATGTGAGAAGAATTGATTCTCTTAACTACTGGAGGAAAAATATTTAGATGCTTAGGTTAAAGCCATAAATTATTAGAGCCAAGCAATGTATTTTTTGTTTTGCATTTTACTGCTCCTTTTTTTTTTTTTTTTTTTAACTTTTTTGATGTCCTTTTTCCCCTCTTCTCCTACCTCCTACTTTCCTTTCTCCTTCCTCAGTGTAGCCCCTTTTCAATTGAACTAGGTGCTTCTTGAAGTTCCAGGATAGTTAAACTCTTCTAAAATCAGCAGAGACCCCCCCATAGTGGATTAATTCTAATGCTACAGTTTTGCAGAAAGTAGCTGAAGAGAAAATACCACAGAGGAAATTCTCTACAGGTCGCCTAAAGTGTAAGCGCTAAGTGCAGATTATTTAATGGCAATTGCGTGTGTGTAGTTGCTGTTATGGAATACAGGCAGAAGTCTGCATTTTTGCGCCACTTTGCTTGTCTCCAGCCATTTTTGGTTATCTCTTCAAAGGCAAGTACACTGTTTTTAGTCTATTCTTCTATCTGTGTATCCTACATCATCTGGACCCCTGAGGAAGGTGTGTTCGCCGAAACACGGCCCGTGTAGGTTCCGGTTGGACTATCACACATGTACTATCGACTTATATTTGCATTTTAATGTTTTTATTGTGAAGAGTGAATAATAAATCATCTTTCAGAACATCTACATCCACAGTCTTTTGTTTTTAATCGTTGGATTGTTCTCCCTGTGGAATATTGGGTCTTCTTTTTGTCTCTTGTTGTGTCACATTAAGCACAAGTACTTGTGCTAGTTCTGTGGCAGGCTTAAATGCTCGGTCTAAATGCGGCAGTTACGCGCAGCTGACAGTGTTGTTAAATCTTAGCACGTAAGTGCTTGGCATGCCGATGCCCCTCCCATTTCCACACCCCTCCTTGCAGTTATGCACTATAAAATTTAAGGGCTAACATCATAGAATAGTGCTGAAGTACAGTCATGTGCGTAATTGCAGATTATGGCCAAATGATGTCGATTGTCTCTGATTATTACTGATTATCGATTGTTCATACCAAATTGCACCTAATTAAATAGTTATCTCATGTAATTTTCTTTAAAATATTTATATACCGTATATTACCTGTACGGTTTCCATAGTAACAAGCATATAATGTTAAACAAACATACATATTTCAGTTGTTAAAAAAAAAACTACACTCTTAAAAATGGTCGATAAACATCAGAAATTTCAAATCTTAGTTTGAATATAAAATTTCAGCTCAAAAAAAGCCTTCATAAACAGTTGGGTTTTTAACATTTTCTTAAAATTCAGTCTAGCAGTACACAAATGCAAAATTCCTGGCAGGGTATTCCACAGCTTTACACCCGCTACATAGTCGCACCAGTCTTAATTTAGGAGATTAACATATTACCTTCCAAACATAATTTCTTACTGTTTTCTGATCTCAAACTTCTTTTAGGCTGATAGAGTTGAAAAAAAAAACTCTTGAAAAACAGCAGGAGAGACTTGGTACAAAGTTTGATGAATTATGGAAAGTTTTTTGAATTGGACTCTTTGTTGTATTGGTAACCAGTGCAACTGCTTCAATACTGGTGTTGTACAAGCCATTCTATAACCTACGTGCACCTGTGTGCCTAAGACCTGTAAATTTGCATATGGGGTTATAGAATCAGAAGGCATGTGTATAACAACATGGAGGATTCTAGTTCGATCCCTTGGATGGGCCTTGCTTTGTCCCTGGGAGGATTTATATATCACTAATGAGTTCTCCTCCAGCCAGGAATCACAATTGAAAGATCCACATGTGTGAAAAAATTCAGTTGTGGACAGTGGCGTAGTGAGGGAGGTTGGCACCTGGAACAGTGGCGCCCAGCCTTGTCGCACCATGCGTCCCCCCCCACCTTTTCCCTGTCTCCCACTCTTCCCTGTTGCTTGGCTCCTCCGATCTCTTCACTGCTGCTTTAACACCCCACCTCTCCCTGTGTATCTCTTGAAATGCTCGCTGGTGCAAGCAGTATCTTCCACCCGCTGCTCGCACCGGTGTCAGCTTCCTTGTGATGTCACGTTCTGATCCCGCAACCAGGAAGTAATGTTAGAAGAGAGCCGACGCTAGTGTGAGCAGCAAGAAGAAGATGCTGCTCGAGCTGGCGAAAATTAAAAAAGGTAGAGGAGAGAAAAAAGGGGAGAGGAGGAGAAGCCAGGTAATCCCTACGAAGATGGCACGCAGGGCGGTTCACCCTTCCCCCCTCCTTACTACGCCACTGGTTATAGAACTAAATGAGATCTCGTTTCTTAAATAGGATTACCTCAGACTTCTCATGGAAGCAGGGCCTTTAGCTCGGAGCTGTATTTATCTGTGACCTGGCTGTGAGTCTGGTTCTTGGACTGGCAAAGCTTATTCATAATTCTTCTTTCTGTGAGAAAGGGGGCTGCCTCTGTTAGACTTGATGGAACAAGCAATGACTGAATGTGTCTGCAGACTGGATTGTGTAAACTGTGATCTCTCCTGTTAATAATTAGACCTTTATTTGGAAGCACAACTATTGTCTTGTCTTTATTACCTAAGATCCAGCTTAACTGTGAGAGAAAGAGAGAGAATAAAACTCTAGGCTGTGTGTTTAAAAGAAAAGCTGATTTAATTTAGAGTGGGCTAGATGAGCCATGTGCAGTCAGTGATTCATCCATGGGTTCACTAACCCATATGATTCACCACAGGCCCTGTTTTGGAACTTTAACTCCTATTTGTGGCTTAAGTCTGTTTCTAGGAATCCATACTGCTACTCCTGCAGTCCTTGCAGCTTCCTCTCCTTCCCCCATCTACTCTTCCCTTGGCCCAGCAATGGAACTTCATTTGCAGCACCTTCCTCTTTCCTAAGCTGATGTTAGACAGTGAGCGTGAATTAGGACCTAATAGAGAGAGGAAAAGTTTTTTTTGTTCATTTTGTTTACACCACAACACTGGCATGGGGATGGAGAGGGCAAAGGGTGGGATGGGTGGAAAGACTACAGAATAAACCCGCCGGGATGTTTGAAGAAAATGCCCGATTGGGCAGAAAAATCTATTTAGTGGGCCGAGTCGAATAGAAATATTTTTCCCTGAATTGGCAGCACTGCTGCTGACTGTTCGCAGTTAAAACAACTGTGATAGTAGGTATGGTTTACTAGAGCATACATGACATTCCAATGGGCAGTTATTTGTAAGAATATTTGTTTTTGAGGGAATGGCTGAGTGCCCTTTGCACTGAGGATTAAAAGCAGTTAATCTGCTCTTCTTCTGTGCTGTGTTAGAAAATGTGGCTTACTGGGTGTTTCCAATGAATATTTTTGAAGACTTCAGACTTGAGAAAATGTTCTGCAGAAGGATCAAAATATTGGATGAATGACTTGAAAAAAGCATCAGCTTGTTCTCTTGCCACATTTTTCTTCACTAGAATATGCACATATACATGTTTTGTAATATGTAAGCATCAGTTTGTCATTGCATTGGCTTTCTTGATTGATGATTAATTATTTTGTCATTTTGAAATGCTTTCCTTGTTCAGAGCCCATTGTATGATTTTCCGGCACATGATTCTAGGCAGTAGATTCTAGGCAGTAGGGGGGAGAGGAGCTGAAAGAGATAGAGATGATTGGGAGAGAGTTGTGTGGGACTGGAAAGGAGGGGAGTGAGAGGTTGTGAGAGGAAAGGAAGTTGAGAAAAGGGAGATGGACAGTAGAGGAAGCAAGTGGCAGGAGGGAGTGGGATTAGTAGGAAGTGAGTAGGAGAGAAGTCGTAGAGAGACAAGCTATAGAGATAGAGACATGAAAGGAACAGAAATTTAAAGAAATAAGAAAGATGAGGACTGTGAAAGCAGAAAGGAAATTGGAAGATCAAGAATTAAGCAAGAGGCAAAGAGCATACACATAGGTAGGACAATTTAAATTTGGTAAAGATGTATCTGCTAGTTGGAATGGGTCAATGGTGGGAGTAGTTGGTATTTAACAACAGAAAGAAAGACAGCCTCACACTTTCAGAGAAGAGAAATTCAAAATGTATTAATTTCAAACAATGATTTTGGAAAAAAGCCTCAGAACCCCTTCAGAAGCAGACCATTTATTCATTGAATGGAAAGGGTGGTAGCTTCATGGACAAAAAAACTCCTCCATTTTTTACTAACACTTTAAATATTCAAACTATGGAAACTTTTTTTGACCTTGCTTAAATCCTTCTAACAACACTTTTCATCGCCATTCTTTAAAGAGCAAAACTTATCATTTTATTTGCAGTGTAAATCCAATCCGGTCCTGTTTGGATTTACACTGCATACACCCTAGTATCCTTCTAGCTTTTGCCATCTCCTTTTCAACCTGTTTGGTCATCTTAAGGTCATTACATATTATCACACCCAAGTCCCGCTCTTGTTTCACGCACAAAAGTTCTTCACCTTCCCCCCCAAAAAAAATAAAATAATTGTACCGTTACATACAAGAACCAAACTTTGAGGCACACCACTGGTAACATCCCTTTCTTCAGAGCGATCTTCATTGACTACTACCCTTTGGTCACCTTCCACTCAACCAGTTCATGACCCAGTACAGGAGTTCTCAGCTTGCTACTCGGGATGTGCTCAGCCCGCCAGGTTTTCAGGATACCCACAATGAATATGCATGAGAGAGATTTAGGTACAAGGAAGGCTACACAAGCAAATTTTTATCTTGTACCTATTTATTGCGGCTATCTTGAAAGCCCTGAATACTGGGTTAAGAACCCTTGGTATAGTATATTCGTATCACTTTGCCTATGTTTAATGTAAACTGAACTTAGTTTATCATGCCTCATTTGAAGGTGTTTTAGGGCACAGAATAAAAAGAATTGAACAGTAGTAGTTATTGTTTTGGATTATGAGTTGAGCACACAAAATGGAATGGTGAGTCCAGGATGATTGGATGCATCAGCGTTCTTTAAGTGGTAAAATAATTGTGGGTCTAAGGAAAGTTAATAGCATTATGTAGTAACCATGATGTCCAAGGTCCAGTGGCATAGTAAGGGGGGGGAGGGACTGCCCCGGGTATCTACTAGGCCACTGCCGGGGTCCAATGTGGCGTCTGAGTTCCAGTTTTCCTACCTACATGAACAGGTATCCTTTACCTCGCTGCATCTTTGGCTGCCAAACTGTAATTGAATGCCAGCCTGGAAACTCTTTAGGGTTGCTGCAGTTTTCCCTGATGAGTTACGGGAGAACAGTCTATACAGGTGTTGTGCTAAGAAATCACTTTTGACAGTGCTGAACTTTGCCTTGAAATTCTCTAGAAATAGGGTAATCCCTATGCATGTAATTTTAAAAGTGTTTCAAGAGCCAGTATCAAGGGAGCTGGAGTGCTAGTTAAATGCAAATGGAGCATTGAGGCTTAGCATTATAGGGGGTGGTTCAGGTGCATTTTGCTGTACATTTTGCTAAGGATTAGTCGGAGATGTGTTGAAATATGCCTGCAAACTGACATTAACTGGGAAGTTGACAGCCTGAGCAATTAAGCTTTGGTGTGTGCCCGGATACATTATATCTAGTGGCATAAATAAATTCAAAATATATGCAGAGTGAAGTACAGCTATTTTCTTCAGAAACAATGATTTGTGGACTATCCTCGGAGGTGTCTTCATCCAAGTTGTTTCTGCTTAACCAAGCAACACTCGTGTGAAGTCAACACGTACATGATTGTTTTCTAGACTTGTGCAGCTGTTGCACTACCAAAAGTTAGATATTTAAAGCTTGAATGATTCAGATATATACTAAAACCAGTTTGAATAATTTTGAGTGAAAGGGTGAAGGTACTTTCTGAGTCAGTTCAGTGATAGTAGATCCCTCCCAATTTGGGTCTTCTGCATTCTAGACAGAGTGAGGAACATAATCAAAACAAAGGTCTAAGTCCATTTTGGGCCTAGGGCGTTAGTCGCTCAAAGTTGTCAGTGTCCAAAGTCCATTCTCAAAAAATAAGTATGCCCCCTCCCCCCCAATTTTATTTTTCAAAAATCGTCTATTTCCACGTCCAGCCGCTTGATTGTCCAGATCGCTAGTACATCTATCATTTTACTACATTCTTGTCCAAAAAAATCGTCCAAGTCCCAACGCCTAGAACAAGACCTTTTGGATGTGGGAGGGGTCAGCAAAGTGATGGACTGGTCACCAAGACATGGTAACAGAGTAGTGGAGCACCTTTCAGGGCACTGTTGTGAACTTCATGAAAAGGGTGCCATATAAACATCTCATCACAACTCCCTTGCAGATCATGATGAGCCCCCCCAAACACCCTCAAACCTACTATAACCACCTGTCTACAACCCTAATAGCCCTTATCCCAGGACAAGCAGGCAGGTATTCTCACTAGTGGGTGATGTCATCCGACAGAGCCCCGACACGGACATCTTGAAAGCATGTCTTGCTTGAAGAAACTTAGAAGTTTCGAGATGCCCGCACCGCGCATGCGCCAGTGCCTTCCCGCCCGATGTACCGGGCGTGTCTCCTCAGTTCTTTTCTTTCCGCGGAGCTGAGAAGTTTGTACTTCATTCTGCGCTGACTGAAATTCAGTTTTTGCCTTCTAATTACCCGCGTTTCTGTTTCTTTCTTTGATTTTATTTCAATTTTACTTTATTTTTCTAAAAAAAAAAAAAAACAACTTAAAATTATTTCTTCCGGCGGTTCGGCCGGGCCGGCCTCGTGGCTGCGGCCTAGCGGCTTCGACCTTGCAGCGTCGATTTTCCGGCCTATGTCCCGACCAATCACCGGTTTTAAAAAGTGCAGCAAGTGCCAGCGTGCGATTTCGCTGACGGACCCACACCGACGCTGCCTTCAGTGTCTTGGTCCGGAACACGTTCCGAAATCGTGCCGGCCTTGTTCCACGCTCACTGCGCGCTCGTTTAAGCGGCGCTGCTTGCTCTGGGAGTCGATGTTCAAGATGGAGACTGCCAAGGACATCTCTGCTACTGCGGCTGTTGAGGTTTCGCCGGTCCGTTCGAAACCTGCATCGACGACTCCTGCATCGAGCATCGTGAAGCCCGCATCGTTCACACCGGCTTCAGCATCGTGTTCAGCATCGGCGCCTGCTTCCGTCTCCTCGGTTCAGGTACCGCCTTCCACTGTTCCTCCGGTGGTCATCAAAGTGCCTAAAGCTAGCAAGCAGAAGCACTTGGCCACGAAGGAACGCGAAGACCATACTGGAGGACCCCCTTTCGGTGCGGATCCCTCCATATCGGCTTCGCTTCGTTCCCTGCTAGAAGCTCAGTTTGTCGAGCTTATGCGCACTATGGGACCCCGGCTTATCGCCAACATTCACGGTGAGCTTCCGACCCCGGTTTCAGAGGGCGGTCCACCCCCTCCCCCTCCTCCTCGTCGTTCAGTCTCTCTACTCGACGAGGGGGATCGGCGGAGGGCGGCGGAATCCTCCAGGAGGGCTTCCCTTCCTGAGATGCCACCTTTGGAGCCCATCACACCTCCACGCCAACAGGGTGCTAGGGCGGCTCCTGATAATCGTAGTCCTGGGCATACTGCATCGCAGGAGGAGTTCTTCCGCACTCCATACCAGACCTGGGTGGCGCTGCGTGAATCCGCATCTCTGCCACCTCTACGATCCACTGCATCAAGCCCTATCCATTCCTTTGAGGCTTCAAAGGACCACTCGATGCATAGAAGATCTCGTTCTCCGTCCCGTCACCGGGAGGGGCATCGATCTCGACACTCTTCTCGGCACTCCTCACGTCATTCGGAGGTGTCCCCGCAGAAGAAGATGCAGCGTTTGGGATACTCCTCGTCGGATTTGTCCCAGCCGGAAGGGCCGGAGTATGAGGAACCATCTACCTCCTATTCTCCCTGCCGATCTCAGCTCTCCCTGGACCCGGAGGCTTCCACGTCTTCTAGCCCGTCTCGTCGGCCGGCCTTGGCGGATCAACTGTCTTTCTCATCCTTTCTCCGACAAATGGCGGATGACTTGGATGTGACTTTGGACACTGGGTCAAAATATTCTAAAGAGTATTTGGACACCATGCATTTACCTCACCCTCCGGCGGAGACACTTCGGCTTCCTCTACACAAGCTGCTGGACCAGACTTTCATGCGCTGTTTTGAGACACCGTATTCCTTACCTGCTGTCCCCAGTAAACTGGATGCTCGATACCGCATCGTTCACCACAAGGGGTTTGAGGGAGCTCAACTTTCTCATCAGTCCCTTCTAGTCGAGTCCTCTCTCAAACGTTCTCATCCCTCCCAAGTCTATGCTTCCGTACCTCCGGGCAGAGAGGGGAGAACGATGGATAAGTTTGGTAGACGTATCTATCAGAACTCGATGATGGCGACTCGAGTGCTCAACTACAACTTTTTCTTCTCTTCATACTTGGATTTTTTCTTGCCGGTGCTCCGCAAGTTCATTCCTTTCATCGATGCTCAGGCTCGTTTCCAGTTTGAAGAGGTGGTGGCGACCCTGTCCCAATTACGCCTTCAACTGATGCAATCCTCCTACAATGCCTTTGAGCTCTCGGCTTGAGCGGCGGCATGTTCGGTTGCCATGCGTCGCCTGGCATGGCTTCGAACCATCGATATGGATCCGAACCTCCAAGACAGACTTGCAAATGTACCTTGTGCAGGAGCGGATCTATTTGATGAGTCCATCGAAACTGTTACTAAAAAGCTGTCGGACCATGAAAAGTCTTTTCAGTCTATTCTACGTCCTAAACCGAAGCCTCAGCAGTCTCGTCCATCTAGACCGCCTCAAATTTACCAGCGGCGTTATCAACCAAGGCAGACTCCTCCTGCGAGACAGCCTGCGAAGAGACAGCCTCCGCAAAAGACTCAGCAGAAGCCTCAGATGCCGGCTGCATCCAAGGCTACTCAGCCTTTTTGACTCTCTTCCAGGGAGCATAACCGACGTTCTGTCTTCCCCTGTTTTTCCCATAGGGGGTCGTCTCCATCATTTTTGTCATCGATGGGAGGCGATCACCACTGACCTTTGGGTCCTTACCATCGTAAGAGAGGGATACTCTCTTCATTTCCAACGGGTCCCCCCGGACCACCCTCCAAGAGAGTATCCTTCCAACTTAACGCAGACCGCTCTTCTTCTCCAGGAGGCTCAGGCTTTGCTTCGGCTTCGGGCCGTCGAGCCGGTCCCGTTAGATCAGCAAAACCAAGGGTTTTACTCCAGGTATTTCCTAGTTCCGAAGAAGACGGGCGATCTGCGGCCCATTTTGGACCTTCGAGTCCTCAACAAGTTTTTGGTCAAGGAGCGGTTCCGTATGCTGACCCTTGCCTCTCTCTATCCCCTCCTCGAGCAGAACGATTGGTTATGCTCTCTGGACCTCAAGGAGGCCTACACTCACATCCCGATTCATCCGGCCTCCCGCAAGTTCCTCAGATTTCGGGTGGGACATCTACATCTGCAGTATCGAGTGCTTCCATTTGGCCTTTCCTCTTCGCCCAGAGTCTTCACGAAGTGTCTGGTGGTGGTGGCCGCTGCACTCCGGAACATGGGTCTCCAGGTGTTTCCATACCTCGACGACTGGCTCATCAAGGCCCCGTCGGCCCCAGCGGTCATTTCGGCGACCTTGACTACAATTTGTTTTCTGCAGAACTTGGGCTTCGAGATCAACTTTCCCAAGTCCCATCTTCAGCCCACTCAGACTCTCCCCTTCATCGGGGCGGTCCTGGATACCATCCAACTTCGAGCGTTCCTTCCTCCTCAGCGCATGGATGCTCTTCTTCTACTTTGCCGATCGGTGTCTTCTCGCCCGTCCATCTCAGCGAGACACATGATGGTCCTCTTGGGTCACATGGCGTCCACAGTTCATGTGACGTCTTTTGCCAGACTACATCTCAGAATTCCTCAATGGACCTTGGCATCTCAGTGGACTCAGGTGTCCGACCCGTTGTCCCGCCACATTGTAGTCACTCCTGCTCTACGGCAGTCTCTTCTCTGGTGGATGACCTCTTCGAATCTATCCAGAGGTTTGCTGTTTCACTCTCCTCCCCACCAGAAAGTTCTCACGACCGATTCATCGAACTATGCATGGGGAGCTCATCTGGATGGTCTTCGCACTCAGGGGTTCTGGACCAGTGCGGAACGACTCCATCAAATCAATCTTTTGGAGCTCAGAGCCATCTTCAATGCTCTTCAGGCTTTCCAACATCTGCTTCACGACATGGTGGTCCTGATTCGCACCGACAATCAGGTCGCCATGTATTATGTAAACAAGCAAGGGGGCACGGGTTCGGCCTCCCTCTGCCAGGAAGCTCTTCGAGTCTGGGATTGGGCGGTCCGCCACAACACCTTCCTCAGGGCTGTCTACATTCAGGGGAAGGACAATGTCTTGGCAGACAAATTGAGTCGTCTTCTCCAACCTCACGAATGGACGCTCAATTCAAAACCCCTTCATCAGATATTTGCACAGTGGGGGACACCTCAGGTAGACCTCTTTGCAGCCCCCCACAACTTCAAGCTGCCTCAGTTTTGCTCCAGGATCTACACTCCTCTCCGCCTCGAGGCAGACGCTTTTCTGCTGGGTTGGGGGAATCGCTTCCTATATGCGTTTCCTCCTTTTCCTCTTATTCAGAAGACTCTGGTCAAGTTGAGATCAGACCATGCCACCATGATTCTAATAGCTCCTCGGTGGCCCAGACAACCTTGGTTCTCCCTTCTACTTCAACTCAGCAGCAGGGAGCCCATACTTCTTCCAGTGTTTCCTTCACTACTCACTCAACATCAAGGTTCACTCTTTCATCCCAATCTGCAGTCCCTCCACCTGACAGCTTGGTTCCTTTCAACATAACTCCTCACCAGTTTTCTCAAGCAGTGAGGGAGGTCTTGGAGGCTTCCAGGAAGCCTGCTACTCGACAATGCTACTCCCAAAAATGGACTAGATTCTCTTCCTGGTGTATTTCCAATGCCACGGAACCTCAGCGAGCTTCCCTTTCTTCTGTATTGGACTACCTTCTACACCTATCTCAGTCTGGTCTCAAGTCTACCTCCATACGAGTCCACCTGAGTGCTATTGCGGCTTTCCATCAGCCTCTACAGGGGAAACCTTTGTCTGCTCATCCTGTGGTTTCCAGATTTATGAAAGGGCTTTTCCATGTCAACCCTCCTATCAAACCTCCTCCTGTGGTTTGGGATCTCAATGTTGTCTTGTCTCATCTCATGAAGCCTCCATTTGAACCTCTCAACAAGGCTCCACTTAAGTATCTCACCTGGAAGGTGGTTTTTCTGGTGGCCCTCACGTCTGCTCGCCGCGTCAGTGAGCTTCAGGCCCTAGTGGCGGATCCACCGTTCACTGTATTCCATCATGACAAGGTGGTTCTTCGTACTCATCCGAAATTCCTGCCTAAAGTGGTCTCTGAATTTCACATCAACCAATCCATCGTGCTTCCAGTGTTCTTTCCAAAGCCTCATTCTCATCCTGGGGAAGCTGCTTTGCACACTCTGGACTGTAAACGTGCTTTAGCTTTCTACTTGGATCGCACAAAGCCTCACAGAACTGCTCCTCAACTTTTCGTCTCCTTTGATCCAAACAAGTTGGGACGACCCGTATCGAAGCGTACCATCTCTAACTGGATGGCGGCTTATATCTCTTCCTGCTATGCCCAGGCTGGATTATCCCTTCCCTGTAAGGTCACAGCCCATAAGGTCAGAGCAATGGCAGCCTCTGTAGCCTTCCTCAGATCGACACCGATTGAGGAGATTTGTAAGGCTGCCACTTGGTCCTCGGTTCATACATTCACCTCTCATTATTGTCTGGACACTTTTTCCAGACGGGATGGACAGTTTGGCCAAACAGTGTTACAAAATTTATTCTCTTGAAATTGCCAACTCTCCCACCATCCCATTGGGGTTAGCTTGGAGGTCACCCACTAGTGAGAATACCTGCCTGCTTGTCCTGGGATAAAGCAATGTTACTTACCGTAACAGTTGTTATCCAGGGACAGCAGGCAGCTATTCTCACGTCCCACCCACCTCCCCTGGGTTGGCTTCTCAGGCTAGCTACCTGAACTGAGGAGACACGCCCGGTACATCGGGCGGGAAGGCACTGGCGCATGCGCGGTGCGGGCATCTCGAAACTTCTAAGTTTCTTCAAGCAAGACATGCTTTCAAGATGTCCGTGTCGGGGCTCTGTTGGATGACATCACCCACTAGTGAGAATAGCTGCCTGCTGTCCCTGGATAACAACTGTTACGGTAAGTAACATTGCTTTATGGCTGCAGATGCCACCTATATGGCAGTACAGTAGGGTTTGGGTGGGGTGGTGGTCTCACATTTTCCATCATGAATGCAGTGGTTTGAGTGGCTTATGGGCCTGGATCCTCCTCTCTATGTTCACTAGCCCACCTCTCAAACTACTTAAGCCACCTTAGTACAGCTCTTTCCTATGCCAGGTGCTGATAGTCTGGATGCAGGTATGTCCATTTTTATTCCAATTTTTGTGGTAGTGTGTGGGGGATCAGTGATCACACTCATTCCAAAAACAGTATAAGCAGTCCTTTAAATTTTGATTGAAAAAAAAAACAGCACCAGATTAGTCATTCTGATTCCAGTAGAGAGAGGAGGAAGGGAGTCAGTTGGTTGTCCCTCCTTTCTCCACCTGTGGATTCTCATCTGAACTGAGGTCCCACCTACTATTCCTGGGCCTGATTAAGCAGCCCTTTAAAGGGCTGTGTGAGGTGGGCCTTCACCATTGGCAGGCCCTTTTTATGGCCCTTCACCCTTCATGCGGACCAAATAGGACCAAGCTAAAACCTCTGCCCAACTTCACCCATAAGTAACAACAGTCCACAAAGCTGTTTAATTGAGAACCAATGCGTTGGAGGAAATCACTTTTCGAATCCACCTTCAAGTTTCAAGGCCCCAAACTTTGTAACTGCCTCCCAACTTGCTTAAGTCAATTTAGGAAGGTGCCAAAAACACATCTGTTTTCATTATAGTCTTGTTAAGATTGATGTCTATGTTGCTAACCTTATTAATCTTATGTAAGCCACAATGATTTCCAGTTGACATTTGCAGGGTATAAAAACCAATATGGTATGGTATAAATAGGTTTGCCAGCCATTTGTTATTTTCACTGGTTCCAGCTGTGTGACTGCACTGGAACCAGCAATATGGATCTCTTACAGCTTAAAGATAAAGGGAAGGCAGAACAACTTATACAGCGTATGCTGCTCTTTGCAAAACTGTCGCCAGTTTTTATAAATTAATCACATCTACCACTGATCTGGGAACAGTTAAGGTTTGGGAAAATGATGTAGAAGCTCAGTCCCTACCTGCTTCTATCACCTAAATGTCATATTTCTTGGCACGTCAGACTATCTGGACACCACCTAAACTGGAACAGCTCTTATAAAATGTTGGTCTTGTCAAATTCCAATGGATTCATTGGTACACATGCTTTATTATTGTGCTAACTAGCAATGATTTAGGTTGTTAGCGTGGTATAGAATCAAACATCTATTGAAATTTGATGAAAAGCTTGCATGCAGACACATAGGGCTCCTTTTACAAAGGTGCGCTAGTGTTTTTAGCGCATGCACCGGATTAGCACACGCTAGCCGAAAAATTACCGCCTGCTTAAAAGGTGGCGGTAGCGGCTAGTGCACGCTATTCCGCACGTCAAGGCCCTAACACACCTTTGTAAAAGGAGCCCATAGTCTGGAGCTCATTATTAAGATGGCTTAGGGAAATCCACTGCTTATTTGTAGGATAAGCAGCATAGAATCTGTTTTGCTACTTGGGATCTAGCTAGGTACTCGGGACCTGGGTTGGCCACTGTTGGAAACAGGATACTGGGCTTGACGGACCTTTGGTCTGTCCCAGTTGGCAATTCTTATGCTTCTTATGCTTCTAGGTCTTTGGAACATAAACCTTTTGAATAGAACTTGCTTCTCATTGGATCTTCTGATTTCTATCACATTAAAATTATTGACTAATTTGGAAACATAACAGTTGATTAGACTTCAGTATGTGGTGGGGTGGAATTAATGTATGTTGAGTTTCTGAATAAGAGAGCACTGCATTGGGAAAAAGGGATCTACTTATAGAATCACATTGTGTGGTTGCCTGTCGCTCAACCTGCTATTGGGATAAGTAAATTGCATGCTTTGTACTCAAACTGTACTCATAGCCTGTTTTTCGTTTTGGTCTTGAAAACTTAATTCTGTAAAATAAATTGGAACTCAAAATAAGACAGAGTTGACCGGGATAGCCATGCAGATGGTAACCGGAAATTGGAAGAACTATGACTGCCTAAATTTCCTTTCTGGTGGGCAAATTTGTGCTCCAGCTATAGATATGAAAAAATGAATGGGGCACAGTAATTTTATTTAAGCTGGTTTGGGGGCCGTTGACATCATATATGACCTCACTATAGTAGGTCTTTGATTATGAGTCAGTTTTGGTTTATTTTCGTGCACATCCAGGAAAGGGGGGTGGGGGGCTATTTCTGTCCTAATGTACTTTACCTGAGGTGGGAGGAGGGTGGGAGGTTATTTTTAATCTGAATAGGGTAAGGATATTGGGATAGTCTATGCTTCTGTGTTTTATTGAATAATCATTGGGTGGTGGGGAGAAAATGGTTGGTTATGCATATTTGTAAGTTGAATGTGTTTTTATTACCTTATTATATGATATAGATTTGTGTATTGCACTTTTGAAGTTTAGAAAATCAATAAAGAATTAAAAAAAAAAAAAAAAAGACAAAGTACTAGCTTCAAAATAAACTGGAAGAAAACATCCTCTCCTTTCTCTAAAAAAAAAAAAAAATCTAGCATGAAATAAAATATATACAGTGTTAAACAATGTCATTGTTTTCTTTTTTTTTTTTGCATAGGGTAAATGTAAGCAGTTTTGATCCTTTAACAGACCAAATATATAATTTGATGAAGATGGGGAAATTGTGTGGAAGCTCAAACAATAAATGCAGAAAGCTCCATTTAAAGAGAAAAATAAGCTGTATGACAAGGCAGATTTGATGCTAAATTATTGGAAAATCCTTGGGTAGGCTACCTCGTCAACTGTTCCTCTTCTGTACATACTACACTTAACTATTAAAAGAGAGCTCTAGCACCAGGATGACAGGCAGCCATTAATCATCACTGCCTTCTGCTAGTGACAGGCACGTCCAAGAATTTCACACTCAGCATTCCTTTCATACTTCAGAATTAGCTTGTTAGATTTTCTATGCTGGTTTATAATAAACTCTTCATGTTGAACCAAGTTTCTCTTGCACAGAATTAATTAGTGACTCAATACACAGTATAGTCAACAGAGTTTGTGTTAAATATGAGTTTTGCCCTCTGATCACTTACCATAGAATGTTTTTGCTGGTTTTATACTATTATGGCTTGAACATAGAACTGCAACTTTGAAAATGGCAGCCAATCAGGGCACACTTTTTTTTTTTTTTTTTAAAGTGTCTGAGGCAGAACGCCTACATTGTAGGCCTCTGTAGCACGTCTCTTGAGATGCATACCCACACTTAAGCATGCCCAAGGCGGGGTGTGGGCATGGTTTTGCCCGGAAGTGGCCTTGGGCAGACTTAAGCATCAGTACGCGTCTCTGTAGACACGAGTCAAATGCCTTGAACATAGGCCTGCAAAATGCTGGCCTACATTTAAGGGATCTGTTTAGGAGGGTAGACACGATTCTGAATAGGACACCGATACGTGATTGACACACTATTAGTGGCTGCTTCCTAGGCGACCGCTGATATTTGCGTTAGAATCAGGCTGTTTGTGTGTTACCCTGAAGTTCCTTGATTAGGTAAATGCATGCCGAGCTCTACTTCTGTGGAGATGATGCGGTATACAAACTTAAGGTTTAGTTTAGTTTAGTAATACATCAGGACCTTGGATAGTCATCATGCCATTGTATCGAGCTATGGTGCGTCCACATCTGGAATACTGCGTTCAATATTGGTCGCCGTACCTCAAGAAGGACATGGCAGTGCTTGAGAGAGTCCAAAGGAGAGCAACGAAACTGGTAAGAGGGCTGGAACACTGCCCATACGCCGAGAGGTTGGATAGGCTGGGGCTCTTCTCTCTGGAAAAAAGGAGGCTCAGGGGAGATATGATAGAGACCTTCAAGATCATGAGGGGCATAGAGAGGGTGGATAGGGACAGATTCTTCAGGCTGAAGGGGTCAACAGGCACGAGGGGGCATTCGGAGAAACTGAAGGGAGATAGGTTCAGAACAAATGCAAGGAAGTTTTTCTTCACCCAAAGGGTCGTGGACACTTGGAATGCGCTACCGGAGGAAGTGATCAGGCAGAGTACGGTACAGGGATTCAAACAGGGATTGGACGGATTCCTGAGGGATAGGGGGATCGTGGGATACTGAGAGAGGTGCTGGGATGTAACACAGGTATAGAAAGCAAACCAAGTAATAAGTATAGAAATCCAACCAGGTCGTGCATGTGCAAGACCAGAGGGTTAAGACTTCGATGGGAAGATAAGACTCAATGGGAAACCAAGGTGGCAAGGGGGCCCCTTCTGGTGACTCAGACAGGCCGTGACCTGTTCGGGCCGCCGCGGGAGCGGACTGCTGGGCAAGATGGACCTGTGGTCTGACCCAGCGGAGGCACTGCTTATGTTCTTATGTTAGTAAGCTTTGTCTGATGGAAAGCTTTTAATAAGGAACTGAGGCCCAGATTCTCAAAACTTTAACTCGGTCACTAAACTGGTTTCCAAATGGATGGATGCATTTTAGCGGGGGGTTATCAAAACAGCTTATCTTGGTCGTTAGTGAGCTTTCTAGCAGTGTCCGACACTGCCATGCAAATGGGCTCTTCAATGATGAAATGAGCACTCCGGTGGATTCTTAAAAATCGCCGAGCCGTTCTCCAAGAGCGGCATTGACTTTTGGTGACAAAAATCAGTGATTGGTCTGGGAGTGCCGGTACAGTGACAGCACTATTAAAAGTGCATCTGGTTGGCCCAGGTTGTTTAAGACCCCTCCTATTGGTGGGGCCTTATGCGTCTGGGCCAATCAAAGCTTCAGGTCCCTCCCCAGATGCATCCCAGGATCCACTCTCAGGAAAGAGTGTACACCATGTGCACACTTAGAAGAAAAATGTACTCTGTTAAATGTACTCTGGTTTTGAAATGAGAAAATAATCCCAGAAATAATAACACAAAAATGTTCTGACCATTCATCCCTAAATATGCATTATAAAACTTGTAAGGATCAGTAGTGAGACTTTGAGATTAGACTGGCAACTTTGCTGTTTGTGTAATGAAATAGTTCTTAAACCTGTCTTAGCATAGTAGAGTCCATCCAGTCTGCCCAACACGATAAACTCATATGCTTTGATGTATGCATACGTGATTTGTCCTTGCCATTTTTAGGGCACAAATTGTATAAGTCTGCCCAGCACTGGCCTATCTGTTCAGCCATGATTAGGGTATAAATCGTAGAAGTCTGCCTAGCACTGATTTTGTTTTTCAATTACTAGTGCTTCCATTTATTACTGCCAAGCGTGTTTGGTTCCATGCCTTCCATACAGGATTCCTTTATGTTTATCCCATGCATTTTTGAATTCCGTTACCATTTTCATCTTTACCATCTCCCACAGGAGGGCATTCCAGGCATCTACCACCCTCTCCATGAAAAAATATTTCCAGATGTTATTCCTCAGTCTAAATTCATGTCCTCTGCAATCTAAATTCTTATCTTACAGTTCTACCACCTTCTCTCCTCTGTAAATAATTGTTTGTATATTAATACTTCCCAAATATTTGAATGTCTGTATCATATCACCCATGTTTCTCCTTTCCTCCAGAGTTTACATCTTCAGGTCATCAAGTCTCTCCTCGGGTGTTATGGTTTTCAGCATCTTTGCTCTTTAGTCAAAATTTAGACTGTGTTAACGGGTTTCTCTATAATTTACAAGCCTAGAGTGGGGGTAACTTATTCTTGCATGGAGGGCTGATACATAGCAGTATCTTTGGATTGTGTTAGCAGATTGAGGACTTCCTATATTAAGCTCTTGTAAACTGTGCCGAGCTCTATAATTATGGAGAGGATGCAGTATATAAACTTAAGGTTGAGTTTAGTTTAGACTTAACTTTTGGTTTGTAATTAACAGAAAAAGTGTGCCAGTTATGCTATATATAAGATATCTTGGTAGATCTTGGAAATGTGTTGCCCCCCCCAAAAAAAAAAAAAAAAATCTCGTCAGCAGCCTATCTTAAGCTGGTGAAGTGCTCTGGTCCCACCAAGGGAAAAGGAAGTAGCGCCTGACTCATGCTCCAGAGAAGAAGCACAGCATCATCTCCACCATCTTTGTTTTCTCATTGGGGCCAGAGCAGAATGTTTTTGGCATGGGTTGGCAGGCTTTGGAAATCTCTCCCCCCTTCCCCTTTTTTTTAAATAATAAAAACAAAATTGAGTTGTTATAGTCAGTCCTGTTATATTTAGATTTTTGTTGGTAGAGTCCAGTGTCTATTGTGACATCTTATTCTACTAATTAGACCATCACCTCTCGTTGCTTTGTGTTTTCCAACTTTCTATAATCTTTATTTTTATTTCTTGTTTGCATCCGAGACGGTCTAACAATTTGTCTTCCTACACTTCCTAAAATTGTTTTGTCAGATGAGCATTAAAAAGACAAAGTGTATCTCTTTATACCCTGAAGCCAGAAATAAGGTCAGACCATTTTTGGGTGGTGGGGGTGGGGGGAAATGACACTTTGTACAGCTTGAAATCTTAAAGTTCCATCTCGACATTCAGACAGCAGAGTTGAGCTTTCTCATTCAGGAAGTCCAAGATTGTTGCCTGAAGCGACTTTCTGCAAGTTGGCTCATAAGTTTGAATCAAGTACCATGTTTCCACAAGTGTGTGTGTGGTTTAAAAAAAAAAAAAAAAATTGAAGCTGTATTAAGCAGCATACAAAATTGTGCTTAACGCATTACTTACTATGGTTGTAATGGTGAGAATTAATGATAGCAATTTTTTTTTTTTAATTGAGCAAATTACATTTTTGAATAATTACTTTTCCCTTCCACTATTAACAAATCATTTGATAATGAGAACAAGGAAGAGAGTGAGGGTCAGCATAAGTAGAAGCACTAGACACCCCCTACATTCGGCACCATTTCCAAGTGGCAGGCAGTAGAGTGCGTGCAGAATATTTAAATGCCTGAGGTCAATATAATCTTTGTTAATCAGCCCAGCACCGTGCAAGCTAAAAGAGCGTTCTAGTTCCAAACAACTGGAGTTGTTTTTCTAATGCCGTGTACTGTCTGCCTGCATGTTAATCATGTTGAACAATTATGTAGGGTAACACAGTAGCACTGTCTAATGGCCTGAGAACAAGACTGCGTTCTGTGACTCAGCTGCACAGGGTGCCAGCACTGCGCCTCACGCATGACCTGACAAATAGGGAGGGGGAGTGGTTATTTGAACCGATCGATTAAATTCAGAAGCCTTTGTTCAGTGGGATCAATAATGTGGTAATGAAGTTGGAGCTGCAGTTCCCTGCTAAGGAGCCCTGCAGGGGTTAGGATGGCGCCTTCAGTTCTGCTATATAAAGGCAAAGTAAAAATTACATTTTCAGTTCTTCCTGTTAGGTGGAGATTGTGTAATCTTCACTTGTCTTGCTATGAAACTGCCCAACATGAATGTTAATCTTGTAAGAGTTAACTCCACGGTTCTACAGAAGTCTTATTGATGTTTTAGATTTAAATAGCAGGGAAATTATGTACTGTTGTCTTTTAAAGCTGTCTCCTCGGAACAAAAAAAAGAAGGATTTTAGCGGTTTTCTGTTTGGAAGTTAAATTATTTATGTTCTGTATCTGTAGAAACTAGGGCACTGCTATGCCAAGCCTCTTCAGGCAGCACAATGATGGTATAGGTAAAGAAAGATGACAGTACCAAACCACCCAAACTACCCTCCTTTCCAGAAAAAAAAAGAAAATTCAACAAAACAAATAAAAAAAACCTTACATGGGCTTGAGGGAACTTCTCAATCTGGGGCTGGTGCATTCCAAAAAGGGGTGAAAATTGCGTGGAAGGGAAGACCTGGGATCAAAACTTTAGAGGAACACACTGAAGAACTGCTGTTGTTATTGGGTTTTTTTTTAAGCTGAAATTTTATCACACATGTCATTAGATATGGAGCTGGCACTTGGAGAAACTTGACATTTTTTGGTTGCTTTCTGGTTGTCATATCAGTTTTTAGAGTTTAGTGATCAGCTCAGCAGCCCGATTTGGAACTTATACCTGTTTTGACTTGGTCTAACTCAAGACGAATAAGTTCCGTCTGGCAACCTGTCAAACCTTTTTGGTTATGGCTGCCAGACGACTAAGTCTAGATCGGCCCACCTCCCGCCTTATCCACTCCTCCAAAATCGCCCCTTTTCACTCTGGGCATACAGAGGCAGTAAAAAGGCCTAAGTTGGTTCTAGATACGTCTAAAACCAGTTTTGATTATCGGTACTTGGACGATCTGTCTTTTTGATCATCCAAGTTCAAACTTAGGCCGCTGTTTGGATATTTTTTAAATTTTTTTTTATTATGAGCCCCTTATTATAATGAGCCGTGTTAATGTTACTTATAATCAAATAGAGCTAATCCACTACAATTACAGTGACAGATTTTTTTTTTATGATAGAGGGGACATTTAGTAAAAAAAAAAAAAAAAAAAGGTTTTCGCTATTTAAGAGCTTGAGTTCATAAATTGTCCATTTAAAAAAAGTTTTTTAACTGCCAATTTATGAACTCAAACTCTTAAATAGTAAAACAAACTTTTTGGGTTTGTTTTTTTACTGAATGTCCCATCTATGGGGGTGCCGTTGAAAATTTCTCAGCACAACCAACAAAGTTGGAGCAGTCTCTATCACTATTTTCCACTTTTTTTTTTGTTCCGTATTTTTCCAACAGAACAAAAAAAGTGGAAAATCAGTTGGCTTAAATGTATAGCCCTCAATGGAGACTGCCCCAACTGTATTGGTTGGGCTGCAAACTTTCCAGCGGCCCCTGTTACAATTAAAACAAACAAACAAAAAAACCCTCTTACTGCAGTTATAGTGGATTGGCTCTTTTTGGTTTATATTTCATAAACTGTATCTCTTGTATTGGGGTTTATTTTGTTGAAAGTTAGTAGCATCAATATTTTTAGCATTACTGTGTAGAAATTCTTACGCACAAAAAATGTTCATGTTGAAAGAGTAAGGTAATGTTATTCAAATGATACTGTTAATAATGTGTCAGAATTTTGCAGTCATGCCGATTAAAACCAATTAAGTCAATTAAGTTAAGCAGTGATACGCCGTTTTGAGAATTCAGGCCTACATGCAGGTACTTTCTCTGTCCCTAGTGGGCTCCCAGGGGCATTGGAGGGTTAGGTGATTTGTCCAGGGTCACAAGAAGCTGCAGTGAAAATTGAACCCAGCTCTCCAGTCATATGTACTAACCATTAGGCTGCTAGTCCACACCAGCAAACAACAACAACAAACTCTTAAGGGGTTACTTTTTTTCCCCCCTCACCTTTTAGAGCAGGGGTCTCAAAGTCCCTCCTTGAGGGCCGGAATCCAGTTGGGTTTTCAGGATTTCCCCAATGAATATGCATGAGATCTATGTGCATACACTGCTTTCAATGCATATTCATTGGAGAAATCCTGAAAACCTGACTGGATTCCGGCCCTCAAGGAGGGACTTTGAGAACCCTATTTTAGAGCAAGGGTTCTCAATCCAGTCCTTGGGAAACACCAAACCAGTTAGGTTTTCAGAATACCCACAGTGCATATGCCTGAAATAAATTTGCATTCAAGCACGCCAATTCAAAGTTGGTGTGTTTGAATGTTGAATGGTTGCACTCTCTGAATTACAAGTTGAGGTTGGTGAGGTGTTTTGTTGAAATAAATTTGCAAGCATTTCCTCCATTGTGTGCAAATCTATCTCATGCATATTCATTGTGAATATCTTGAAAACTGGCCTGGGTTGGTGTATCCTGAGGACTGGGTTGAGAACCCCTGATAAGACTAAAGAGGTTGTCAGAAAATATGTTAGGAACAAAAGGTGATACCTTTTTTATTGGACTTTCTTTTGTTTTATTTCTATAAAAATAAGGTTTGACTTTAATAAATGAATATATACTTCCCCCCCCCCCCCAAAGTATCCCCTGAGAATTGGGGGAGAGGAACTAGGAGTTGACAGTTCCCCAAATAAGTACGTTTTCTGGATTGTGCTGCTACTTTAAAATGATTTTTGAGCTCTTGATTTTGTTGTAGTCTTTCCCTTTAAATCAGGGATCTCAAAGTCCCTCCTTGAGAGCCACAATCCAGTCGGGCATGCACATAGATCTCATGCATATTCATTGGGGAAATCCTGAAAACCTGACTGGATTGCAGCCCTCAAGGAGGGACTTTGAGACCCCTGCTTTTTTTTTTTTTTTTTTAAATATGTTTATTGAGGAGTCAACAAGAGAGGTTTTAATGCCACCCACCATCACAAATGATGGCATTGAAATAGCTGCAGTAGTACAGAGGACCTCAGTGCTCAAGAGACATTGACACCCTCAAAACTATGATTAATAAAAAAAAGCTGGCTTTGATTTGAATCTTCTTTCGGGACAGTGTCTCCAAATGGATTATATTTGTGCATGTCATGACAGTGAAGAGCCTCACTGCTAAGCCAGGGTATGATTTCAATCTCTTGTACTGTGTACCTACATCAGTGGTCTAACCTTGGAGAAACTTTTTATCAATCAAGGCCGGCTTGCAGGTTGGAATTGGATTGTTGTGTTTGTTATGAGCGCAGCAAACCTCTTATTTGAAGCTGCAAATAAAACCAAAATTGTGACAAACTAAATAATGTCACCTAGAAAGATTCTACTTTCAAATTGGTGGGGTGATGTGTTGTTTTTTTTTTTTTAGCTTACACCTTGTCTGTTAGTAGCTTCAGATGAGTAAACATCATGTAGAATAGATATTTTCTTGTCCCATGAGGATTTACACTCCAAGTCTGTACCCGAGGTTGTGGAAAGTTACGTGACTTCCCAAAAAAATCACAAGGCCTGCCAGTGGGATTTGAACCCTAGCTTTCCTGGGTTTTACCCTGCTGCTCTAATAATTAAGCTAATCGTCCACTCCATATTTTTCATTTTGCAGTGTAAATTTCAAGTTTATTAGGTTTTCATATACCACCTATCAAGGTTATCTAAGCGGTTTACAATCAAGTACTCAAGCTATCTGTCCCGGTGGGCTCACAATCTATCTAACATACCTAGGGCTATGGAGGACTGAGTGACTTGCCCAGGGTCACAAGGAGCAGCACGGGGTTTGAACCCACAACCCCAGGGTGCTGAGGCTGTAGCTCAACCACTCCTCCACATACTCCTCCCAGTGTAAGTTTGTACAGCGGGTTAAGGGGCCAGTGCTAACTTGGTTTGCTCAGAAATGACCTTTGAGTACTCTGCTAGGCCACTCTCTCTCCCTCTGGTTGTATTTTAGATTGCTCATTTAAAATGGTCCAGTGTGTTGATAAAAAGAACCTAGTTGGCACGTCTGTGAAGTGAAAAAGAACCCCCCACCAACCTGCAATGCTGTTCCATGCCTTCAGTAAAAACATTAAGACTACCTGATTTTTATTCAGCCTTTCAGTAGCTTAAAAAAAGCAAGGTATTTAGCAAAACAGTATTGTTACCAAAGGAATACTTGATGTGCAGTGGCCTTATCAGAGCAAGATGAGTAACATTATTGTTTCAGAATGGTTTCCATGGATTTTTCCCCCTTTTTTGTTCGTGTCCTTGGTTTGTAATTAGTTTGTTAGCTACCAGCTATTCCAGCTGCCCAGGAGCAGATCCTGAATTTGAAGCTAAAAGCTGACAGCTATGGCCGGAGGGGGCTTTACTGTGAAATATGCTTTTACTGTTGCCAATAAGTTTTTAATTTCCTAAACGGATAAAAAGAAAAGTCAGTGATGTGACCAAAATAAAAGAAGGCACATTTAAAAATCTTTGTACTGCAGGCTTGTATTTTCTCATGCAGTTTTTTTCTGGCTTTGAAACATGCTCCTAAGGATTTCTTTTTTTAAAAAAAAACAACAACAAAAAAAACCAGAAGGGGCTTCCAGTTGTGAGTCTTGTATAATAAGCTGTATTAAGAGTTACCGTACCATACCATATAGTTTCTTAAATCCCACAATTTTCAACAAGGAATCATTGCGGTTTTGCAATAAGATTGAGATCAGTTATCACATTAGCAATTAGATTCTAGAGAGCAAATTGAGTAGAGATCAGTCATTATGAGGAGAAAAGATAAGTCTTTAACATTCTTCTGAAGCTGTAATAGGAGGGAATTTGACTTAAGTATGAACAAATAAATAAGTATAGGGGTAGTCTATTCCAGACTCTGGGGGGGGTCCAAGTATTCAAAGGTAGACTTGAATATTTCTTCCATTGAACATGATGAGGTGAGGGGAGGGACAGTTTAAGGTGTTGCATCGTTCTTGAATTATGGAACGATCGAGGAATCTTGATGACCCGATACTAGTCTGCCAGAGGTGTCACCATAAATTGCTTTATAGACAATGCAGGTGATTTTGAAATGAATCCTATTTTTCATTGGTAGCCAGTGTAATTCTCCCAACAGTAGGCTAGCCCTTTTGAATTTGCCTATTCTGAAAATTAATCTGGCTGCAGTATTCTGGAGTAGATGTAATCTTTTATGTTCCTTCTCAGTGATGCCATAGTACAAGAACATAAGAATTGCCATCTCCGGATCAGACCCTTGGTTCATCAAGTCTGGTGATCTGCACACGCGGAGGCCCCACCAGGTGTACCCTGGCATAGTTTTAGTCCCCATATCACTGTATGCTTTTCAAGGGAGATGTTTCAACCTCCCCTACATGCCTTCTATGCAAATATAGGCTTGTGATGCAAATGTAGATATTTTAGGCCCTCAGAGGTGCCACCAAAAGTTAAATAAACTTTCATAACTTTTGGCTTTATGCCCCCTATCGTCATCGGGTCATTGATTTAATACTTAGAGGTGTGCAACAATTATCTTTAAATATTCAATAAATTAAATAAGTTATAAAGTGCATGTTACTTAACTTGGGTGGTTAGCCAGGAGGGATAAAGTCGCCAACATGTTTCACCCTACTGGGGTTTCCTCAGAGCACAATCCCTCAGTACTATATGCTATTCACGACGTGGCCACCCTATCACATATCTTTAGAATCTTTAGATCACTTATCAGGTGGCCACGTCGTGAATAGCATATAGTACTGAGGTGAGGAGTTCTTTTAGTCCCAGCACTGTCTCCTCTAGCAGCTGGACCTTCCTTTTCAGGCTATCCAGCTTCATGCAACAACTGCAGTAGTAGAAGTAAGGAAGAAGTAGGCCGGTAAGTCTGACTTCTGTGGTAAGCAAATTAATGGAAACACTTTTAAAACAGAGAATAGTCAAGTTTCTGGAATCCTGTGGATTACTGTACTGGAGGCAACATGGATTCACTAGAGGTAGGTCTTGTCAGACAAATCTGATCAATTTCTTTGATTGGGTGACCAGAGAATTGGATAGAGGATGTGCGCTAGATGTAGTGTATTTAGATTTTAGCAAAGCCTTTGACAGTTTTCCACACAGACTTCTAATAAATAAAGTGAGTGCCCTCGGGATAGATCCCAAAGTGATGGGGTGGGTCAAGAAATGGTTGAGTGGTGATCAATGGAGATTGCTGAGGAAAGGGATGTTACCAGTGGTGTGCCTCAAGGTTCTGTTCTTGGGCCTGTTCTTTTTAACATTTTTATAAACAATATTGCTGAAGGGTTGTCGGGTAAGATTTGCCTCTTTGCAGATGATATGAAAATCTTCAATAGAATAGACACGCCGGATGGTGTGAATAACATAAAGAAAGACTGGCGAAGCTTGAAGAATGGTCTGAAATTTGGCAGCTAAAATTTAATGCTAAGAAATGCAAGGTCATACATTTGGGCTGCAAAATTCCGAGGGACTGGTACAGATTAGGGAGTGAAGAGCTAATGTGCACGACAGAAGAGCAGGACTTGGGTGTGATTGCATGTGATGATCTTAAGGTGGCCAAACAGGTTGAAAAGGTGGTGGCAAAAGCTAGAAGGATGCTAGGTTGCATAGGGAGAGGTATGGCTAGTAGGAAAAAGGAGGTATTGATGCCCCTGTATAAGACTTTGGTGAGACCTCATTTAGAATATTGTGTACAATTCTGGATGCTGCACCTTCAAAAAGATATAAAAAGGATGGAGTCGGTCCAGAGGAGGCTACTGAAATGGTTTATTCTTCATCATAAGGCGTATGGGGACAGACTTAAAGATCTCAATCTGTATACTTTGGAGGAAAGGCGGGAGAGGGGAGATGTAAAAGAGATGTTTAAATACCTACGTAATGGAAATGTGTTTGAGTCAAGTCTCTTTAATTTGAAAGGAAACTGCAATGAGAGGGCATAGGATGAAGTTAAGAGTTGATAGGCTCCGGAGTAATCTAAGGAAATACATTTTTACAGAAAGGGTGGTAAATGCATGGAACAGTCTCCCAGAAGAGGTGGTGAATTCTAAAGGGCCTGGGATAAGCAAGTGGGATCTCTCAGAGAGAGAAAGAGATAATGGTTACTGCAGATGGGCAGACTAGATGGGCCATTTGTCCTTTATGTGCCATCATGTTTCTATGCTTCTATGTAGTAAAGCAACCTATGCTACAGATCTAAATCTAGCCTGACTCAGAAGGGATTGTATTGGTCTTAGTTGTCTTAGTCTGAAGAAAAACTTTTTGACCAGGGGATCGATCTGATCTTCAAAGGTTAGTTGAGAGTCAAGGGTAATGCTTAGAATTTTCAAAGTTTTGTTCAATTTTGAGGATCTCACCGGTGGACGGTACCAGATCTGTGCTTGGTAGCGAATTATAATCTTCAAACCAAAGCACTTTGGTTTTCTGTTATGTGCTGAAGTTCAGTGTACGTATTTCTAATGATTGCATGGCGGAGAGAAAAGATTTTTTTATACACCAATCTGTAACCAAATCATATGCAAATGTTCTCAAATACAGAAGAGGATATGGTCATCATGAAAATATGTGCATATGGGTGGAAGAAAGGTAGGAGATGGGAGATATGATAGAGACATTTTAAATACCTCCATGACATAAATACACAGGAGGTAAGCCACTTTCAATTGAAAGGAAGCTCTGGAAAGAGAGGGCATAGGATGAAGGTGAAAAGGGATAGACTTGGGAGTAACCTGAGGAAATATTTTGTCTTGGAAAGGGTGGTGAGTTTGTGGAATGGCCGCCTTGTGGAGGGGATGGGGATAAAGACTATATTTGAATTCAAGAAAACTTGGGACAAATACGTACAGCAGAATCTCTAGGGTATCTCTAGGGTAGAAAAAGAGATAGTAGGTAGCATGAATGGACAGACTGAATGGGACATATGGTCTTTCTCTGCCTTAATTTTTCTGTTTCTAATTATTCCACATATAAATATCACTGGCATGGTAAATCCCCTGAATTTCAGAATCAGCAATGGGGAAACTGAGTGATTTCATCCATGGCGGCTGTGACTGAACTCAGGGCTCTTGTTGCAAGCTGTTGGCCATCAATTTACAGTTCCTCTGTATTTCCTATGAAATGTGGGCAGTTCATTTTCTGAAACAAATACTGGAGGAACTTTTGCAGAAGCAGGCCTTGTGAAAGGCGGTACTAATGTTAGTATAATGCTTAAAGAAGCAAGTTGAAAGTCATCGGAAACCTCTCATTCAGTTGGAATGTCACATGTTTTCCTGCCTTTGAGGAATCCTCATCCGCGCAGAGTTACGACTCAGTATTGTTTTAAGTTTTTAATCCATGTGTTCTCATATCAGGACTTTTAGGGACCCCTGAAGAAGACAGCATTGTCGAAACATGGACCGTGTTGGGTCCACAGCTCCCAACAATTTAGGTCTTAGATATATTTGATGTGGATTATCAAATTGTATATCATCATCATCTCCACAGAGTTTCCGTTTTCGGCTACCATGTGTGATCCATGAATAAAAATGTGCTAGTTTTGTTTATTCTAGAGGGAAGCACATTTTATTTCCTTTAGTTGTAAATCCATGACACAGCCTATTTTTAGGTAAAACGTGGTCACATTGGGCATAGTTTTAATCTGTCTGTTGTCAATAAAGTTTATTTTACTACCCCCATCGCTCAGTCTGTTTGGTCTATTTTCTATCTATGATGCTTCAGAATTTGCAGATCCAGTGCCTTTCATCATTCTTCTCCCTCAACTTCTGCTTGTTTCATCATTCTTCTCCCTCAACTTCTACTTGTTTACTGGAAGCCTTTATATAGGTAAGATATCAATGGTTCAGAAAAAAAAATCTGGTCTGGACTACACTTTTTAAATATTGAAGTGACAATGATCCCAGGGCCTGAAGGCCTTCCAGCTTAGCTGGTCTCAACCCAAGAACCCTATGTACTCTTGAGTGGAAGATATAATCAGGACAGTGCTGCCTACCATAAAGTACATACGCAGGGAGGGACCACAGAGCATGGAGACTACATTAGGAAAGGTCTGTCACATTTCAAGTTGCCCAAGACCAACATAATCAGCCTGTGGTTGTCCTATAAAAGCCAAAGTGAATTTTCTTTTTTAGTCCCTTTATCTACTCTGTCTTATTGAATTCTTCTACATGAATACAATGTTTTAGAACTTTGTGGTTTGCTTAACAATTACAAAGTAGATTAATATATTTTTCATCTTGTGAGAAAGTCGAGGGAAATACAAGATGTAGTTTTATGTACAATATTGTCATGCATCAGTAACCATTAAGTTCTGTTGGGATGTGCTTTCATTAGGTGCATTGGTTTGGTTCACATTTCTGAAATCCCAGACACAGCAGAACCTGGCTAGAGCTTAGTGTAGCCTGTAGTCAGCACAAAAAATGTAATCAAGGTTTAAAATGGTTTTTTTTCCCCCTGATAGGAATGTGTGGTTAACAGTAAAGGTACGCATGAACATATCTAGTCTCTTCTGCTAACCCTGACTAGCACAATTTGAAACTATTTCATTTCCTGACTGTCTCTAACATAAACCATTTTTCACCTGTTGGTTGATGCAGGCCATTCTGCTGTTTAATTTAAAGTTAACATTTTTATATAACTGTGTTGTATGCTCTGGTGTTTCTGATTGGGTGAAATTTCTGTGGATGGGCCTGTCTTCCCGAGCAGCTATGAATTTCCAGCTTTTACTCAATTCTCAACAAGCAAAATGTTCCAATTAGATTGTGAGTTCAATTCCTACTGTAGCTCCTTGTGATTTTGGGCAAGTCATTTAACACTTCATTGCTCCCAAGTACAAAATAAGTACCTGTCTAAAATATGTAAACCGCTTGATTGGTAAAACTAGAGAACATAAATTACAGTTGAGGGGTGGTAGACTTAAGAGTAATGTTAGGAAATTATTTTTTTCACGGAGAAGGTGGTGGATGGAATGCCCTCCTGAGGGAGGTGATAGAGAGGAAAACTGTGATGGAATTCCAAAAAGCCTAGGATGAACATAGAGGATTGCTAATTAGAATATGAATGGGCAAACTTTCACGGTCTACATTCCTCAAAGGAGATGGTTTGGAAAGGCTGGAGTGAGCTTCAACGGCAAATCCAGTAGTTGGAAACTAAGGCCAGTACTGGGTAAACTTCTGATGTCTATGGCCCATAAATAACAAAGGAAAAAGACATTTTTATTTGATCGTGAAATTGTGATTACAGGGCAGACTGGATGGACCATTCAGGTCTTTATCTGCCATCATTTAACTATGTTACCTTGATTAACCAAACAGAAAAAGCAGTATACAAGTCCCATCCTTACTCAAAACCAGCTATTTTGGGGGCATTCCGGGGGCAGATTCAGTACTTGGCCAGTGAAGTGCCAGTATTCAGCCCTTAATCAGCCAAGGTAACCATATAAATAGTACCTCACTTATTCTAAGCACTTTAGATTACTGTAACATCCTTTTATTTGTCAATCTGTAAGAAAAACATCAAGAGGTTGCAAATTACTGAAAATACCGCTGTTAATTTGATATCCAGTCAATGGCATGCAAAGCAAAAAGATATATGACGGTCTACTAGGCACCAGAGCAGCGAAAATAGACCGCCACCTCTCAAATCTGCTGACCTCGACGCCCAACTACAAAACATTCAGGAAAGAACTGAAAACCATACTAGTCATGAAATTTGTCAGATGATCTAATTAAACAGTATCGACACTTCCCAGATCCCGATGCATACTATAGCTATCAATCTTGTAATCTCCCTGGAAATGCCCAGGCTAATTTCTTGTTGTAAACCGCCTAGAACTGAAAGGTATTGGTGGGATAGAAGACACCAATATTCTGCAATGTAATTAATAAATTCGACCATATGATAAAATATTACCAAAAATTGCACTGGCTGCCAATTGAGGCGAGAATAATGTTTAAATTTGGTTGTATATGTTTTAAGTCTTTACATGGTCTTTACCTAATCATTTTCTTGACCACTTGAATTTGTTAATAGAAAAAGCCCTACACGGGGTTTGCAGATATTTGACTTTCCATCTATTAAGGGATGTCTTTACAAACGATTCTTCGGCAGAATTCTCTCTTATCAGGCTGGTATATGGGATAAACATCTTGGTAATTTTATATTAAGTTCCAACACCTATCTGGCATTTAGAAAATTGTTAAAAACATATTTGTTTGGTAAATTTTTTTAAGTAATGGATTGTAATTCACTCTGAATGTCCAGAATCTTTACTCTGTAAACCGCACAGAACTGAGAGGTAGCTGCAGTATACAAGCATATTGTTATGTTATATTAAAACTAGTCTTTAGGCCCGTTACATTAACGGGTGCTAGAATAGATGTGTGTCTTTGTGTTTCTTTTTTTTTCATTTTCTCTCCTTGGCTGCTTTCTGTCTGTCTTTCTTTCTTTCTGTCTCTCTTCCTCCTGCTGTCTGTCTTTCTTTCTGTGTCTCTTTCCTTGACTGTCCAGCCCTTCTCCCTTCATTTTACCTCCCCCCTGCCCAGCAGCACCTGTTCCTTTCTTCCCCTGTCCAGCAGTAGGGCTCCCTTCTTGTTACCCCCCTCAGCCTGTTACATTAATGGGTGCTAGAGTAATGTCTGTCTGTCTGGTTTTTTTTATTATTTTTCTCTCTCTCCTTGGACGCTGTCTGTAATTCTTTCGGTCTTTCTCCCTGGCCCCCTGTCTGTCTATCTTTATTTCTAACTCTATCCTCTTCCCTCACATGTGCCTTTTTTTCTTTCTCCTTCCCATTTCCTTCCAAGTCTGCTCCCCCTATCCCTCAGATTTCCATTCAGCAGCTGTCCCTCCTCTCCCCCACACTTCCATTTATTGTCTGTCTCCCTCTCTCTACTTGCTTGGATTAGTAATTCCTCCTAGTTCTCTCTCTCTCAACTCATACCCTTGGACAAACTATTTTTTAAATATCTTTTTCACTTCAGCATTGTCTTCACATATCTGCAAGCCATGGCTTTAGGCCTTCCTCTCTGGCGGGTCCTGTGTTAATGAAAACAGGAAGTAGGCAGGACCCGCCAGAGAGGAAGGGCTGAAGCCGGCAACAGCAGCAAATTTTAAACACTGCTGCTGCCCGAAGAAGCCAGGCCTTAACCGCAGCCGGCAATGGTGATGGGAGTGGAGGGTTTTCAAATGTTCAGCGGCGGTGGTGCTGGGGGGGGGGTTGAAAAGCCGTCGGTCGTGAAGTATGCCGCCTGCATACTTTATGGCCGACGGCTTTTCACGACTTTAAAAACTTAGCGGCGTAGTCTTTTGGTGCCCTATCCCCTTCCCGCGGTCTGTCCGTCTCCCAGCAGCTCCTCTCGCGACCGCCGCCTGCGTCGGAAGCTTTCTCCGACGCAGGTGTGGCTCACCCTTACCGCGCTATCTGCCTGCCCCGGAAGTGTTAATTTTGGTTGTTTCGTCGCCGACTCGGGTTCGGGGCCTTGCGCTGTTGGAGGAGCGGAGCGGGCTTCTGGAGGCGATCGGGAAGACTGACTGCGAGGTGCACTGGTAAATAGGAAGACGTCGGGAAGGGGTGGGCAGCAGACAATGCGGTTCTCCAAAGTCCCGATCCCTTTCTGAAGCTGGAGAGGGGCGGGAAAAGCTAGCGATCGTCTCTTTTTTCGCTCTCCTGGGCCTGCTCTCCTTCCCCTAAGTACCAACTCCTCACTCCCTGCCATCTAGCACATGCGCCACAGCGCGACAGATCAGCGCGAGGTGGAGAGCAGGTGGTGACGTAAAACGTGCGCCTGCGCAGTCGTGTTTCCACGACGGACCAGGGAACACGTTTTTTTAGTGCGCATGCGCGGCCTATCATTTTATTATATTAGATGGCGAGTGCTGCTGGCTGAATATCGACCCCTAAGTTTGTACTTGAGGCAGGAGAAGGTTAACTTTGTATAGCATTTAACAGTAGGAATTATGAGAGAGATCAGTAGAGACAGATATACTGGAGAGTCTAACTGGAGGCCACAAAGAGTATCAGTGGGACTTGAACCCTGGTCTCTCTGATTCATAGTTTGCTTAACCACTAAGCCACTCCTCCATATAAGCATTGCCACCAGATACTGCATTTAGATCTCTGTGAAAACGGATGCTCCAAGCTTAAGAACATAAGAATAGGCTTACTGGATCAGACCAATGGTCCATCTAGTCCAGTATCTCGTCTTCACGGAGGCCAATCAATCCAAGTTGCAGGTACCTGGCAAAAACCCAAATAGTAGCAACATTCCATGCTACCAGTCCATGGGCAAGCAGTGGCTTCTCCCATGTCTGTTTCAACAGCACTTTAGCTTTTTCTTCCAGGAACTTGTCCAAACCTTTTTTTAAAACCAGCAACCTTAACTGCTCTTACTACATCTTTTGGTAAAGCATTCCAGAGCATAATTATTCTCTGAGTGAAAAAAAAAATATTTCCTCCTATTAACTCTGTAACTTCATCCCTGAGAGATTTCTGAAATGCTGCAGCTTAGCTTGGTGTTAGCTGCAGTCTGAGCTTTTTTGGACAGCCGAGCAGGTAGTAGCAGATGCCAAAGGGACCAAACAACTGTCTATACAGCAGCTGTTGTAAGATTGATATTTGTATCCACTGACGATGCAAACACAGGAGAAAATAAAGAAAAATATGGTTCATTAGCTTATCTTGTAGCTGGGGTTTTCTTACATTCCCCAGTTTAAGCAGCTGTACACAATTGCTAGCAGAGGCTTACCTGAAGGGATGCAAAACCCTCTCTCCCTATAGAGTTAAGGATAAGGCTTTCAGATACCTGGGGGTATAATAGTTGAATATTGTATTTGTGAATTGCTTCAATAGTTTGTACAGAAAATGATAGAAATAAACCATTGGGGATCAGGGTTCAGACAGAAGGGTTTGTGGAGAAGCAGGAAGCTGTCTGTAGCAAGCTAAAAGTTGACTAGCCCACTTGCTATATCAAGAATCCTGTGTGCAGAATCCATGCTGACCAATTCCTGCTTTACTGATTTTGAGTCCTAAGTCTGTAGCTCTGGTAAATTTCCAACACTTGCTTCATCCCTGTGAGCAGCAGTCCAGTTCTAGGTCTCCAGTGCTATTCTGGCTCTTATTCCTGTAAGTTCCAGAACAAGGCCACTGATAGAATTGAAAAATGAACTTGCAGGGCTATTGCTAGTAATTTATAATTTATCTTTAAGATCCAGCATAGTACCAGAAGACTAGAGGGTGTCCAACATAACGCCAATTTTTAAAAAGGTTTCTGGAGGTGATCCGGGAAGTTATAGACCGATGAGTCTGACATCAGTGCCGGGCAAAATGGTAGAGGACAATATAAAGAACAAAATGACAACATATGTATGAGCATGGATTAATGAGAGAAAGCCAACATGGATTTAGTTAAGAGAAATCTTGCCTCAATAATTTACTGCATTTCTTTGAAGGGATGAATGAGCATATGGATAAAGATGAGTCAGCTGTTATTGTATATTTGGATTTTCAAAAGACATTTGACAAAGTACCTCGTAAAAGACTTCTGAGGAAATCAGAAAGTCATGAGATAGGAGGTACTGTATTTTTCGCTCCATAAGACACACCTGACCATAAGACGCACCCTAGATTTAGAGGAGGAAAACAAGAAAAAAACATTCTGAAACAAATTCTCCCTGCCAAGCTATGCACCCAACCCCACACTACCTGCCAGGCTCTGTACCTGTCCCCTCTCTGGTGATCTAGTGGTAGGCCGGGACAGGGCAGGCAGGCCTAGTTGCCTAGTGTATTGTGCAATTCCTTGGAGACAACACATAAAAATTCAGGCTGATTTTCATTTCCATAATTATAGGAAGAGCCAATACTCACCAGCTCACTGCTGCATTTCTGGAAACTGGTCTCTTCCCCTTTCATTTCCCTTGACACAATCAGCAGAAATTCTGACTGGTGGTCCTACCCGTAGCCATACAAGGAACCTATATTGTAGAATTCAGCTTCCTCCAACACTCCTTCTTCTGCTGCTAAGTCCTTGTCAATGACAAGTTTCCCATGTTTCAAATAATTGAGTACTGACATATTCATAGGAGATCTGACTCAAGGGCTTCAAGGTAAAATAACACTATTCGCCGATTACGCCAAACTATGTAATATAGTAAGTGAATGCAGTTTACAGAATGATATGACGCAGGACCTGCTTACATTGGAAAGTTGGTCCTCAACCTGCAACTAGGCTTCAATGCTAAGAAATGTAAGGTCATGCACCTCGGAAGTGGAAATCCATGCAGGACGTACTTCTTGAACGGAGAAACTTTAACTAGGACTTCAGCAGAACGAGATTTAGGAGTAATCATCAGTGCAGACATGAAAACTGCCAATCAAGTGGAGAAGGCTTCATCTAAGGCAAGGCTGATATTGGGTTGTATCAATAGAAGTTTCATCAGCCGAAAGCATGAAGTCATAATGCCATTGTACAGGGCCATGGTGAGACCTCATCTGGAGTACTGTGTGCAATTCTGGAGGCCACATTACAGTAAAGATGTGCGCAGAATTGAATCGGTTCAGCGGACGGCCACCAGGATGATCTTGGGGCTCAAGGGTCTCTCGTACGAAGAGAGACTGAACAAATTGCAGCTCTACACTCTCGAGAAATGTAGGGAGAGGGGAGACATGATCGAAACATTTAAGTACCTCACGGGACGTGTCGAAGTAGAAGATGATATTTTCTTTCTCAAGGGACCCTAGGCCACAAGAGGGCACCCGCTCAAACTCGGGGGCGGAAAATTTCATGGCGACACCAGAAAGTATTTCTTCACAGAGAGAGTGGTTGATCATTGGAACAAGCTTCCAGTGCAGGTGATCGAGGCAGACAGCGTGCCAGACTTTAAGAATAAATGGGATACCCATGTGGGATCCCTACGAGGGTCAAGATAAGGAAATTGGGTCATTAGGGCATAGACAGGGGGTGGGTAAGCAGAGTGGGTAGACTTGATGGGCTGTAGCCCTTTTCTGCCATCATCTTCTATGTTTCTATGACCCAAAGTAGGTTGGGTCTCAATCTATTAGATAAGCACATGTTTCATCCTTGTCCAAATCCAGGTCTGGGTCGGCCTGACACAGTCGATACAGGAATGACTTGGGTCCCTGGACATTGTGTATTTAGACTTCAGTAAGGTGTTTGATAGTGTTCCACACCGTA